>NW_006780162.1:658316-671387 GCF_000442215.2 Lipotes vexillifer | reverse complement strand
GGGGAAAAAAAAAAAAAAAAAAAAAAAAAAAAAAAAGGTGGCTGCAAGTGCAAAATACGTATAGGGGCATTTATAGGCAAAATGGTTTGGTAAACCACTAGAACTGGGCTGGGTGTTGTTCTCCCAACATGGTCCACATACAACTTGCATTAGAATCACCCGGAGTGGTTGTTTAAAATGCAGGTTTCTGGGCCTTCCTGCAGAACCCCTGAATCGTAATCTCAGGGGAAGGATGCTCTGGGTATCTTTATTTTAAACACCACTGCCCTTCAATAATTCTTATGTATGCAGGCCGGGTTGCTTCAACATGTTTTTTAAATGAATGGAAGGAGTCAGTAGAAAGAGATCAAATGAAGAAATAAGAAAGCTGGTAGAGAGTAATCCTGAAAAGGCAAAATGGGACCTAGAGCATCGGCAGAGGATTAGCCTAAAAGAAAGATTCCATCTATGTCCTAGGACATCCTGCTGACTATGGCAGAGATCCATGCTCAACAGAGCATGCAGTGAAAAGGTCAGTCTTGTGCCTGCACTCTTAGTAATATCTTACCGTCTACAGTGACAGCCCTGATGCCAGAGATGTACCAGAGGCTGAAGTCTCAACAGAAGGCAGAGCCCCCGATGAGTTCTCCAACCCTCCTGGCAGCAGTGGAGAGAGCACGGACAGCTGGTCCCAGCTCGCCAATGAGGAAGAAAACCCAGATGACACCAGCAGCTTCCTGCAGCTCAGTGAGCGATCCATGAGGTACCTGCTCTTTAAATGACTTACCAGGGAAACAGGTCTCAACACAGATTCCAGAAATGCATTTTAATCATTCTCTGCAAAGGGTCCCTAATAGTGCAGAAAGGAAAGACTGCCCATCATAATTTGTGCTGAGAGCTATCTTAATATCCAGTTACGGTTTCAATTAGCTTGGCCAAGGTTGAGAGTCATCTGTGTTCCCTTCTCTGCAAGCTCCAGCTAGTGCATTCAATGATGACAACTGTGAGTTTTTAAAGAAGAGCTGCTGTGAGTTTTTAAAGAAGAGTTTTTAAAGAGCACACCTGGTGTGTTTGATACTTTCTTTCTGGTTCATTTGTATTTCAGATGCAAGACAGGCTGGGTTTACATGAGGCATTTCCATACTGTGTTGTGTTGTTTGGCCTGACTGTTCCTCCCCTTTCTCTGCCTGCCCTCTGTATTGTTGCTCTAGAAAAGCTAGAGAGGTGCTAAAGAGAGATCAGATTTGGGAGGACCTGAGCCAATCAGGAGACATAAACTAAAAACTAGTCCTTTGTGAGGTGAGAATGAAAAGAAGCTTCATGTTTCTACCCAAAATCTTATTTGATGCTGGGCCAACAAGTCCACAGACCATCCAGAAAGGCCAATTGGAAAATGGGCTTCTGATGCATCTGGCTGTATGGTTCCTTGAAAATTTTACTTCTGACAGTTCAGTCTGTTTAGACTTAGGAAAATTTCACAATGTTAAGTGATTTATCTAAAATTTCAAAAACTGGTGGGAAGTGTTATCCTATAGAGATAAAAAGCAAAGAGAATTTGAATCTCTGGACTTAGCCTAAGTTTATACAGTTAATTACCTCCAGAGAAATGTTTGAATCATCAGATTTCAATCAGTGAATACATTCAGTATCCCACACGAAAACCAAGACAGGAATTTGAAATGAGGGGATTTAGTTGCTTATTCATGGAACTCCTGAGGGAAGACTGTCCCATTACACGAAACCCCAGCACTCACCCTTTGAAAACCTTACTTGGAAGAGACGTCATTGGAAAATAGAGAAGGTATGAGGAAATATAGTGAGTTTGGTGAAATTGGATGCATTCCATTTTGCAAGTACAGACAGAACCTAAAAATGGGCTCAACTCTTCTGTGTTTCAGTAAATTCCAGGCTAGTAACTAGACCGTATGTTGATCATGCATCCTACAAAAATGTTGTTGTATGTGATCCCTCCTTCTCTACAACACACAAAGCATGAGGAGTTGCTACTTCTCGAAGACTTTAAGATAGAGTTATCAAACTCTGGCATTGCCCAACTTTGTACTTGTAAATTCTGTAGTCCCTCAGGAAAAAAATGAGACAACTGCATATCCTATGGAATATCCCTGACAAAAATCCCCTGAATGGCAAAGGGAAAAGAGAACATGCATCGCTGGTTTCTGTCAAAAGCCAAGAAGCAGGCAGATAAGCATTCCCGTATCTTCCCCCTCAGCTAGCATTCTCAGAATTATCTTAGTCTCTGGAGGTATACTCAAGGAGTCTCTTGCTGATGGATAAACATGCTTACTGTCACTCGATGGGGAAGAAAGGAGTCATGCTGATTGTCACCCACTAGGTGTTGTCCACCAGGTATGACCACTGCAGAAATTATGAAACAATGATGATGATGATGATGATGACGATGATGATGATGATGATGATTGGCTTGAGCCAAAAATGTCTTTTGTTGTGTTTTCCCCTGATTTGGTCAGAAATAAAGATCAATTTAAGAGTCCTAGACACTAAGCAGTATTCTTCTGGGGACCAAAGGAAGAACCTCTTAGAATGGTGGAACATCAGTGTCAGCAGTGTGGCCAGGTGGTGGACACTGGCATTAATATGTAAACTTTTGCTTTGTCAGCAATGGCAACAGTAGTGCCACTAGCAGTCTTGGCATTATGGACCTGGACATTTATCAGGAAAGCATGCCATCTTCTCCCATGATTAAGTAAGTAGCCACTGAGATGCAGTGATTGTGAGACCACTACCCCGATTCCATCTGGCCACATCCATTGTGATCATTCCGATTGTTCCCGACCACTGGTTTCATCATGTCTGTCCTGCTGAGGTTCCCAGACATGTATGGTTTCATGTGACTGGAGTAAGAACTCAGGCCTGCAGTAGCCTCACCCTTCCCACCACCTTCGTTCTGGATTTCAATTCTACCCCCTATAATATAATCGTTTTGGATAAAGCTTATCCATGTAATCAGACATATATGTCATTTTACCTAGTTGGACACAGAGAAACAAAAATCCATTTAAGTTGTACTATGCCAACCAGCAAAGACTATTGTTCAATAGAATATAGTGTGAATGGCTTTTCCTTTACTTGTAGACACCTGGGATTATTGCCACTAATGAGTCTAATACCAAATGGCACCGTGGTGGAATGTGTCATTTTTATATATGCTCCCCACAATATGAGGACCTTCTAAAAGACCAAGGGAAAAAAGTACAATACGTGTGTCATAAAATATGGTGCATAAAGGGAGGGCAACATGAGGTCAGGACTATATCTAGAGTTTGTGATTGTCCTGGAAAATTAAATGAATTGAAACCTATTTTTGACCATTATGACTTATTATTTAGAGATTTCTGAAATTTCAGAAAAACGAAAAAGAAGTATAGGACTAAAGTTGCTCCCTGATCTATTTTTTCAATTATTATCTATAGCTAAATCATTTTTATTTCACTACTTAATCAGGTATCCTGCCTGCGGGAATATTTCTCAGGGATTAAAGGTTGCAGTGCATTCTTTATTATTCCACAAAGCCATCATTCACAGGTAGAGATGAACATAAACATTATCTTGGGTTTGTTTTGCTTTTTAAAGGAGGCAAAACAAACAAAAACACTTTGGGGTAAATTTATTTTTCTCCTACAGGAAACATTTGTTTAGGTATGTTGTCCATCTTTCTCCCCAGTATGAACCTAGGACCCCACAGACTACAGATAGAGAAAACCAAGACCACCTCTACACATATGAGCATCCTGCAGCTCCATAGTAGTAGAAATTGTATCTACTATATGTCATTTCACTTATGTCACTTGGATAGAGATCTAGCAGAAAATCTAGACCCTTGGGAAATTGGCCATTCTTCTACAAATAATTAGGTGTTCGTGAAAGAACAATTACACTTTCTCTCGACATCAGGAATACAATGGAATTAGCCAGATCTTAGCAGTAACAGAGAATATAAGGGAGAATCCTCTCGCATAGAGACACATTTTTAAGAGTTCTAGACAAGACAAAAATACAGAACAACCATGGGCTTCCCAAGATGGTCACTTCCTTTCAGCTGTTGGGTCATATATTCTTATTTTAAAAGCATTAACTGAGTCCTCCCACTATTTACAAGTCTCTCTAATAAGTACTCACTATGTGAAAGCACTTCAGATGTTGAACATGACTATATTTAATGAAATCCTCACTTCCATTATGAGTATCTAGTTCTAAACTGCCCCCAGCCTACTACATCTTCCCAGTAAAAAGAAAGAAAAAGAAAATTTTCAACTAATTGAGATATTTTGTCACCCTTCTTAAGTTCTAAAGTTTGTGATTGTCTTTTCCCTTATTTCAGGTCAAAGAACCAAGTATAGGTAGAAAAATATTTTCCTAAATGAAAATGCAAGTTTATGTTGCTATCATAGTATAGAAAAATATCGTTGTCTCAAGATGGAAATATATGGTTCTGTAAATGACAAGCAAATACAGAAGGATAAGTCCTCAAATCTGATCTAGTTACCTACAAAATCCTTCCTTGACTCTTCAAACCTGTGAAGGTTTATGGAAAGGAGGTCAAGAAGAAAAAAAGGTTGCATCTCTCAGAGTCTCCCACACCAATTATCCCAACTAAAACCATGCAGTTTATCTAGCCTTTATTTTAGGGGTAGTGTTATTCATTGCAGACCCAGTAGTCCTACATAATAGCCACGTTGGTATTTCCCTAGTATTTGTTTAGTTTATTCCACAAAAACAATAAATATATGAAACTTCAGAAGCTTTTAGATCAATAAGACCCATCACCTCATCTAACATTTACAGCTTGCTCTTCCTAAACATTACCAACCACATATTGTTGTTTTCTCCCAAAGTGAATTAGTAGAAGAAAACGAGATTCTTAAAGGACAGTCAGAAAACATAGAGGGTAAGCCATGTTCCCATAATTTTGAGACACAATTTGCCTGTGATCTTCGTATGGAAAGTGTAGTAAGGCAGTTGTGTCTGTATTCAGAACGTGCCTCTGGAATGCCAGTGGGAAAGGCCAGCCGCCAGAGGAGCCTGCTGGTGATCAACTTTGACCTGGAGCCAGAATGTCCTGACACTGAGCTTCGAGCCACTCTGCAGTGGATAGCTGCTTCTGAACTCGGGATCCCCACTATCTACTTTAAGAAATCTCAAGAAAACAGAATCGAAAAGGTACCGTGTTCCCTGTTTGTATATCATAAGGCTTTGTGTTTTATCCCTGCTTAAAACTCAGTAAATGCCCAGTTAACCCATTTAAATTTTTTCCTTGACTTTCCACCTTAAAATTGTGATTAGAACTTTGAAACCTTCCACCTGCATAAATATAATCATGATAATTCTTTGACCGTCAGTTTGTCTTAGCTAGTTGGTGATGATGAGAAAGTAAATTGAGGAGACAGGATATTTTTCTAAGAGTCTTGTTTTTGTGTGTGTTTCCTCACTCTGGAACCAACCTCTTCATAACATTCATTTAAATGAAAAGTAGAGAAGGAAAGGCAAAAAGGATTCTTCAGTTAATTTTAAGTCAATCAAAAGGGAGGCTATCTGGTGAACCTAATCTAATCCAATGAACCCATTAAAAGCAGAGTTTTCTCTGGCTAGTGGCAAAAGTAAGAGAGACTGACAGCATGAGAGCATGAAGGGACCACATGACAAGAAATTGGGCAGCTTCTAGAAGCTGAGAATGGACCTCAGCCAATAATCAGCAATGTGAGGCCAACCTGATAATTAAACTATGGCATGGCGTCAAAGAGAAGGCATTTTAAATTCCCTATGGGACAGATTTGCATTGGATGGGCTTTCTCATTATTTTTCTCCACTTAGAAATATAAAGCTAAGAAATAGATCCCTAGCCAACATCTAAATTAATAGCAACTCTCACTCTAAGTCCCTTTCTCTAAGACCAGCCACTTACTGTTGTAGAATCTCAGTTATTAACATTAAAGCAAGAATCCATCTACCAATGTCTTCAAGCTCAATTTTCCGTAATTTAAAAGTGTGTTTTTAAAAAATTCAAATTAATAATAATGTTGCTATATTGGTTTTCTATTTCTGTGTAACAAACTGTCACAAATTTACTAACTTAAAACAACAATACCCAGCTCTGTTGTCAGAAGTTTGGGTGACTTCCATGCTCTCTACTGAGGGATTTACAAGGCAGAAATCAACATGTCAGCCTGTCTCGGCACTTATCTGGAAACTATAGAGAGAAATGAGCTTCCGAGATTGTTAAGGTTGTTGTCCTAACTGAGTTCCTTGTGGTTGTCGGACTGAAGTCCCCATTTCCTTGCTGACTATTGGCTGAGGTCCACTCTCAGCTTCTAGAAGCTGCCCAATTTCTTGTCACACAGTCCCTTCATGCTCTCATGCTGTCAATCTCTCTTACTTCTTCTGCCACTAGCCAGAGAAACCTCTGCTTTTAATGGGTTCATTGGATCAGATTAGGTTCACCAGATAGCCTCCCTTTTGATTGGCTCAAAATTAACTGAAGAGTCCCTTTTGCCATTTAAGATAACATAATAAGGGCATAATTATCTCATTCTATTCATGGTACTGAGGATTAGAGCAGAAAATCTTGGAAGCTGCTTCAGGATACTGCCTATCACTGCCACTGTGCCTTTTTTAATGTCTAATAGTCACTTCCACATACTCATTATACTTGTTTCTCAACAACGCTGTGAAAAGAGCAGAATGGATATTATTGTCCCTTTTTTACTGATGAGCAACTCAGTACTCAGAAGCTAGTCCATGAGAGAGTCCTCAGATAGTGATATTTGAGCCTAGTGGTAGAACCCCACTTTCTCCACAGATACCTGTCAGTAGTGGGTCTCTCTCAAGTTAGATTGCCTTTGAGTTACAATCTAGACTTTTTTAAATGTGTAACTGCATTTTAACCCTCACTGCCAGAATCCTACAGCCTGAAATTAAAGGTCCTCTACCCTTTTGCTCAGGCGCATGGTAATTAGAACAGCGTATCTATGTCTGCATCCCCAGCCAATGGGACTGGCTACTGAAAAAAATCGAGAAGGAGACCTATTTTATCTTCCATGCCCTCTTCCACTTCAGCCTCTTTCTCCAGCCAGTAATTCATATTTCTCTTCAGGCCTAGAACTGCCTACAGCTCTACGCTCTCTGAATCTAGATGCGATCCTATGCTTGGCATACCTTTATTTGCAAGGTGATGCGTGGTTTGCTACTTAATAAATTCTCCTTCCACCTTACTATCCAGCCTGCCTAGTGCAAAGGATGCAGTGAAAGAGCACTTCACTTTTGACCCCTCCCTCCTGCCATACACAATCCCAAGACCCCCTGCCATGGGAAGGAGAACAAGAACATTCTCAGCCAGAGTACATTCTCAGTTTCCTGGAAAAATGAAGGGCAGTTTGGTTTCCAAATTCATCTCAAGCCTCTCCTGAATAAAAGCACTACCTGGGGCATTTTCAGATGGTCTCTTAATGGAGTAAATTTTTATACAATCCACCATTTTGAAGAAACAACGTAACACTCTATGTGAATATATGTCTCATAAATTCCCCTTAGATGAAAGGACAAGGAATATGTCATTAACACCTTAATTATGTACATGATGCTTTGACACGATATTTATTTATCCCCACTGATTTTCAGTTCTCAAAGAGGATGCCTGTCTTTGCTCATAACTATTTTTTTCTGAGAATATAAATGTTCCACTAGTGTTATCAAGATAAACATTAATGATGTTTCACTCCTATTTAGCATCAGTTCAAGGAGGCTATTTCCAAGTAATGTAATTTTATGGACTGAATCTTCTAACAGTTTTTTTCCGAGTCAGTTAGGGTTCTCTACACATTGTGGCTTCTCCATAAAGGGGCACTGCCTGTGCCCAGTTCTATGACAGAACTGCTGAAATAAAGCAAACCCTTATGCAAAATTTTGACATCCTTTCTTTTATCAATAACGCATTTGAAGACCTCATTCTGACTGTTTTTAAATTAGCCAGGAAGTTAAGTGGCCATTTTCAAGTGGTGTGGAAGAGAGATTGTGGCTTTCTACCAAGGAGGCTGTGTCACTTGAGAGCAGCCATGTCTCATTAGCTCCTCATTGGCTTGGAGAAGATTAAAGAAATGTCTCTGTTAAGTTCAGCAATGACATTCCCCCACTGTCACTAGAGTATGAAACACCATTCACAGATACATACCCTGAGTCCCTATCTGTGTAAATTCTGAATTTTTTGGATAAACTAATTTAGCCAACACATCTCCCTTGATGGTGGTCTCAAGCATGAGCTAAAATGGCAGAGGATATCATGAATGAATACTGAAGCAGCTCATCCTTCCCACCACTGCCTGTGAACTTGGCAGGGATGTGGGATCTCCCCGGACCGGGACACGAACCAGTGTCCCCTGCATCGGCAGGCAGACTCCCAATCACTGCACCACCAGGGAAGCCCTGTTCTGCTTTTTTGAAGCCAAACCATTATTTTCTCTAGCTCTTTTACTTCTGTTTAAATTCAATGAGCTGTGAGCTAGAATGGGCTGATGACTGGCCTCGCAATAAATCAGGTGCCTTTCTCATCTTTAAGCTCATTTTGAGAATTACTTCCTTTTCTTGAAGGCAGTGCATAGAACAGAATGTGCAAAGAGGAAACAGATGTAAACTTACCTTCCTAAGAAAGTGGGAGTCAGAAGAGGAGTGACCTCACCTTTAATTTCTTATTCTTTTCCATATGCGAAGCAGTGGGAAGAGAATGAGAGAGAAAATGTTGGTGGCATTTACTGTTAACCTAACTTTCCCCAAAATACTACACTTTCAGTCTCAGTTTTGAAAAAAATACATGACAAAGGAAGGAAAAATAAGAATTAGATACTGTCTTAGCTCAGGCTGCTCTAACAAAACACCACAGAGAGTGGCTTGAACAGCAGACATTTATTTCTCACAGTTCTGAAGGCTAGGTAGTCTGAGATCAAAGTGCCAGCAGATACATTTCCTGGTGATGGGCTTCCTCCTCTCTGTGTCCTCATGTGGCAGAGAGAGAGCGCTGGCATCTCTTCCTCTTCTTATAATGGCATAAATACCACCACGGGAGCCCCATCCCCAAAACCTTATCTAAATCTAATTATCTCCCAAAGGCCCCACCTCTTAATGCCATCATATTTGTGTCTTAGGCCTTCAATATATGAATGGGAGTGGGGAAGGGGGGGACACAAACATTCAGTCCATAACAGATATTGTCTCTTCATTTGTTAACGTGAGAAACTGCCTTGAACTGAATATTTTGTCATTGTTCTCAAATTCAGTGTGTGCTAGAATCACCTGGGGAGGTTTTATAGACCCCAGTGGGTGAGCCAATTAAATCAGACTCTCCTCTTGGGATGAAACCCAGGCTTTGGGGTTTTCTCGAGGTCCCTGGGGGTTCTAGGGTACAACCAAGGCTGAGAATCACGACTCTACAGGTCATAATTGCAGGAGCAAGATAAAAACCAGCTCACTTGTGCTTAATGAGGTGGAATTCACCTTGGAGAAAAAGAAGGTATCTGCTTTCAGAAATCGAAGTTGAATGTTTTCAAAAACCCATACGACTTGCAACAATTCCCATAGATTCCACCATATGATTTGGTAAACAATTAATCTAATTTAGTAAATGCACCTGAGAATATACAAGGCCTCTACCATGTGATACTTTTCTTCAAACGAGCCTACCAATGATATACCATCACAGGATAGAAACTCTTCTAGTTACTGAAGATGAAACATTTGTTCAAGGAAATGCCAACTATGATACGTAGGAAGGGAACCTAATTATTATTGATTGTGAGATAGCAGGAAATGAAAATTTTTGATTTTTATATGTCAGTGCATTGGAAAGAAAAACTCAGATCTCTGACACACTAGAGCTGATTATGAAATTCCCAAGTCAAAAACATGGACAGATACAGTGAAAGATCTGGAACCAGCTGCTAAATAGAATGCAGTTTTTCAAGGCTGTAGTAATGAGCTGGAAATGTCCTTTTCTGGTTTCTTCACAATCTTAGCTTCATTTTTGTCTAGAATTTTTTTTAAATGAAGGAAGAAGAGAAAGCGTAAGACCTTCCCTGCTCATCAGCCCCACAGATGGTTCAGGGTCTCGATGTCTGAGATGAAGTCATCACGGCCTAAAAGCATGCTATATTTAGTGGGGCCAGATCATTTTTAAAAATTGCTTTATTGGGATATTGGCCTGGATTTAGAAATCATGAGACAGATTCTAGCGTGTGACCATTCGACAAACTACTGACAGAGTGGCCTAGGTGATGGGGCACTTTGACAACTTTGGCCAGTCAACAACATCTTATGGTCATCACCGCAGTGGGAGACCCTGCTTCAGCAAGCCCCAAATAGATGGAAAGTAGCTAATCTTGGGCTTCCAAGGTCTGAAGCAGACAGCCTTCTGGGAAAGGTTTAGCCAATATTGGCATCGGCTCTAGAATTTTGATTCTTTCTCAGAGCAATACCTGAGAGACAAAAGTTGGGAATAAGATGGTGGCCCGGTGAACCAGTGTGTATAGAAAGAAAAAAGAAAAGTGCTAAGGCGAATTTTCTATTTCTGTTTACTTTATATTGACTGCTTCTTTATGAGACATGTTAAGGAAGAGCAAATACCCTCAAGGGATGAGTCTAGCCTAAGACCACTGATGACCCCGGAGGGAAATCTTGAAGCCAATGAATTATGAGCCTCTCTCAGTGAGACCTCAGAAACTTGATGTTCAAGTCTTCTCCACTAGGAGCATCTAATTTCTGGCCTTCCAGTAAGAGCTGGGAAAGTCTGACTAACCAAATCGTGCAAAGACATCCTAGCCTTTCTCCCCCTTTCCCTGAGGCCTTAGGTTTTTACCACTTTGTCCAATAGAAAACATGCCTGGGATCTTTCACACACACCAAGAAACAAGTAACAGCTCACAAAGTTATCTTTACACCTCTCCGTAAATTACTAGTAATCACCTGTAATGTTCCCCTTTCTGAGGGTATTTGTGTTTTGAGCAAAGCCTTTAACCTAAAGGATTAAGCTATCTAAAATTTCAGATCTAACAGACAGAAAGCTAGGCAGAATTTTGAGGGAAACCAGACAACGAATAGTCTCTGAAATTCTATCACTGAGACTGACGGAGCTGATTGGCACTGACCTTCCGTGGCTGTTACAGTGAGCCATGCAGACAGGCCCCAGGCACCTTACCCCCACGGTGTACATGCCCGCCCCCAGGCACAGTGTGATGGGACACCTGCCCCATGACCAGCTTTGACTCTCCTTCTGCCCCACTACCACTGCACCAAACTAAGTTCTGCCCAGCCTTTGCCTAGACCCATGGCCCCCCAGCCACTTTTTTGGAGCATCCTATCGGTAGAACAACCTGGGGCTTCTTATTGAGTAAGAAGCCCCAAGTTGTGCATGCTAATTTTTAACTATATATGTGCAAATACATTATATAAAACCCAAGAATGAATATTTAGACAAGGTTCGTCTTCAATGATTCTGGATGTCACTCCATATTTCAAAATAGCCTCCTTGATCATTTTGAATGCATTTGATGCATTTGACTCACATTTGGGTGTTCACTCCTTTTGTCGTTCCGCAAATATCTATTGAGCCCCTATTAGGTGCAGGCACTAGATATAAAGAGGTGGCTAAGACGATGCCCTTTCCTGTTAGATTTACTATCTGTAATACAGTCGCCATCGGCTTCCCATTGGTCTCCCTTTTTACATCATCTTTTAGATGATGTTTATGTTTCCATGTATTAGAAGTTAAGCATTTTATTTTCCAGCCTAGAGAATTGCTTTATTCTGATTAAGCCAACACAAGGCGAGTGAGTACAATAAAACACTGATTTCTGTAACTGTGCAGTAGTTGGTGCCATCACAGCTGGGAGAAGAAACATAATTTAATAGTAACTCTCTATAAGACAACTTCTGAGCAATTGAAATGAATTAGCGAATGCAAACTGAAGAGGGGGGAGGAAAAGACCAGAAAAAAATTAGCATTCCATTTTCTGGCTGATCTTGAAAGTCTGAACAAATGTGAAATGAGCAGAGGAAAGACATTCCAGAAGGAAACATTGAAGAGATAGTAACTAAACTACAGCCCTCATCTTTTTTAACAAATAGGTTTTTCTTCCTCATTAAACGATACCAGGTTCCCAGCTTATCCTTTCTCCCAGTGTTCCAAATAAATATCAATGGCTTATTCTCCTACGACCAAAATGCATGGGGTGCAATAGTAGAAAGAGCTTTGGGCTGGAGTCTTAGAAGACCATGCATCCTACTGCCAACTTTTCATCTCACAAACCCACAATTTTTCATCTTTAAATGCCTGCTTTACAGGGTTGTTGACCGAATTAAATGAGATTACATGCATGAAAGTAAATACTTCCTGCAGGTTTTGGCTCTTATAATCATTACTTTGCTTTATACGTATCTGACTAAGGAGTTTGAGAAGCCTTCATTCTGGGCTTCATCCCACAGTTTCACTAAGGGAACCATCTATAACGCTTTTCCCACCTTCCCACCTGTAGTCATAAACGTTCTACGTTGTGGCCACCTGAAGCTGGTACCATTAACCAGGTGACGAACCTAGGATGTTTCCTCAATCTTTCCTTTTCCTGTTCCAATGGAAAGCCAGTGTCTCTCGAAACTTGATGAAAAGGGAGGGAAATTTTCAAGATGGACTGAGGAACCAGTAAATAACCCTACCCAAAAGTGTAACACAGTTTATTTGGCATAAATGTACACATCCAATGAGAACTTATCTGTGACACCGACAGAAGGGACTGGGAACCATGCTCTACAGTCCTGTTAGAGAGAGTCCAACCCAGAGAAAAGCAGATCTGAGGAAACTCTTCAAATATTTAAAAGATAGACTGTGGGAAGAAGAATTCCATGTAGTGTCCCAAAATCGAAGGATGCCAACTGCTGTGAGGAACATTTCAGTTCAGTTGAAAGAACTCACTAATTATCTGAACTGTCTAAAAAGAAAATAGACTGTCCTAGAATATAGTCTGCTGTCACTAGAGATATTAAAAAATAACCTGGAGAGCCACTGGCTTTGGAAGAGCG
>NW_006780162.1:651627-658297 GCF_000442215.2 Lipotes vexillifer | reverse complement strand
GAGCGGTTGAACAATATAAATTTGAGGACCCTCTGTGATATGTGAGCCTAACCCTGTGCTTTACTTTAGTTTCTAGATGTCGTGCAGCTGGTTCATCAGAAGGCCTGGAAAGTGGGAGATATCTTTCATGCAGTTGTTCAGTACTACAAAATGCGTGAGGAACAGAAGGATGGGACTCCGAGCCTCTTTGACTGGCTCTTGGAACTGGGATAAGGTGGCTATGCCTTTAGAGTACCCCTTCCTTCATTCCAGCTTAGATCACAGTGGTTTGCTCTAAACTTTCTCAAAACATCACATCACATTAACAGAGCTATGAAAAAATCTGCTGTTCAAGTCTGCTGCACATAGAATAAATCTGAGGAAAAGCAAAATATCAGTCTGTACAAATCAATACAACCGGTGGGTAAGTTCAAAGGAGCTTGTATTAGAATGGCTGGAAAAAACAGAATCTTAATGGGCCCAAATGAAAAACTTATAACTAGGCCCAAACTCCATAAAAGTTGCACTTACATATTTTTAATAATATAAAATGTTATGTAATGTCTCCAATTATGTGAATCAACTGGAAACAAAGTCACTGGTCAAAATCATTTTATAAACTCTGCTGTAATGTTTATTTTACTCTTTTGAGCAGATTAAGGGGTCTGTCAGCCCAGGTAAATACTTAAGGTATGGGCAAGACATTTCCAAAACTTTGATATAAAAGCTTTCCAGTTTCAGACCGTTATCAGTGGTTATGCAAGAGTATATGTATATCAGAAATGCAAGAGTATATCAGTGTCCTCTACCAAGGTGATTTCATTTATCCACTACAGCCCACTGATAAATATTCCACATCTCCCAATAATATCTGGGTTCCTAGCTAATCAGAAAACTATTGGTGTTCAGCTGAGAGAGAGAAAGATCAAAGATTATCTTGTTTCCTTCTATATATTACATGAGTAAAATGATTACAGAACTCTTACCCAAACGGAAGAAGCTTTCTTACAAAAGAGCATCTTTTGAGATAAGATCTGCTTGTATATTAAATTATATAAAATATGAACTTTCATCTTATTTTTATTGTAAATTATGAAGAGATTGTTATCTTAAATAATATATTGAGTTAGCCTTAGAGGTTCATAAAATATGAAGAGATTATTGTCTTAAGTCATATATTGACTTGAGCTCTGTGGTTTCATTATAAAAGCACCCATATGGCAGACTTGCTAGTCTTATGACATTTATAATGATGGATGCAGGGTTCGACATAACCAGTTAGGATCATAGACTTCCTGATTTAAGGATACTGGCATTTAATTTGAGAGAAAGAAAATATTACCACATTTAAGTATTTTAAAAACAGGGATTTACTCTTTTGAAAAATAAAGGTATCTAACTTCTCCCCAGTAAGTCTTCTTTCCCTTGAACTAAATGAGCTAGACTGGCTTTTATCTTCTTGATCAAAGAAAGTGTTTATTAAAGATTTCCTGAGATACTATGCTCTCACACTATTTTTAAGATTGTGAAGTAATTTTAAATGTGAAAAGACCCCATACCATCAATGCTGGCCTTGTGTGTCATCCACATTGACAAGAAATTGACATTTCTTGAAATGTCAAGAAAGCTTTATTGGAAGCTCTATTTCCTCCCTGCCACCCACGCCAGGAATCCTTTCCAGGACTCTTTAGGCATTTATTATTAAAAATAGTCCAAATTTAGGTTGTATGTTTAATTTGACACATTAAACAAATGTCAAATTTTAACACTTATCCACCATCTCAAACTGAAAGTTCTTCATGGTACTAAATGAAAAGGATATGTTTATTTTTTAACAACCCCAGAATATTCTGTGTAGATTTTTGTTGTGCTCAAATGAAAGTTTACTTATCCTACAAAGCACAAATACTGAATTGTAATCATGTGATGAAATTATACTTGTTGTACCTAAAGTTGCAAACTAATCAATAAATTTTTGTTGCCAAATTGTTGATCATTTTTTCTCCAAGAGCTTAAGCACCTCAGAGAAAAAAATAGTCACAGTGTAATTGGGTGAAGGTAGATTTATCTCTTAGACAAGTGTTACAGTTCCACTTTCAATTTTTGAATAAGAAAATATTCTTTGAATGGCCATCATCAAAAAATCTACAAACAATAAATGCTGGAGAGGGTGTGGAGAAATGGGAACCCTCTTTCACTGTTGGTGGGAATGTAAATTGATAAGCCACTATGGAGAACGGTATGGAGATTCCTTAAAAAACTAACAATAGAACTACCATACGACCCAGAAATCCCACTACCAGGCATATACCTTGAGAAAACCATAATTCAAAAAGAGTCATGTACCACAGTCGTCATTGCAGCTCTATTTACAATAGCCAGGACATGGAAGCAACCTAACTGTCCATTGACAGACGAATGGATAAAGAAGATGTGGCACATATATACAATGGAATATTACTCAGCCATAAAAAGAAACAAAATTGAGTTATTTGTAGTGAGGTGGATGGACCTAGAGTCTGTCATACAGAGTGAAGTAAGTCAGAAGGAGAAAAACAAATACCGTATGCTAACACATATATACGGAATCTAAAACAAACAAACAAACAAAAAATGGTTCTGAAGAACCCAGGGGCAGGACAAGAATAAAGACGCAGACACAGAGAATGGACTTGAGGACATGGGGAGGGGGAGGGTAAGCTGGGACGAAGTGAGACAGTGGCATGGACATATATACACTACCAAATGTAAAATAGATAGCTAGTGGGAAGCAGCTGCATAGCACAGGAAGATCAGCTCCATGCTTTGTGACCACCTAGAGGGGTGGGATAGGGAGGGTGGGAGGGAGACACAAGAGGGAGGGGATATGGGGATATATGTGTAGGTATAGCTGATTCACTTTGTTATAAAGCAGAAAGTAACACACCATTGTAAAGCAATTATACTCCAATAAAGATGTTAAAAAAAAAAAAAGAGTAAGGCTAAGAGCTAAGAAGGGCCAAATTATTGGGAGCTTTGTAGATGGCTAAGTTACAGTTGAAGGTAGCAAAGGACTAATATTTTTTAAATTTGACTTTTAAAACTTACTTTTTCTGTTCTGTGGACATTGGGTTATCTTGTGCAAAACTGATAGCAGGAACACCACTTAGCAGAGTATTTCACCCCACTGTATTGAGACATGCTGCCACCTAGGCACAGTGGGTGAAGAAATTTAATTTTGTCCATTGTGTAAGTAATGTGTATCCCAAGCATTTGGAAGACTGTTTGGCACATAGTACTCAATAAATATTTGTTGAGTGAATAATAAAGTGAACTAACAAATGAAAAAAGAAAACATTTTTTGACTAAATTAGTTAGGATCAGTAATATTTACGTAAATCAGCATTTCTCAATCTTAGCACTACTGGCATGTGGGGCTGGATAATTCTTTGTGGTGGGGATCTGTCCTGAGCATTGTAGGATGTTTAGTAACTCCCCCTCACGGGTCTCTAAGAAATCTCCTAATATCGTATTTCCTGTGGGGCAAAATCACCAAAGGTTGAGGACCTTTAGTGTAAATAATGCCTTGAAGGGGCAGAGCCTGAGGCTCTAGGAGGAGTTAGGGTAAAAGACGAGGTCTCTGTAGCCCCTAGTGTGGAGAGCCCCAGTAGGAACATGAAAACCAGGCATTCTCCCCCTACCCTCCCAAGACTGACGGGCTGTGGTCTTTACAGTAAGTCTTAACAACAGGAGAACGAGTCACAAGACAAAAAAGGAGTCGACAGACCTGGGGTAAACCAACCTAGATGCAAGTAAACTAGAGGTAAATTTTCAGTCTTAGAAGTAAATGGACCAGTGCTCTTTGAACTCAATAGAATTTATTAGACAAGGATATATTGTACAGCAAAAAAAGAAAAGAAGGAATATTATTCAGGTAATTAACAGTAAGGATAATAACACATCTACTATTCTCAACAGTTTTATTAATTGCAGTTTTTATGGTGATTCTCCAAAAAGGAGAACTAAAATACAGAGAATCTAAATGATCCATACAATGCTTAAAACAATGAGTGGCAAAAGTGGAGTCTGTTTTCCTAATATGTATATGAAAACTGGAAGATATCATAGAAATAGCTGAACAATTGTGTCAATATTTTAATTACAATCTGATGTTTTCCAAGTACAAAGTCATATCTGGTAAAAATCACAATGCATCTCTTAAAATCAAAATTATTTTACTGAGATTAATTTATGTATGAGACTATAAGCGTGTGTGTGTACTGATATTCAGAAACTTAGACAATGAAACAAATATATTTTCTTTTCTCTATAGGATAATTATGCTTGCAAACAAAACCACTCATTATAAACATCAGCCCACATAAATAAAAACATATTCAATCTCAAAAATTATTAGATTTTATAGAAAGAAAGTATTGAGATTCCTGAGCACTTTACTTTATTCACTAATAAGAAGGCTTGGATATGCTTAGGTAAAGGATTCTCCAGTCAGCCAGAGGACAATGTCAAATAAAAATAAAACTCTGGGAATTTCCTGGTGGTTCAGTGGTTGGGACTCTGCACTTCCACTGCAGAGGGCACGGGTTTGATCCCTGGCTGGGGAAGCCGCACTGGTGCAGCCAAAAATAATAACAAATAAAAAGAAATAAACTCTGGACATTAATAAGGAGAGACTTTATTGGAAAGGATTATTACAAGAAGGGGAAAGGGACTGTTGCAGCAGGAAGGAAGGAGGACTGGTGTCTATTGTAAAGATAAGAAAGCTCCAACTGTGAGATCTAAGAGTGTCTCAGGGGTTGGCAAAAAAAAAAAAAAGCGGTTTTCTTTCACAGAGAAGAGTAAGGAACTAGAGAGAACCAGGTGTGCAAAGTGAGATGAACAAGGTGAACCAGTGCAGGTGGCGGGCATGATGGGACAGTAGATCAGAGAACATGTTATCCTGGGCTCAGCCTATTCCCAAAGGGGCTCTTTAAGGAGAGGCTGTATGCTGGACCAAGCTGAGGATGGGTTATATTTCAGCAGCCTGGAGAAAGGGGAGAAACTTAACTAAAGTTTGGTTAACAAGCGTTTTGCTCTAGTTGATCAGTGGGTGAAAATATTTCAGCTAATCATTTATGAGACAAAGAATGGAAATTTGGAGGGTCTTTGTGAACAAAGGGGGCATCCATGAGTCCGAGGCTCAGAGCTCAACTCCTAGAAGCCAGTCAAAGGCAAGACCTGAAAACAGACCTCTTTTAGGAAGAGGTGTGCAGGGTGTGAGCACCCAGGCCTCCTAGGTTAACCATTTCCTGTACTAGCACATCGCCATCTGCCTTCTAGCATGATAAGTTGAATACTTGCGTCTCCATAGATGATTGTACGCTCTTTGAGGATGGAGCCATCTTTAACTCCCCTATGGATTTGGTCAGAGTCTCTATCACAATGCCTTGTCCAAGGTAGATGTTTAATTGAACTGATAAAGCTAATGGGCCTTGGGTAACTGAGGCTTTGGTTTACATCTAGTGATGTTCAACCATTAGTTCAAGAAACACAATTTTACTTTAACGTTCTCCTTAGTTTTCCAGAGACCTGGTTTATTAAGAGTCTCAAGACTTTTTATAAAATTACTTTTGGACTTATGCAAGTGAAACTTTCTAAAAATACTTGCCTTTTATTTTAGTTGCATTAGAACATTTGATCACAGAAAGGAGAATGTTTTCCTTCTGTGGTTTTGGGATGAATTTAAGTGATATACAGGACATTATCAGCAAGACTTGAAGGCCCATTGAGTGCAGACAGACCTGAACAAAATGCACGGGAGGAAGAATCTTTGGGCCTCCCTTCCTATCAAGAAATACTGTTTGTGTTCAAACAAACAAAATGCTAATCCACTGTTATTGTTGCAAGAATCCTTTGACCACTTAAATTTTTCATTTCCTGAAATAATCCCCTCAGAAATGCCCCTTCAAAGCCTCATATCCAGTTTCACTTCTTTTCAGTTTTCATATCTCCTTCCTATTTCTTCCCCTTCTGTCCTTCAGAATGGCTTTTCATTAAATACTTATCAACAATTATTTGTTTGCCTTTGGAAGGTTCCCACTGCTTTGTTGAACTCTGTCCCATTTTCTACTTTACTCCCTGCTCTGTCTGTTTCTGGTACAGAATGTTGCAGGAACTCCAGATTCTACCGTGATGCTCTGAGCGCCACAAAACCCAGGTGCAAAGATTGTTTCACGGCAGATTGTGTTGTGTCTGAGCTGAACGCCTGGCCCAAATCTTTATACACACACAACCCTTCCTTCTCTGTCACATCACAAACAGTAGCATGTGGCACAGATAACGTAGGAGCATACATTCTGTTTTCCTTCTTACAGAGGAAAGCAGAATGAATCAAATCACCATTCGTTGAGATAGAATAAAGATGGATGATACCAGGAGGGCCTCTAGTTTTCAGTGCACTGGATTTTTCTCCATGGTCACGTATGCCATTTGTGAAGGTTACTCTTGCCTACTCTTTCAAACAACAGGACAGTTAATTTAAACCTAGCAACATTTTTAGTGAAAAAGGCAGTAGACCACATATTGACCTTTCGTGACACCCACAGAGAAGTCTAATAAAGCTTCATCAAATTAGTTCACTTATTTCCTTCTTTCTTAATTTTTGACATCAGCATCTCCTTTTAAATTTTTTTTTTTTTTTTTTTTTTGCGGT
>NW_006780162.1:615852-651380 GCF_000442215.2 Lipotes vexillifer | reverse complement strand
CCCATGTCCCCTGCATCGGCAGGCGGACTCTCAACCACTGTGCCACCGGGGAAGCCCTCCTTTTAAAATTTAAGTGCAAAAAGTAGAAAAAGCAGCAACTTAAGTCCCATCTGCCATGCGCCCTCCAGCATATGACTAAATGTTTCTGAACCATTTTGTCTTTTTTTTAATGTAACAAATAAAGGATGCAGATAATGCTGTATATGAGAACACTTCCAAATGTAATAGTCTACAAATTGCTACAAATTTGCCAGAGAGAAAGGTAAAGGTGATACGAATGTAAGGAGCAAAGCAGTTGTTGTGTGGAATTCAGTGTCTCAGGAAAAGAATGACTAGGAGAGGCCTCCTAGTAAACATCAAGCAGCAGTTTGTTTCTTTGATTTCCAAATTCTCGGGGCAATACGTAGAGAAATCAATTTTGAACAATTCTGGATAAAGAGGTAAGGTAAATTTGAGAGCATTCAGAGAGACAAAGAAGAAATGTAGTTGTTATTCTTAACATTTTTGTGGTACAGGCTTCTCTGAAAATCTGAGGAAAAGTGCACATACACAATGCATGAACGACCTGTACAGTTTGGGGGGATGCAGTTTTCATAATCCTGCTCTAGACTCTACATGTCTAGAAAGTAGAGCTCATGTCTTCTCCATTTGCTATCAGCTTCTAGACCCTCCCTCTGGTGCCTAATCTATCCTGGTGTCTAAGCAATCCTTAATACATGTTCATTTAAAGAAACCCCATCCTCTAGGAACTCATGTATTTTGAGAAAAACCCATAAAACACTCAGATTCTAACCTCAGAAAATGTTATTTAAAGACATTTTTTGTATGGAATATGTGCACGTTAAGGAAAGAAAGAAAGAAAAAGAGGGAGGGAGGGAAGGAAGGAAGGAAGGAAGGGGAAAAGAAGGGGAAGGAAAGGAGGGAAAATGAATACAGAAATCTATATAACTCTTTAAGAAATCTACTAAAGTACAAAAATGCTAAATCCAGCAGAAGTACAGAGTTGAGTTCACATAACATATGTCATGGCTAATACACAACAAGATAAATGTTCACACTGGCTGTTTCATGCTTCAGCGAAACAGCCCCATTCATGGCTCCTAAAAAGGTGTCCATTCAAGTCCAAGAGCTTCTAGTTCCTCCTCGGCTCCTACGGGATGAGTGCCTGATGTTAATCCCCCAATTAAATCATGTGAATTTGTTCTTCCTTCATGTAGATTTGCTGAAAACAGTGATCACAGTTTTAACCACCTGCCACTCAAAGCAGATGTAATGTATTAGTTTTCATTAAAAATGCACCAATTACAATTGTTAAGATAGTAAATATAATATTTTTTACCATAATAAAAAAACCATTCAAAAAATGCATCAGTTACAACAGAACTCCTATTCATAGCTCTGAAAAAATAATAAGCTGTAACTTCTTATGCCCGTAACAGCCTCTTAGTATCGAACTAAGCATTTCTTGACATTCCATCATAGGCCTTTCTAGGCCCAGTATCCAACTCACAGAAAACAAAGCCAAGAAAAGAAATCCAGCAGAATGTCTGGCATTCTGATAGGTGTTCATTCCACAAACATTTATTTGGGACTAGACATGACACAAGGAAATGCAACAGAGAAAGACTAGTTCCTTGGCATTTTAGAATTTCCATTCTAGCAAGGATTACAGATGACAAACCATAATAAAAATACAGTATATACTGGGACTTCCCTGGTGGCTCAGTGGTTAAGGATACCCCTGCCAATGCAGGGGACACGGGTTCGATCCCTGGTCCGGGAAGATCCCACATGCGGAGCAACTAAGCCTGTGCACCACAACTAATGAGCCTGTGAGCCACAACTACTGAGCCCTCACGCACCACAGCTACTGAAGCCCGTGCGCCCTATAGCCTGTGCTCTGCAACAAGAGAAGCCACCGCAATGAGAAGCCCGCGCACCGCAACAAAGAGTAGCTCCCGCTCGCCGGAACTAGAGAAAGCCGGCACACAGCAACAAAGACCCAAAGCAGCCAAAAATTTTCTTAAAAAGAGGGCTTCCCCGGGGGCGCAGTGGTGGAGAGTCCGCCTGCCGATGCAGGGGACACGGGTTCGTGCCCCGGTCCGGGAGGATCCCACATGCCGCGGAGCGGCTGGGCCCGTGAGCCATGGCTGCTGAGCCTGCGCGTCCGGAGCCTGTGCTCCGCAACGGGAGAGGCCACAACAGTGAGAGGCCTGCGTACCGCAAAAAAAAAAAAAAAGAATAGAAAATGAAAAAGATTAAAAAAAAAATAAGTATATAAAATAAATTTAATTGAGCATATAACATCAGTGAAAAGTGCCAGAAAAACATAATTAAAAAGCAGAGTGAGCGTTAAAGAGTGATGGAAAGTATCTGTTTAGAGCATGCCTAACCCCAGAGGTTCCAAGTTCCTCTTTAGGTAAATTTGCAAGTTTTTAAATAAGTTGAATATTATCGCTTGAAATGTTCCCTCACCATTTATTTACTCACTGGTCAATATAAACACATAATTTTTGTACTAAGTAAGGAGGTTGTGACAAAGTCAGCTGTTGTCTACACTTCAGCAACTGAGATATACTGAGCTAACCTGTCACCATCACAACGTTGACAAATGCCTCTACTGGGTGATGGTGAGAACAGGGTTGAAGAGTTAACTTTACTCCAAAAAGCAGAATTATTTACAAAACAGAAACAGACTCGCAGACACAGAAAACAAATTTATGGTTACCAAAGGGGATAGCATGGTGGTGAGAGGGGAGGAGAGATAAATTAGGAGTTTGGGATTAACATATACCACTACCATATATAAAATAGATGACCAACAAGGATCTACTGTATAGTACAGGGAACTATCCTCAATATCTTGCAATAACCTATAATGGAAAAGAATCTGAAAAAGAATATATAGGGAATTCCCTGGAGGTCCAGTGGTTAGGACTCTGCGTTCTCACTGCTGAGGGCCCGGTTTCGATACCTGGTTGGGGAACTAAAATCCCACAAGCCAGGCAGCACAGCCAAAAAAAATTTTTTTAATAAAATTAAATTTAAAAAAATAAAAAGAATTAAAAAGAATATATATATACATATATATGTATAACTGAATCACTTTGCTGTATGCCTGAATCTAACACAACATGGTAAATCAACTCTATTTCAACAAAAATTTTAAAAATAAAATTTTTTTTTTAAAAAAGAGTAGAAGTCTGACGGGAGCCAATATATCCCTATTCTTTGGGCAGTTTTTCCTCTCACCCCCATGTTTCTCAGACTACGTATTTTTCCACTTTCAACTAAGATCTCAGTACATTCCACCCTGGCGTTTTCTGACCTGTCTCCAGCTCTTGCTGCGCCCACCCCCATGCCGGCATGTTGTATTTACTTGCCCTTCAGAGGCCCACGGGTGGATGACTCATGAGCACACTGTTGCCTGAGGCATGGAGCCTCCTCTTTTAGAATGTCAGGGGCGATACCGTCATCCTCAGACCTCCCTGACTAATGAATATATAACATTTAAAAATAAATGAATTTATCCTTGGGAGAAAATAAATTTTCCAGACTCAACATTGGAGGTCTGGGTAAGCCCTTAAGTTGGAGAATAGACATCCACTAGCATTTGACTGAAGTCTGAGACTCAACTTATGATTTTCAAAACAGAGGGCAGCCTTGGCATTAAGCTCTCCAGTGTTAATTCACCAACATTTTACTAATGACGACTCCCTCTCTGTTTCTTGTTCAGGTCCATGTAAATCATTTGAGCATGGAAGAAAATTATGGTCCTAATTTTGCAGGTGAGAAAATTGAGATTCAGAGGTGTGAGGGGACCTAATCAAGGTATCAAAGAATAATAAGAAAAATAGCAACAGCAACTAAAATTTACTGAGCATTTGCTCCATGTGCCAGACACGCATTAAGTGCTCTACATATATTAACTTATTTAAGCTCCTCAACAGCCGTATGAAGTAGGTATTTTTATTATCATTTCGTTATTGAAGAATCTGGAACATGGAAAGAAGAATTAGCTTGTTTAATGTCACAGAACTAGAAACAGGATTCATCCCAGTCAGATTAACTCCAGAGCCTCCACTCAACTTCTGCTGCAAGGTTTAAAATTGGCATAAATTGGAGGCATGAGAAGTGAGAAAGGTCAAAAGATAGACAAGGCAGAGGGAAAAAGAAGCAGAGTCACAAACCACTAGTCATCCTTTATTGGTTCAATCATATATTTTCTCAGCTACCATTATGCCCCCCAAATAAAGAGAGAACAAACGAACAAAACTCCGTGTTACTTACTTGACATTGAGAGAAATTAAGGCTGGGAAAGTGGAGTTGATGACTATTCAAGAATCTGGGTTAACTATTTAGAGTACCCCATGCAAGGAGACTGTACTTCTAGATCATTCACACAAGCTTCCTCCAGGTAAAGACGTCATTTAACTGCAAAATGTAAAGATGTCCTCAATCTGGATAAACACCAGGTTATAAGATGTTTTCCAAAAGTTTAAAATGGCAATAAAATTTTCTCTTCAATCACCAAAAAGAAAAAAAAAAGTATTTGGCTTCTCTCACAGTGCTTTCAGAAGCACTTTTAAAATGTTATGTTTTAGTTAACGTTTTAAAATGTTATATTAATTCTCAACCAATAATGCCATACCATTCATCTGTTCAAAATAAAAGTTAGTGAACTAAAAGTTAGTGTTCAGTGGAGCCCAGAGGAATTGCGTGCTAGCCAAATTTTCAGCATGGATAGAATGAACATCACAGAGACACACTGGGAGATGAATTTTTAATTCTGTTTTTAGAGCGTGGCTCCAGAAGATGGCAAGAAAAAAGAAAAAAATAAATAAGAGTGTTTTCAAAGAAACAGATGCCAAGGCTGACTCATGATGGGTCTGGGGGTTAGAGGAATCTCTCTTAAGGCAGGCCATGAGGAGAAGGGTAGGGATGATTGAGTGACCACAGCATACAGTCCTACTGGTCGCCAGTTACATGCTGGAAGTGACACCTGTCCTTTCCTTATCTGGGCATGAGCAGCTTCCACTGACTGTGAGGAATGGAGGGGATCCTTGGCATGCAGCAGCCCAAAGAAAACTGGCCCACACTGCCCAGGGCAACCTGGGTCATCACCAAATGGAAGGAGATGATTATCACATATGGTGGCCCCAATGCAGTGGAGAGTTTTGGTGGCCTAGCCAGCAGCCTTCCTCTCTTTCTTACCTGCCTGTATTGCAGGAATTCATGTTTCTCCACATTCCATCCCAGGGCTTGGATGAATGCAAGCTTGACTAAGCCCATTGGGGCCAGCCTTCCCTTATTAGAATCCTTATCAGTTCAAGGGTAGATTTGGGACCTAAATTGCCTAAACTGAAGGGAAGAAATCTCTGTCTCTCTCTACCTTTCTCCAGCTCCCAAGAAAAGTTGAACAGGAAAGCATTTCCCTGGCTGCTTCTGGCAGCCAACTTGCCGATGTAAATGGTTTATTAAACAATCTGAATTACATGAGACAAGCAAAAACATGATGCATTTTTAAGTTTCTTCAACTACTAGGCCAACTGTGTTTTGTCAGATAACTTGTTGCCATCCTATTACAAATCTAGGGCAGATCCCACAGTTTCTGTTCTCTTTCATTACTAAAATCTCCAGCCAGTCTAACCCAATTTGTAGCCTGGCTCTTGTGTGTGATTTAAAGCTCTTATTCCCTTCTGCTAAGCCCCAGCTAGGCTTTGGCCTGAGGAGCTTGAATTTAGAAAAGGAACAGTGTCTGCTATTTTTTTGTTCTTCCTCCCCTACTTTTTCTGGTTCTATCTTTGCCAATGCTGGGCACTGGAGGATGGAAAGGAAGCAGAGCAAATGTTTCTCTCTTTATCTGGAAGTTCAACTGCAACTCTCTGTTGACTATGATTGTTTCTCTAGTTAATATCACCCTATTGATAATACCCTTTTTGGGGCAGAAACACAAACATCTCCTCTCCCCATGGGATACATATGTGAGTGTTTTGGAGAGCGCTGTGGGGTCACTGTGAATATGCCTCTGAATAGAAGACACAACTATAATTTCAGCTTTACCTTTTCTCCCTGCAGCCAGTGGCCTTCCCCCATGTGGTCTCACTCTCTCTCTCTCTCTCTCTCTCTCTCTCTCTCTCTCTCCATCTCTCACTCTCTCTCTCCCTCTTTCTCTCTCTCTCTCTCTTCCCGGCCCCCATCCAAGCCTCTTGCTCTTGGTTCCTCTTACCCAATAGACAACCCCATGGGTAGGGTACCATCAAAATAGCTCAAGCACAGTCACCTACCACTATGTCTGCAATAAACTTAGGCGAACTCATCATGCTGAACAGTAAGAATCTTATCTGCACCGAAGCTGTTCCTCTTCCTCTCTCATCTAAGCTGAGTCTTTTCTGGAATTTTCTTCTTCACTCAGATGTGCTTAGGGGTAAAATCATCTCGTCAGCTTTCCCAACAGGCAGCCAATCAAAAGTAAATAAATCAGAATCCCTTCCTTACAGGGTGATCTTGGTTAGTCTTGCTGCCCCCTCCTGTGATTTCAAGGAAAGGGAAGGAAGAATACCCTCCCCACATGTGGGACATGGAAAAAAGCACAGGCTGATGACCCATTAGTCATGCAGCCAAGAACAAAGGGGGGTAGCTGAGATGGCTTGAGGAATACAGCTCTGAAGCCATGCTCTTCTCATTTCTAGAGATCAATTCTTCTCATTTCTAGAGACAGGATTTCAAACTTGGCCAATTAAGTAGGAGATGACTGTTCCTTTCCTCCTCCCTCCCTTCCACCAACTTGTTGGAATAATTAAAACCAAAGAAGCAGGACGAGCTACATAATTTGCAAGCCTCAGTGCAAAATGAAAATGCAGGGCACCTTGTTCAAAAATCGTTAAAAATTTCAAGATTGCAACAGCAGAGCCTTAAACCAAGTGCAAGTCCTTTCTAAGTGTGAGGCCTGTGTGAGTGCCCAGGTTACATGATCCAGTGCGTCCAGAAGCCAGAGCATCAGGCCAAAGAGGACCATTCCTGGACCTTAGTATCTCATGGAGTTTGCCTTGTTAGGTGTTGACCTTGCTTGGGACCCATCACGCCTTCCTTCTTTTTTATTTCTCCCTTTTGGAACAGAAATGTCTATACTATACAGGTCCCAACATTGTGTTTTAGAACCATACAACTTGTCTGGTTTCACAGGTTCACAGCTGGAGAGGAATTTTGCCTCAGGATGAATCTTACCTCAAGTCTCATTCATATCTGATTTAGATGATATTTAGATGAGATATTAGTCTTTTGACTTTAAAGTTGATGCTGAAATGAGTTAAGACTTCTGGGTCTATTGGGATGGGATGGATATCTTTCTCATGAGAAAAGGACATAAATTTGGGGACGCTAGAGGCAAAATGCTACAGATTGAATATTTGTCCTCCCAAAATTCATATGTTGAAGCCTAAATCCCCAATGTGATGCTACTTGGAAGCAGGGCCTTTGGTAGCTAATTGGGTCATGAGGATGAATCCTTCATGAATGGGATTAGTGTCTCTATAATGGAGACATGAGAGAGATAATCTCTCTCTCTGCACTCAACCATGTGAAGATATATCAAGAAGATGGCCATCTGCCAACCAGGGAACATCCCCTCACCAGGCATCAGACCTGCTGGTGCCTTGATATCAGACTTTCAGCCTCCAGAATTGTGAGAAACAAAGATTTGTTGTTTAAGCCCCACAGGCTATGGTTTTCTGGTACAACAGCCCAAGCTGACTAATACAACTTCAGAGAACTTTGATGCTCCCATCTGCCTTTCTATCATCACACTCACACACACATTTTGAGAAAGAGAGATAGCATTGGATAGGCATAGAGTTACAGTGAGATAGCTTGATGGTTCAGCTGGAGAATAATGACTTTGAGGTTCCATGTGGCCTGTGCCTTAAATCCCAGATCAGATTTGGAAAAGCAGAAATGGAAGTGGTGTTGGGAAAATAATTTTAAGCAAAAGGAAGAGAGTAGGCAATGGGATGGAGTCTCAAAGTCAAGACAATATAGGACACAGAGATGGGTGAGTGGAGTACTTATGATTTGGAAGTGGTTGGAGCCAAAATTTGGAAGGTCTTGAATGTACAACTAAGATGTAGGATCCATCGAAGCAAGGTGGTGTTATATGTGCCTTTGTTCTGAAAGTAGGTTACTTGTATTTTCTATTATCCTAGTATTCTGATTATAGGCAAATTATTGCTGAAATTCCAGTTGCTTAAAGCAAGATATGGATTCTGTGATTCAAGTCATACTTTAATAAATGACAAGCTTCTGGTAATGCCTGCTTTATTCATGATAGGAAAGGGCAACAGCCCAAGGAGTGCTGGATTTGGAATAAGGGAGTCTAGCCTTGAGACTCATTTGTCACTGATCATCTGTATATCTTTGGGAAAATCACTAACCTTTCTGAGCCTCAGTTTATTTGTCTATAAAATGAGCATCAATATACATTCACTACAAGGTTGTTGTAAATATTCAATTTGACAACACTCGCAAACACGCTTTGTAAGCAGCAAGGCTCTATCCAAGGTACAGTGTCAATGTAATTCCTGAATCCTTGATTCTGTTTCGCAAAGGTCGCACCAATTGATGCCTGCTTGAAAATGACATATAAGTCTGCTGAGACAGAGTTAAAACAGGCTAAAGTATTTATAAATCTAGTTTTCAGCAAGGGCAAAGTGTACTTTGACAGGTGATTCTCAGGGGAAGCTTTCAACTGTCAAGTCCATGGGCCCATGAATAGAACCCATAATTGAGGGTAGTCAACTTTAGCTTGAAGTAGGGTTGCTAAGATCTTGGAGAGCATAAGTCTCCAAGTTTTTTTTAATAAAACTCTTATGTAACATTTCTGCATTTATACTCTCCTATTCCCTATATTTTCCAAGTCTCATATCTCAGCTCCATGAAAATACAGGTTTCTGTTTTATTTCGAAAGAAAGTTGATAATGAAGCAGTTATGTAATCATCCTTCAGTGTGACACAGCTATAGTCTGGTTCCTGTGGTTTTGTGGGCACGGATTTTTAGACACTATTTACTCCAGCCATAACTGTTCCTTTCCATTACCCCACAAGTGATCCATGATCTTAGAGAACCTTACACCAGCTGTTTTCTCTGTTTGGAACATACATTCTCCCATCGTGGATTCTTGATAGTGGATCTTCTAGCATCTATTTTTCCCATGCCATTGACTCCCAATTTCCATCCTAGTATCTGCTTGTTTAAAGGGAAACTAATACCTGCCCAGCCTCCAGGGGTTGGCATATGACCTAGGCTAAACCAATCACTGCTTTCTATTTCATTGGCACCAGTGGTTGACTTAGGGGTTGAAATACACCTGAGCCTAGAGAGTTAATCAAGGGTTGATTGACTATTAAGGTCTAAGTACTCTAGATGTATCAGGATAAATGGGCTTATTTGCTTTCATTTTTCCGTTTTTCTAGCTTGTTCACTAAGCATTTGTTTCTTGCTCTGTCAGACTTCTAAGTCCTTCAGTCCAGACTGCCTTAAGTTCAGTTTGTATCTTATCCAGTTCTTTTTATTTATTTCAGTGGTGGTTTGGTTCAAACTACCCAGCTCACCATTACCTAAATCATAAATTCAGGGGATGGTAGACTAAGAGAGGTCAGAATTCTCAAACTTTAAGACACATACAACTCATCTGGTACCTTGTCAAATGGTGGGATTTTCAACAGGAATGCAGATTCTGGTTCAGTAGGCCTAGGGTGAGGACCAGAATTCTATATTTTAACAAGTTTCCAGATGATGGATATGCTAAAATTTGAACAGAAAAAAGTTACATAACATGTGTAAAGCTGGATAGGAATATTGAGTGGGAGTTGGGAAGATTAAAACTCATAACTGAACATTCCAAATGTATTCTTTAAACAAGAAGCTGCCAAAATCAAACATGTTTGAACCTTTCCTTTATAATATATTAGATATACAGGTACTGGAGAAATTGGGGCATGTTCGACAGTACCTGATGCAGTAGTCCTCTCAGCAGTACTCTGATTTCAGTAAAGATGATCTGCAAGAAGTAAGAGGTTTATGAGTTGGTCTGAGAAAGAGAACAGAGAGTAGTATGATATCTGTCCGCACCCACGATCAGATGTCGAAGCCTGTGGAGGGTGAGTCTGCGGATTAAAGTTGAAGGAACTGTTTTCACAGGGAACTATGTGAGGCGTGGGGATATAAGCAGAAGGCCATTTGTCATCATCAGGCCTCGCAGCTTTGGAAGCTCTGGGAAACCAACCCGTGACCTGTCCTAATTGGTACCAAGTAGGCAGATCTGCAGAGTGGATGGCTCCCCTCAAGTTCAAGGACATATTCAAGGCAGTCCAGAACAAAACACCATGAGTAAATTCAGCTGGCAAGAAACACTTCCAGGGACTCCTAGAAATAATTAGGATAACTTTTAAATGGAGGTCACTCAAGATTCAAATGAAGATTAAAACTGCAGTGGAGGGACTTCCCAGGCGGTCCAGCCCTTAAGACTTCACGCTTCCACTGCCGGGGGTGAGGGTTCGATCTCTGGTTGGGGAGATAAGATCCCGCATGATGCACAGTGTGGCCAATAAATAAATAATAAATGCAAGCTCTATATAAGATTTTTAAAAATGCAGTGGAATTTGAGCAATTACTATTAACACTGTTTTTGAGATATCTCTATTTCTATATCTATATCTATCTATCTGAAACCTTTTTTAGCATCTAGAGGCCATATATATATAAAATTTCAAAATGAGGGGTAATTCTTAACTAATGGAGGTAGTATGGTGTAATGGAAAGTGTACAAGATTGTTAAGCAAGCCTTTTTTTTTTTTTTTTTTTTGCGGTACGCAGCCTCCGCGGCATGTGGGATCCTCCCAGACCGGGGCACGAACTCGTGTCCCCTGCATCGGCAGGCAGGCTCTCAACCACTGCGCCACCAGGGAAGCCCAAGCAGGCCTTTTTGTGTTCAAATCCCTGTTCTGTCATTACTAGCAGGGTCATTTTGGGCCAGTTATTTAGCTTCATAAATTCCAGGGAGTCTGTGAAGACTAAAAGCAACAACCTTTACAAATTACTTGCCACATATTAGATATCAATAACAATTTTAAATATCTTTATTTTTTCCTTCCCTTATTACCAATAACTTAAAAATATATCTGAATCCCAATCACAGCTTTATCCAATTAGGATTGTGATGATAGACGATCTGGAATATTTGGACAAGAGTTCCTCAGAAAATCAACAACACTATTGCATGAGAATTCAAAGCAATTGGAAATGTAAGTTCTCTTTCTTCTCTTCACTGCATTTTTAGAAAACTGATGTACCAGGCTGGGAGCAGTGACTTACTTGGTCACACCATTCCAAAGCTGACATAAACAGACTTGGGATAATTAACTAATAAATTTTTTTCTTATTTAATAAGCAACGGAAAAGATAATCCTTCCATATCCTCAAAGTAGGTAATTCTCTGATTCTTTTGAATGCAAAGTGGTAAGCATAATTGATCAAAAAGTTTTATTGTTTAGAGATGACACAAATGCCAAAATATGAATATAATTTTCTCCTATATTCCCACTCTAACCAGTTCAGACATATTTATTAATAATCACTGGTGAAAACATAATTCACAAGACAAATCTTCCTAGAACAATAGTGCTTTAATTTAGGTCTGCAATACCACATGTGGTGCTTGTCCAGCATCCCTGGAAATAATAATTCAGCATCAGTGTGCTATGTTTAGAATTAGAATACACTTTAAATACTGAAAAATACATTTTTCAAGTTACCCTCTCAAAATGCCCTCAATTAATGAAATTCTGAACTCAAAGAAGAATGCTTTTTTACAATGGGAATTATTAATGTAGGCTTAGGAAAAATGCGTTTGATAATAGATACTCGGTTGAGTATGCAAACATCTACAGCAGCAGCATTTCCATATAGGATGGGTAGTTTCAAAGGAAAAACAGTTTATCTTGAAGTGAAAACATACTATTAAATGACACCTCACACAGCTGGGTTTGAGACCTGCAGAAGCTTGCAGGTCACTGGTAAGATTCTAGAGAGACCCTGACCTCAGGGCTATCTTCCCTTTCCCAGGTAAGCCTCCATTCTTCAGAGCTATGCAGATCTGGGACCTGCTCGGGAGAGTGCTGGCCAGTGGTGTTTATCTGACTAGGGAACTGCATTAGTGATTCTCCACAGAACTTGGCCAGGTTATTTGCAAACTGACTTTTTAACTGGGTAATCCCTGAAAGATCCTTTTGCTTTTTTATTGGGTCTGAAGAGGTGAGGGTCAGTGATACTCTGTGGTATCAAAGGAGCTTTTCTTTACTGATGCTATCATTGTGGTTGGAATTACAAAGCTCTCATGGCTGCAGATGTGGGTGTCCCAGCTCTGCTCCTACAACCCAGAAGCCACAAGTCCATGGAGCTATAGACCTGCAGAGCTAATGAGCTGAGAAACACCTGCCCAGATAGAAGGACTCGACCCACTACACACACACACACACACACACACACACACACACACACACACACATCGAAAAACAAAGAAAACGTGGTATGTGAGTGAGTTCTCCATACCATTTTTAAAGTCTTTGTTGAATTTGTTACAATATTGCTTCTGTTTTTCATGTTGTGCTGTTTTGGCCACAAGGCATGTGGGATCTTGCCTCCCCGACCGGGGATCGAACCTGCACCCCCTGCATTGGAAGGCGAAGTCTTAACCACTGGACCGTCAGGGAAGTACCTCTCTGAATATTTAGTATGTCCTTACTATATGCCAGTTATTGGGCTCAAGGCAGAGATAGGAAACCAAATCGACTAGATCTTATTAATGAGCCATCCAAATGGAACAGCTGCCCTGGAGAGTCACCTAGACCCACAGCAGACTTTGCATAAGTGAGAAATAAATCTCTGTTTTATTAACTTCCTGAGAAGTGAGGGGTTTTATTTCATTGTAGCACACCCGTATCAATTCTAATTAATGATTAACGCATAATACTTGCCCTCAGTAGGCTTGCAGTCCAGGAAGGTGATGTCAAGTATTTCAGTGGCTGTAATAAGAACCCATTTTTTTAACTAAAATAATTATTTCTTTCTAATTTATTATTTTTACTTCCAAAAGTGATGAAAAGATCATTTCAATATCAAAACACATATAAAACAGGACAGCTAAAAAAGTCAAATCTATTTAGAGCAGTTTTTCTCAACTCTGGCTACATAGTAGAACCGCCTGGCAGGACATTTTCAAAGCATCAGTTCCAGGGCCCTAATCTCTAGAAATTCTGATTTAATTGGTCCATAGGAGGGCCCAGTCATTGGTATTTTTTAAAGATCCTGAGTGTGACACTCAAGAATTTGATACTTGCATTAAGCTCCTGGGATAGGTTGTCTTTTAAGTTCAGCCTTAAAATTAAACATTAAATTGAAATCTAAGCTTCCAGCTAGGCAAAGGAATATAGAAATATTTTTTTCTCCTTCCTGAATCTTATCATGATACTTTTCAGTGATTTGTTTCCTATTCTTTCCTATGATGGTCAGTCAGTTTTATGTGTCAGCTTGGCTTGGCAACAGTCCCCAGCTATTTAATCAAACACTATGTAGCAGTTGCTGTGAAGGTACTTTGTAGAAGCGATTGAAGACATAACCAGCTGACTTTGAGTGTGGAATATTATCCTAAATAATCTGAATGGGCCTGATTCAATCAGTTAGAAGACCCTAAGGGCAGAACTGATGCTTCTCAGAAGAAGCAGAAATTCTGCCTGTGAACAGCAGCTTGAGTCTGTGCCTGAGAGTTTCACCCTGATCATCCTATGCCCTGCCCTGAGGATGTCAGACTTACCACAATCATATAAGCCAACTCCTTGTAATAAATCTCTTCATATATATCTCCTACTGGTTGAACTTTGACTAGTACACTCCCCCAAGTCCCATTAAATTGTATATTCTACAGACAGAGGTATCTGTGTTATTCACTATGAATCCCAGCACCTAGCGTCATGCTTGGTGCATAACAGGCACCAACGAACACCTGTTGAATGAGTGAACAATATGGTTGGAGAAATAAGGCAGACAACATAAAGACTGGGCCATGGAGCATAAGAAAAAGGCTGTGGAATTCTGCCCAAGGAGCAGGAACATCCCGCCATGGAGATCAGGGAAGAGGTGCAATGAGCTGATTTTGAAGGTTGGAGATCGGGGCAGCAAAAGTATAAAGACTGGAAATGGCATACTCAGACACATTGGATGAGCTGGACTAGACAAAGAATCCATGTAAGCAACCGATGAACATGAGCTTTGAAAAATAGATCATGACTAGATTTCCGTGATTAAATGCAGAACTTTATTCTTTCAGCTGATGATCTCTCTCTCTCTCCCTTAAAGACTAGAAAACCTTTCTCCAAAGGCACTTTACTTGTGGGCTAAAATCAGGAAGAAAAACAGTGGTTTTTAAAATTATTTTCCATTATGGTTTATTACAGGATATTAAATATAGTTCCCTGTGCTATACAGTAGGACCTCGTTGTTTAGCCATCCTATATATAATAGTTTGCATCTGCTAATCCCAAACTCCACATCCATCCCTCCCCCACCCACCTCCCCCTTGGCAACCACAAGTCTGTTCTCTATGTGAGTCTGTTTTTTAACGAAAAAACAGACTGGTTACAGAAAGATGTGGAAGACAGGGTTTTGTGTGCCCAGCTCCTTGCTCACTGGCATGGATGCCTTTAAGGAACCTCTAAAGAACAACTAATGTTCCACAAACATCATCTGAAAATCAGTGTTAAAGTAATTGGCCATATCAGTCTTCATTCACTCTATTAATCAGTCAACGATCAATCAGTCATTGACTGTTTAGAACACTCTACTACACCACATTCTGGAGAAGCTCAGAGTTGCACAGAGACCTGTCTTCTGGTGGTGGAACCAGCTTGAGATCTTTCCAGGCATGACTAAGGTCCTAAGAGGCAGCCTTCCAAGGACTTGGAGGTTTATTCCAAAGACAACTTGTCTCTGATAGAGGAGACAGAGTTTGGTAAAAACTGTGGCTCTGTGCTTACTAGATTTTTCTCCTCCTTGAACTTGTACCAGAGCCCTGGGGAGAGGAGGCAAAAATAAAGTGCTCCATCATAGAAATATCTAAAACACTGGGGCAACGGCAAAGCTCCTTCATAGCCCACGCTGCAAACTGCAACACAGAGGCAGTGCCAAAAGTTAGCATCTTCACGTGAAGTGGAACAGATTCTAAAAATGGGATATGAGAGAATGTCATCTATCAGATGAGAGAAAGGTGAGGGTCATGGTGGCAGGAGTACTTGTCACCTTGCCTGCATCCTGTCTTGAAAGAGGCAGAAAGTCTGACAGATCCAAAATGGCCCAAGGAGACTTTAAAGTCTATTTGCTTGGTCTATTTTGAAGTGCAGGCTTTCCGCTTTTTTCCCCAACCCCTTCATTTCCAACACCCTGGACTCTTTCCAGCCAAAGATCTTCTCACTACCCAGAAGTTCTTCTACTAAGAAAGTCCTCTAAAAGACTTTCAGTTTTCTCTTCTCTTGGTGGTTAATTTCTTCATCGTCTGTCTTTATTCATTGCATTGCCCATACCTCACAGCAAACCAACACAATTATTTTCGCCTGCGCTCTTGAGTTTGAACTCCTGTTCTTGTGTCCTGGTCTCTCTGCAAACCCCAGGCCAGGACCAGTTTAGGATATGCCTTGTGCGTACCTGCACTCTGTGGCCAAGCACCAAGGGTGAGAATCACACAATCACAGTGCAAATGGTTCCAACAAATCCACCGTCTCCAACCTCGGCTTTCAGTGTTGCCCACCAGCCCTTTGTGAGTCTCTTCATTGATTATCAAAAAAAAAAAAAAAAAAAATTGTCAACATCCATCTCAGTCTCTAAGCACCTCATTTTCAGCTGATGCCCTACAGGAACCAAGATCGTTAGGCATGAATCAGCTAGGTCTTTGTGTTGCTACTGCCTGACACTCACAGCCAGGCCTTGTTGTTCTCATAAACAACTTCACAGAACATCGACATCGGAAAAGGCCACTCTGTGTTCAGGGTGGATCATGAAAAAAAACAAAACTACTCTATTTTGTCTGAACACAGACAAAATAGGAGCATTGTTCAAGCCACAAAAATGTGGTGAACCAAATGTCCCCTTCTCCTAGGTTATATGAATGACAGCTGCTCCTTTACCAGTTACAACTTTAGCCTTGCATAAAATTTATGAAGATATCCAATCATAGAATTACCCCACTTCCCGACAGCATTCAATCTAGAGAAAAGTCCCTTAACACTTCCCAAAAGAACCTAACACAGGCCAAATTTTGTAATAAATCCTTTCTAACATTCTTCTTCTGAAACACTCCATGTTTCCCCACGGGAGTGCCTTCTCTCTCCAAGGAACAATCACCCCAAATTGTTCAAATGCAGGCATATCCTTGCTGGTCTTTGTCATTGACAACAGTAATAAGATTTATTGTTATTATCACTCTTGTTAGTTTCTGTGTTAACATGTGCTTTACATGTGTGATCCCTTTAATTCTTTGATGACAGTGATGATTTTACCCACTGTAGACATGAAAACACTAAGACTGAATGAAATTTAAAAGCCATCCAGGTCATAGATCCAGCATAATGGGTGAAGGAATTCAGGAGTCCGGCTCAGGAGCTCATACTCTCAAGGACTTTAGAAATGACAAACTACAAAGTTAGCAAAACCATGCTCTTTCCCACACCCGCTCCTCTAGTCTCAGAACAGGAGCTCATTCTCCTCTCAGTGTCAACACTTCCCTCTGTCTGTTCTTTGACCACCTCTTCTGTCTCCTTCGATACCTGGTTCCATCAAATTCTCTTCTAATTTTTCAACCTTTCTTTCTCCACTAGAATCATTTCCCCAGTCTAAAATCAGGCATAAGCCTCCTTCATCCTAAAAGCAAGCCACAGTTACCTCCAATGATCCCATGGCCCCTTCATCTTTTTCATCTCCAGCACATGTTCTGGAAACTCTGGTCTTTATTTTCAAGAATAATATGACTTAAAATTATAAAATAAACATGCATGAATCGAATTGGGAGGAAGATCTTTTCTACCTTGGAGGAGTGAAGGTGGGTAGGAAGAATAATTCAAGAAAAAAGAAAATATCTGGGGTGTATACGAAGCATTGGAGGGAGGATTTCCAAGCTAGAGATACAGGAAGAGGAAGTTTAGGGTAGGTAGGTTCTGTAAGCTGAATGTTTGTGTCTCCCCAAAATTCGTATATTGAAAACTAACCCCCAATGTGATTGGTATTAGGAAGTAGGGTCTTCAAGAGGTAATTAGATCATGAAGGTAGAACCCTTATTAATGAGATTAGTGCCCCTATAAAAGCGAACCCAAAGAGGTCCCTCGCCCCTTCTGCCCTGTGAGGACACAGCAAGAAAACAGCCATCTGTGAACCAGGAAGCAGGTTCTCACCAGACACCTTATCTGCTGAGCCTTGAACTTGGACTTCCCAGACTCTAAAACTGTTAAAAAAATAAATTTCTGTTGTTTATAAGCCATCTAATCTATGGCATTCTCTTACAGCAGACCAAATAGTCTCAGACAGTAGGTAAAAGTAAAATCACGGGGAAAGGAAAGTCTGGCACATCTACGAGACCTGATGAGTAGTCTAGCTATCCGCTGTATCAGTCTGCTCAGGCTACCACAACAAAACATCACAGACTGGGTGTTTTAAACAACAGAGAATTATTTCTCACAGTTCTGGAGGCTGGAAGTCCAAGATTAGCATGCAGATAACCATCTTCTTGCTGTGTCCTCACATGGTCTTTTCTCTGTGCACGAGCTGCGCTGGTATCTCTTTGTGTGTCCAAATTTCCTCTTCGGACACCAGTCAGATTGGATTAGGGACAATCCTAAAAACCTTAACTTCATCACCTCTTTAAAGGCTTTATCTCCAAATACAATTACATTCTGAAGTGGGTTAGGACTTCAACATACAAATTTTGGGAGGACACAGTTCATCCCATAACACCTGGGGAATAGGGGAGCAGGGAAGATTAAGGCCAGAAATGTAGGTTAAGGCCAACTCACAGATGCCTTGGAACATAAGAACAAGAAATCGGAACTTCCAATTTTTACTCAGTGAACTATATGAATGCCTGACCTGATATCCTTACCTCACTGGACTGTTCAAAGTTGAAGGCGAAACCCGCTAATATGACTCATTTACTAATAATTATTTCTATATATTATAAGGTATATTTTGTAGCAACTGACTTCCCTATAAAGAGGCTTGCTTTCAGATATATGATTCATATACTTCTATTTATATCCTCCTCCTTCAAACCAAATGTAAAAAGACCCTAGAGATATTTAAAAGATTGTCTGAAACAAAATGTGGACTTATAGCCAATGCTTAAAAATGTTTTTAATACTTGTAAGTAAGCATTAGCCCAAATGCTTAAGAAAGCAGCTGAGGCTATTCTAAATATAGGCCAACTGCCTTTCCCAAGGGAGTCAGTAAAACCTGAGTGAGTGGCTGAGAGAAGCACATTTAGAAGGGAAATCTCTGTGCTGCAACGTGGGCAAAGGACCTTAACCAAGGCAGAGAGAGGCTGCCCTTGCTCTCACCAAGGACAGTTCATGCAAGATCACTTTTTCCATCACACAAGGCAGCACTGATTCCATCTCTCAAAGGAGAAGTGGAAGGTCAATGACACTTATTAACCAACTATACCACAAGCCCTGGGCTAGTTTTTCTCCACGTGCATTATCTCATTTCATTCTATTATTTTCTTTCCATTTTATAGATGAGGAAACAAACTCAGAAAGGTAAAATGACTTGCTCATAAGAAGAGAATAACAAGTTGAACACTGTCTTATTCCAAAGTCCACTCTCTTTGCCACACACCACGTTAAGTGGGTTTTCTCTACCACGACCATGTAGGTTAAGGTATCATCAGTCTTTGTTTGAATCCCACCATCTGCCCTCTGCAGGAGGACCCCAGGATGCAATAATGGTTGTGCGCCACTATCAAGGAACTGTTTGAGGACACACCTGGACAAAAAAAAAAAAATCTCTCAACCTGCACATATACAGCAATTTATTAGGTTGAACCATATGAAATTACTTATTGTAAATCAAAATTTGTCAAAATTTCATATGGTTCAAACTAATTGTTTATTCATGGTAATAACCCAAGAGGTAATAACTATAACCGCTACTCTACTTAATGTTGGAGACTTTCTAGCCTAGAGAAGAATTGTTCTTTTCTTCTTTTACATGTTCTTTTGCTCCAGGCACACCTAGAAAACAAGTCTCCTCTTGCCTGGGGGAAAACACCCAGTGGCTTCCTCCACTCCAGGAATACGCACTCCTCTGGGAAAACAGGGAAAAAACCACATCTTCACTGAACAGAAACTCAGGCATTCCCCCTTGAATTGCTATTTCCATAATTAAGGATGAGAGTGTGTCCTAGAAATAGTTGCAAATAACAAGCTGTATAAGATGAAGAAAAGTACTAGAGCAGGAACCACACCACAAAAGATTCCAAGGGAATCATTGCACGTGCAGCATAAACCCACACCCAAAATATTACAGGTCGACGCACTGGAGGTGCCAGTGGGAAGTGTGTCTGTGATCACCTTTAATGAAGGGGTGCTGGCTTCTTTGATCGATACTATGAGTAATTAAAATTCAAATTTAGGGGCATTTGTCAACTCCTCCAATATGTATGAATCACTGAAATTTTAATAAGCATACCCGAACACCCTGGGGGAATATTTCCACTTTTAAGATATTTTTAAGAAAGAAGTATTTAATAAATTTCCTCTAATTTTTCTAATACAAATATCTTATCTTCCCAAATACTGAGAGTTTCAAGAAGAATTTAGAAATTCCACTTAATTAATGGCATTTGCATCTTCTTTCTCCTCAACAGTGACTCCTATGGCTGTGAATGCTGGATGAAACTTCACTTAGAAGTGTACAGCTTTGCAAAGAGGGAAAAACACTGAAAAACTGGGCTGATTCAGAGCCATGACCAATACATGTTTATCAAGCTGAACTAAAACTTTATTCTCATTCCTGAATCCATAAGAATTTATGAGATGGGGCTTCCCTGGTGGCGCAGTGGTTGAGTCCGCCTGCCGATGCAGGGGACACGGGTTCGTGCCCCGGTCCGGGAAGATCCCACGTGCTGCGGAGCGGCTGGGCCCGTGAGCCATGGCCGCTGAGCCTGCGCGTCCGGAGCCTGTGCTCCGCAACGGGAGAGGCCACAACAGTGAGAGGCCCGCGTACCGCAAAAAAAAAAAAAAAAGAATTTATGAGAGATGAACACTCAAAATATTTGCTGCATTTATTTTATTCCATCATCAGTTTCCTAGGAGAAGGTAAATTGGAAGATTTTTATATGTATTGCAGAGATGCCCCGAACCATAATAAATTCATGAGAAAATTTGCCTTGAATGTGCAAATTCTTTCTCAACTCTTAAGTCCTTTAAATCCAAGTCACTGAAGCAGTGTCTACAGATAATATTAGCTACCCAATAATTAAATGTTCATGATGTATCAGGTTCTTTATGTGTCTATTAACTTATTTAATCCTCACAAACTCCCCACACACTATTATTAGTCCCATTTTCTAGATGAGAAAACTGAGTCAAGGAGTGTTTGAATTCTCAAGGTCCCACATCCAAGAAGTGGTTAAGCAGGATATTAAAACAGGCATTTTGATTGCAGTCTATGTTTTTAATCACCAAAATACTGTCACTCATGAGAAACTGGCTCTAATGGCAGCCACTCACCCCACCAAATAAGAACCTTTATGACAGTGTAATGGCAACAAAGCACCTGCTCCCCTAACATCTTCCAGGAAGTGGCCACCACAGAAAACCCTCCACCCGCAACACTGAGTAATCCTTCTTTCTTTGGACACGTCCCCAGACCGCTTTCTTGTCCCCTTTGCAGCTAACCAAGGGCTGCCAGATATACCTGAAGGCCAATTAGACAGTCACCCCATTTCCAAAGCTGCCACCTTAACAGAGCACTTGTCAACCAGAGACCATCTCAGTATTTCATCTTTCTACTCTGTGAAACTGACTCTCCTTTGAAACTTGGAACGCCTTCTGAAATGAAAGTGACAGCAGATGGTTTCCTGTCATTAATAATTAGCCTGTTAATTTAGTCTCAGACTTTTTTGTCTTTGATAACCAAATACCAAACCAGTTTGACCCTTTTGATTTACAATTACATTAAAATAATAAAATTCAAAGTATTCACAATCCTTAGCCTCTTAACCCACTGAAATTACAATCAACTTTATTAAAACCTAAAACAATAGATCAAGTATTATTATCAAAAGACATAATTGAATGTTGGATTCCTTGATAGATTGTGTCATTATAAAATAAATAATTATAACTTGGTTTCCAATAGAGGGATCTATAGAGAAAAAATAGAACTATCTTTTATTTATTATTACTGGTTGGTGTTCTCATAACTATATGGAAAAATGTCCCTACACTGCATCAGGATCAATGAGCTATGTCATTTGCCTCAGATATGCCAACATGGTCCTAAGCTTTAAGCCACACCACACTGAGCATTGTTATATAGCCCCAAGCAACCTGATCTGTAAAGAACAAAGAATAAAAAGTTTACTTTTTACACTCTTCATTTGCAGCTAAAAGAACTTATTTGCCAAAAGATAAACACTGCCACCTGCTGAGATAAGAGAATAAAATTGTGTAAGCTTATACACTTTTAAAACTCAGCATTTCCTACTTTTCACTAGTGAGAGCAGTAGAAAGTGTGTTCTTCATTTCTCAGTAAAATACAAGGTCATCTGACTTGTGGTGATCACTTGATTAGGTCTCACAGTCCCAAGAAAATAGTAGTAAAGGCAACTTTTGTTCAAAGAGATTCATCCAACATTTCCCAAAAGGTAGAATAGATAAGTCTGTCCTCATTGTATTTACAGCTTCCATATAACTTTTCTAGGATTTCCATCTCTTGCATACTGCAGATAAATTCATTTTTCAGTTCTAGGTAATACAGCCTAAAACTCCAAACTCAAGAAGAAATTTAGAAATAGAGAGAAACTGATGGTTTTGCCTTACCTTGCAGAATTTAAGGAGCCCCCGACATGCATACGCACACATAAACTCACACAACTTTATCATTTCCCCTCCACGTTCTAAGCCAGTATCCATCCTGGGGATTTCTTATAAATACCAGGGTGTTTAAGAGGGAAGGAGAAGCTGTGGGAGGGGAATAAAAAGGGGTAAAAGACTCAAAGTTATACCAACTCCCTGGTGGAGTCTTCCAGATGTTATGATGACTTGACCTCAGAGACCTGTGAAATTCCACTGGATTTACCCTCAAAGAGTAGGGGAATCCTAAAAGTGGCATTCCCAAACACAGACTACCCTCGTATAACCAAACCAAAGTCATAAAACATCAAGCCATAAATCTTTATGAGAAAATTTTTGAGAGCTTTTCTAATTTCAAGAGCATCAGATACAACTCCCTTTCTAGCTCAGATTTTATGTTATAGTAAGAAAGTGTTTTCCTAGCATCATTCAGTTATTATCATATTGTCTTGGGGCAAGCCACCTTTTCCCTCTCCTAAACATGTGTTATCAGTTCTAAATTTAGGTTCTAATTATTCCTACTTTGTTCCTCATCAAGAAATGAACTGATTTTTGCAAGTCTTGTAAACTGTAAAACATATAAACATTTGGAATTTTTTCTGTTTATTTTAGAAAGGAATAATCTGATAGAGCAAAAGGAAGCCAATATCATTTAGAAGTCTGTTTCTAGTGCAGGCGTAATGAGATTATAGATTACAGATTAAAATGGCAGTAAGACTGGAGAGCTAGGATTTATTTTTTAATTGAGGAAAGTGTTTATGATTGGGTGGGTGGATAGAGAAAATAAAGGAGAAAAAGCGAGAGATGATTCCATCGGTAGCAGAAATAGAACTGCTAAGATGGTATATAGCATGTGGAAATAACAGGGAGAGAAGTAAGAAATTCTCTTCTGGATTTGATGAAATTAAAAGAGATAGCAAGATACTTAAACTAAGAAAATTAGTGTCAGCCATCTGGCAACTAGGAAGAATACATAGGACAGAAGCCAGCAAGGATGGCAGAGGGGAAAGCCCCCAAATGCCGGGTCCTCGTGTCATCATGTCACTGCATAGCCAACTAGGGGACTAACTAACCTTGTTTTAACCATGTGTTTTGTTACTTACAGACCAAACCGAGATAACAGTGAACTTAAACAAAACATAAAATAATCTTGGTAAGATAACTAAAATTATTGTAGGAATTCTGAGTCAGTTTACAAACCTATTTTTGAAAAGGAATATGTCTTTTAACATCGTAATAGCTTTTTTTTTTACTTCAAATCTCATCCCTTTCGAGACCCAAAAAAGGTAAATTAAGAGTAACAGAAGCAGTGGAAAAACATAGGATAATAAATTCACTTGTAATTTAAAGATTATAGATGTGTTTTTAAGTGGCAATGTAAGACTTCCATGTATAAAGAGCATTGCTTAGTTCTAAAAGCATTTATTTTGCCTTTAAATAAGACATATGCGATTGAGCTATTGCAGTTTTAGGTATGAGTTGTTAGAAAAGATATTCCATTTTCATGAGCACAATTCACTCATAAAATTCTATATGAAATCTAAATATATGAGGATAGATTAAGCCATAATCATCTATATTAATGATCTCCTCACATCTCAGCTCCGTTTGAAAGAAAATCTTTACAAGTGTTAGCGCAACTTTGAGTGCCCAAGGCACAGTGAGGCCAAACAAACCAAAACGTCGGAGTTTGGAGCCACGCAAGGAGATGGGTGGCTCATGCCCTAAGAAGCCCTGAGCTCCCCGAAGGGATTCAGCAAAGCACTTTTAAAAGCCAGGTTGGGGCAGGGGCAGGTGTTGAAGCGTATGTGACCAGCTGGTGCACAGTTCTCTGATTGGCTGACGGTGAGGTAACAGGGTAGTGTCATAGGGGTTCACATGTTCGGTCCTTAGCCTCCAGGAGGCCTGGGGCTCTGTGCTCAAGTTCATCAAGTAGTTAATGTCTTCCATTTGGTGGAGGCGGGGAGAGGGAGGTGAGTCACATCTGTAAAACAACTCAGGAAATGTGCATCAAATACTGCTACCTAGGTACCTCAGAGAGGAGCTAGAGCAGAGGATGCGGGAGAAGGCCCGTCCTGGGAAGGCCCCATAGGGTCCTGCTTGGTTACAAAGGGACAATTATTCCAAGACTCTTTAAGTGTTAATTGATAAAAATTTGATTTACAATCCTCCCTAAGATATCTCTAATACATTAAACAAGTTATATTTCAACTACGATTTCTGAGTAAACAACACTGTTCTATCCTGAGAGACGTGTTTATTTATGAAGCAGCTTTGTTAAAGATGACTAAGTTATTGATCATAATAACAGCAAACATTATCCTCATGCTTGCTATGTGCCAGATATTCCTAATCCTCAAGACAACAACTATTATTGTTACCACTTTCCAGATGAGAAACGTCAGAGTGGTGAGGTAACTTGTCCAAGAATGAAGAGTTGGAATGAGAATATATACATAGACAATCTGACTCCAGACCCTACACACACTTCACTGTACCTTACAATACCCAGATGAAAGTAAAGCAGGTATAGGTAGTGAAAAGTGCCAGAAGATGCAAGCTTTTGATTGCCAAGGCATCCATTTCAAAGACATCTCAAATAAATGTATTGCCAGCTGTATGGCACATACACTAGCTAAAAAACCCAGATCAGGAGCCAGGCCACCTCACCCACGGACTTCCTCTTTTAGAAAGCCCTGGGTGACCGAGAGAACGAAACACCCGAGTGACCCCGATTCTTCCCTTCCCGTGTCCTAATTCCTACCCTTATGTTTTAAATTCACTGATGAAGTGTGAACCCGTGAACCCCCATGCTTCCCTCCCTCCACCTGACCTCCTGTGTGGCCCTTGGGTGTGACTTGTACCCTACAGGACTTGTGTGTAATAAACCTTGTCTTTTTTTTCAAAGTTCCCTAATTATTGTTGCTGAGGTGCTCTTGCAATCATGTTACCAAGTGCAAGCTCATTCAACAGGCCAGTAAATCGGGGGAGGAGGTGTTGGGGCAAGGAGTAATGGCGTAATTCAGAAAGCTGGAATCCAAGAAGATGGCTGCAGGAAAGAAGAAATTAACATATCACCTCCCCCAGTCTGGCAAAACCAGTAGATATTTGCAAAACTTATGGCCCATTTTACTTTACCTCCTCACCTCCCCCTCTCCCTGTTCTGTAAAAGAAACTAGCATCCAGACCCAGGGATGATGCTTCTCTAGGACTCTAGTCTGCCACACACAAAATGGAATACTACTCAGCCATAAAAAAAGAAAAAAAATCTTGTCATTTGCCACCACATGGATGAGCCTTGAGGGCATTAGACTAAAATTAAATATCAGATAGAGAAAGATAAATGCCATGTGATCTCACTTATATATGGGATCTAAAACAAACTAACAAATGAAAAACACTGAACTCATATGGAGAACAGAGGCACAATGGGTGAAGGGGGTCAAAAGGTATAAAATTCCAGTTATAAAATAATTAAGTTGTTGGTATGTAATGCACAGCATGGTGACTATAGTTAATAAAACTGTACTGCATATTTGACAGCTGCCGAAAGAGTAGATGTTAAAAGTTCTCATCACAAGGAAGAAAACATACATTGTAAACATAGACATGCACAAAAAATTTTTCACAAAAATTCACAAAACATTTTCTCCAAAAACTTTATTCAACAGAAATTATAATAATAGGCTTCAAAGTAGAATCTAGGAGACACATTGTTACATTACTCTTGTTTCATTAATCAGTATCGTGATGCTATCAAGAAAGAAAACTGAAATAACCAGTGACATTTGCCAAACAGTATGCTTGTTCCTGTCATCTCTACCAAATAATATCAAGGAATGATATAAGTCCATCAGCTTTAATGGTCTTATCTGTGAAGCTAACGACAGTGTATAAAAGGTTGACTTGTGGACAAAGAGAAAACATGAAATATCACAATAGCTTGCTGTCTGGCTGTGATGCCAAGTGGCAAGTTTCCTCATGGACTGGCTTTCTTCAGTCAGCGCCATATCCTACAGGTATTATCCTTGCTACCTAATAAAGCAAATTTCACAAAATTAGTTTTCTTTATTTTACTCACTTAACTCTGTTTTTACAGGTTGACATTTTCTGGGTCATTGTCGATGATCAGTATGTTTAATGTGCTAGAGCCTCAGTGCCCAGCTGCAGAGTCCCTCAGCAGCTCAGGCGTTTGGCGGGTGGGAATCTTTTTTTTTTTGCATTTTTCCATGTCAGTCATAAATTGGGCAAGTTCACATTCTACCTACGCACCCCCACGAGATTCATGGCATCTGAGAATTGGAGAGGACCGGAGAATGCAGCCACATCGGCCGTCCCTCTGCTTATCCCCCCACCCCACATTCACACATGGCCACCAGGTGGAAATATGGTGACTTTGAACATCTCCAGGTTTGAGTGACTAGCTTATGAGGGGGCAGCCCATCCCACTTTGGAACGTCTCAAATGTCAACAGATTTTTCTCATCGCCAGTCAGAATGTGAAATTTGCCTCCTGCCCGCCCCACGACTATGATCGACACTCTTCCAAAGCAGCCTTGATACAGCTCCTCCCCCCAGGGACGCCATTGACATTCTGTCTGTGGGAATGACGCCCCTGGTATGGAGCAGTGCTGGGCACTGCTGCTTCTCTCAACCTCAGGGGCCAGGCAGGTACCATCGATAGAGGAAGTGTGAGGGCTGCACGGATCGGGAAAGCCTGTGAAAACCGCACATTCCCCCCAAAGGCACCTCGTATTTTTAAAAGTGTCATGACCACACCGGACAGTTTCCTTCCATTTAGTGACTCTAAACCCTCAGGCAGTCCACTAAAAAATGCATGCAGTTAATCACACCGGGGTCTGACAAGAAAATAGGGCAGATCAGTTCAAACACAGCGCTCTGCTGATGGCCAGGCAGACGTGTCACCCCCATTCTCATAAGCGCTGGCATCTAGTGGGTCAGTATTTAGCATGTTGGTGCTCTGGGAAATACTAAATAAATTGATAATATCTTAAAAGAGCTCAGGCATTTGAAGGCCACCACTAAAACAAGGCACAATCACCACATATTCCTTCCCTAACTCTCAGGGTCTTCTGTGGTTCAGGGGAAGAGGTACTGCACAGCTGACCCGGCTTAACATGAACGGTGTAGACTAGGAAAGCCTGGCCCTCAGCTCCTGTGCCTCCTGTCACAATGTCCCACCTCCTTCCTCATTGTGAGAAAGGATCCAACATTCTTTATTATGGCATTGTCTTAGGAGTACCTACGTTTTAGTAACACTCGCTAACCGTAAGCCCAAAGGAAGTAATCTGCAATTTTAGAAATTATCCATAATTAGGTGGAAAGGGGTGGTATTTCAGCGCAAAGGGGAGATTATTCTCAGCACCTCTAAAGTTATATGATTAGTAAGCTACCTAATCAGCCAATATATAAAGCCAACTTTGTATATGTGACATTTCACTTACTAGACTAGTTAAGCAATGTAAACCTCTTCTGGACACAATGAGAATCACTGAGAGTTAGGCAGATTCGCTCCTCTGTGCCCTCTGAGGGCATCCCTACCCAACACCACTGTAGCATCCCACTCCCTGCCAAGGTTTCCTCCAGAGGCAGTGCACTAACGTAGTGCCATATTCTTGTCATTTTTCCCCCTTTCCACAATCTAAATTAACCTGATCTCAATCCACTTCTTATAAAATATCGCTAATATAATTTATTCACAATAAATCGTTAAGCATTGAAAAATTGCTCAATATGTGTTCTTTTCCCCCAATATTAATGTGTTATGAGGGGACATCCAAGGAGAAAACAATTTCACTCAAAGAACAAATCTCTAATGGGCTATAAATCCCCCTGTGAAGAACTCAGGTCCTGACTTGTTTTAGTTACTAACATTTACTGCCGTCAACTGAATATTGACTATCTGATGGACTACGCCTGGGGAAATGTAGTAAACAGGAAGAAGGCAGGCTACTGAATTCTTACTTTGCCTGGAGCAACTGAAATTGAGAATTCATAAAGCCTTACAGTCAGTGGCAGAGCTCACTCCTGTGGTTCTTCAATGCAACTAAAATGAAATAATGGACATAAAAGGCACCAAGATGAGCTAGGGACCCGGGTGGGGTTGGGGGTGTCTCCTTTTGGTATCCAGCTTTGTAACTCTAACAGCCAATTTGAAAGGAAAACTGAGTCGATGGTGTTTATTTCTCCCCTACCTGTAATGATTATGTCACCTTTATAGTTGAAAGCACATGAAAAGATTTCATCCGTGTGTCCCTCAAGAACCTGGAAGCACTGACCCGTCTGAGCATCCCAGATTCTAGCTGTTTTGTCAGAGCTGCCAGTGAGAAGACGGTTCCCTTGGGGGTTGAAAGAAATCTACAAGCAAGAAAGAAGAAAAGTGATCACAGGTTTGTGTAATTTGATTCCCACTATATTTTTAATCAGCAGAAAGGGGACATTACTAAGTACCTGTCACCTTCTCAGCCTGGTATTTATTCTTACAGAGAACAGTTCCTTCAGGATGGGAAAAATATTGCAGGGACTAATACATGAAAATTAAAATATAGACAGTAAAGTTTGATTGCCCACCCATCACATACAGTTCTAAGGATAAAAACCAAAGCTCCGGGCTTCCCTGGTGGCGCAGGGGTCGAGAGTCCGCCTGCCGATGCAGGGGACACGGGTTCGTGCCCCGGCCCGGGAAGATCCCACATGCTGCGGAGTGGCTGGGCCCATGAGCCATGGCCGCTGAGCCTGTGCGTCTGGAGCCTGTGCTCTGCAACGGGAGAGGCCACAGCAGTGAGAGGCCCGCGTGCCGGGAAAAAAAAAAAGTATTTGCTAAGTGAATGAACGAATGAATGAATGAATGAATACCTTAGCTTGGCACCCCATAGAAATGCCATTACTGGATGGCAATTCAATAGGTAATATATACTTAACAAGCATAAAATGCAGTAATATAGTTTGAGAACTCTTTCTATTCATACACACACACACACACACACACACACACACAAACGTGTGCTTATTGAGTGTGACACACCAGACTCTCAGCAACATGGCCTGGGCTCCCTCTGTGGCCTGTCTCCCATGGTCACACATCCTACCCCTCTTCCTGCCAGTCCCCAAGGCCTCCCAGCCTGTGAAGAGGCTGTGCCCCGCACAGTCTCAGAGACCAACCCTGATGGACAAGGGGGCAGTGGCCACCAGCAGCAGGTGCAAAGGCAGGAGATGGGGAGAGAGCACAGCAGTGGGCAGCCCCGGGCTCCAGCTGGAGCCTGCAGAGACCCGAAACCATCAAGCTGATATTTTACAAGGAACAAGAAATCTATCTCAGGTATGAGACCAAAGAATTGGGCCAAACTAGGGGGTGAGAGTCACCAGTCCCAGCCTTCAATACAATATTCTGAGGACACATCTAAACCTCAGATCCCTGATTGGATGGCCCTGCTCTGTGCATAAGCTTTTGGGAGGAGTTGATATAAAATCCTAAACTACAGCTTTCAAGTTTCAAAATAGGTCATTTTTAACTTTGTTAAGTGTTAAATATTTCCAGGAAATACTTCCTCAATTGCATCTAATGTACAGGACACTTGACATTTGCTGCGCAGCATGTCTTTTGCGTAATATAAACTTGTGTGTTTACTAGAACCAGGAAAAATACTTTAATAGCGTCTTAATAGCTTTAATAAGTATTTTTAGCTAACAGAATCTTTTGCTCATGGCTGAGGAAAATGCTGTTTTATACTTTGTAAAAGGTTTTAGAAATCATTTATTATGCTGAGTTTCAGGACACTTTTAAAAATAAAGTCTTTAGGTAACTGATTTCTAGAAAATGTGAGATAACTGGCCAAACCTTGGTACCATCAGTGCCAACAGATCTATTTGTACTAAGCCAGCTGCCTATTTTTTTGAAAATAAATAAATTGCTCCAAATGAGAAAGCAACTCACCTTTGAAATTTCACCTTCATGGCCTTCCAATTTGGTAATGCATTTTCTTGTGGCTGCACTGAAAACTCTTGCTGTTCCTTTTTGAGAAGAGTTGAGATACATATAAATTCATCTGAAATACAGAACTTTGACCACATGCCTTGAATTATCTAAATATCTATCCCTCTGACACACACATTTTGTGCTAAGTTTGTCTTCTTGCCTGCGGTGAGAACCAGCCACTTAATACTTAAAATGCAAGCTGGTTCCACTGCAGGAGAAGAGAGTGAAAAGGAGCATCTCTCTAGCCCCAAGCTTATTAGAAGAGATACTGGGTTCCAAGGTAGATGGGAGTCGGGAGACAGGAATCCAAAAAGAATAAAATTTTTAAGAGAAAAAAGGGGGATTAAAACAAGTTCTGAGAGGCTGAGGATGAGATAAACAGCAAGACTAACATCATACACCAAATATGAGTCTAAGGTTACAGAAGATCGAGAGGCCTTCCTGAGAAGGAACAGCATTCACTACTCAATGAATGAAGAACAGGCACTAAGAAACCCCTTTCAACAGAAAAGGCTAATAGAATGGTTTGTTCCCTATTGGATCCCCAGTGCCCAGAAGTGCCAAACTCATAGTAAACACAATAAACAGATGTAGGATGGATGGACAGATGGAGGGTAGATGGATGGGTGGATGGATGGATGGATAGATGAAGTACAATAGGAGATACATTTCCTTAGAATTAAGGAATAGAGAAGTTGGGGCTTCCCTGATGGCACAGTAGTTGAGAATCTGCCTGCCAATGCAGGGGACACAGGTTCAATCCCTGGTCTGGGAAGATCCCACATGCTGCAGAGCAACTAAGCCCATGAGCACAACTACTGAGCCTGTGCTCTAGAGCCGGTGAGCCACAACTACTGAGCCCGCATGCCACAACTACTGAAGCCTGTGTGCCTAGAGCCCGTGCTCCACAATAAGAGAAGCCACCACAATGAGAAGCCTGCGCACTGCAATGAAGAGTAGCCCCCGCTCGCCGCAACTAGAGAAAGCCCACGCAGCAACGAAGACCCAACACAGCCGAAAATAAATAAATAAATAAATTTATTTTAAAACAAAAAAAAGGAATAGAGGAGATAAATAAGCATAGAAGGAGAAAAACGGAAGTAGTGAAATTGTTGTCAGAAAAAAAATTAAAATTTATCTGCCTAGGTGAAGGATGCTGTCTCACCACAAATTATAGCATTACATCAAGGTAAAATTAGCAAGAATAGGGAATTTTCGTTACTTAATTTTAATATGGAAAAAAGCAAAATATCTTAATAAATTTCCTTTTTACTTATCTTTCTGATAATGTCAACTTCAGGAAGAAGTAGACAAAAATTGCTATGTTAGAATTAATATGATTAAAATATAAAACTTGCAACTTAGTTGGACATTTCAAAAGCCTTAAAGAAAAGTGATCCAACTGTTTTAAGAGTTTGTTAATAAGAGAGATTGGTTCAAGATAGTGGAGTAGAAGGACGTGTGCTCACTCCCTCTTGCAAGGGCACCGGAATCACAACTAACTGCTGAACTATCATCAAGAGGAAGACACTGAAACTCACCAAAAAAGATACCCGACATCCAAAAACAAAGTAGAAGCTGCAATGAGACGGTAGGAGGGGCGCAATCACAATAAAATCAAATCCCATAACTGCTGGGAGGGTGACTCACAAACTGGAGAATACTTATACCACAGAAGTCCACCCACTGGAGTGACGATTCTGAGCCCCACATCAGGCTTCCCAACCTGAGGGTCTGACAACAGGAGGAGGAATTCCCAGAGAATCAGACTTTGAAGGTTAGTGGGATTTGATTACAGGACTTCAACAGGACTGGGGGAAAAAGAGACTCCACTCTTGGAGGGCACACACAAAGTAGCGTGTGCATGAGGACCTGGGAGAAGGAGCAGTGACCCCATAGGAGACTGAACCAGACCCACCTGCTAGTGTTGGAGGGTCTCCTGCAGAAGCGGGGGGTGGCTGTGGCTCACTGCAGGGACAAGGACACTGGCAGCAGAAGTTCTGGGAAATACTCCTTGAGGTGAGCTCTCCCAGAGTCCGCCATTAGCCCCAACCAAGAGCCTGGTAGTCTCCAGCGCTGGGTCGCCTCATGCCAAACAACCAAGAGGGAGGGAACCCAGCCCCACCCATCAGCAGACAAGTGGATTAAAGTTTTACTGAGCTCTGCCCACTAGAGCAACACCCACCTCTACCCACCACCAGTCCCTCCTATCAGGAAGTTTGCACAAGCCTCTTAGATAGCCTCATCGACCAGAGGGCAGACAGCAGAAGTAAGAACTACAATCCTGCAGCCTGCGGAACGAAAACCACATTCACAGAAAGATAGACAAAATGAAAAGGCAGAGGACTATGTACCAGGTGAACGAACAAGATAAAACCCCAGAAAAACAACTATATGAAGTGGAGATAGGCAACCTTCTGAAAAACAATTGAGAAGAATGATAGTGAAGATGATCCAAGACCTCAGAAAAAGAAAGGAGGCAAAGATCGAGAAGACGCAAGAAAGGTTTAACAAAGACCTAGAAGAATTAAAGAACAAACAAGCAGAGATGAACAATACAATAACTGAAATGAAAAATATACTAGAAGGAATCAATAGCAGAATAACTGAGCCAGAAGAACAGATAAGTGACCTGGAAGACAGAGTGCAGGAATTCATAGCCACGGAACAGAATAATAAAGAAAAAAGAATGAAAAGAAATGAAGACAGCCTAAGAGACCTCTGGAACAACATTAAATGCAACAACATTCACATTATAGGGGTCCCAGAAGGAGTAGAGAGAGAGAAAGGACCCGAAAAAATATCTGAAGAGATTATAGTTGAAAACTTCCCTAACATGGGAAAGGAAAGAGCCACCCAAGTCCAGCAAGCACAGAGAGTCCCAGGCAGGAGAAACCCAAGGAGAAACACGCCGAGACACAGTAATCAAACTGACAAAAATTAAAGACAAAGAAAAATTATTAAAAGCAACAAGGGAAAAATGACAAATAACATACATAGGAAAACATAGGAAGAACACTCTTTGACAGAAATCACAGCAAGATCTTTTTGACCCACCTTCTAGAGTAATGGAAATAAAAACAAAAATAAACAAATGCGACCTAATGAAACTTAAAAGCTTTTGCACAGCAAAGGAAACTATAAACAAGATGAAAAGACAACCCTCAGAATGGGAGAAAATATTTGCAAACGAATCAAAGGACAAAGGATTAATCTCCAAAACATACAAACAGCACATACAGCTCAATATTACAAAACAACAAACAATCCAATCAAAAAATGGGCAGAAGACCTAAATAGACATTTCTCCAAAGAAGACATACAGATGGCCAAGAGGCACATGAAAAGCTGCTCAACATCAGTAATAGAGAAATTCAAATCAAAAGTACAATGAGGTATCACCTCACACCATTTAAAATGGGCATCATCCAAAATCTACAAACAATAAATGCTGGAGAGGGTGTGGAGAAAAGGGAACCCTCTTGCACTGTTGGTGGGAATGTAAATTGATACAGCCACTATAGAGAACAGTATGGAGGTTCCTTAAAAAACTAAAAATAGAACTACCATATGACCCAGCAATCCCACTACTGGGCATATACCCTGAGAAAACCATAATTCAAAGAGAGTCATGTACCCCAATGTTCATTGCAGCACTATTTACAATAGCCAGGACACAGAACCAACCTAAATGTCCAACAACAGATGAATGGATAAAGAAGATGTAGTACATATATACAATGGAATATTACTCAGCCATAAAAAGGAATGAAACTAGGTCTTTTGTAGAGACATGGATGGACCTAGAGACTGTCATACAGAGTGAAGTAAATCAGAAAGAGAAAAACAAATATCGTATATTAACGTATATATTTAGAATCTAGAAAAATGGTACAGATGAACTGGTTTGCAAAGCAGAAACAGAGACACAGATGTAGAGAACAAATGTATGGACACTAAGTGGGGAGAGCGGGGTTGGTGGGGAGGTGGTGGTGGGATGAACTGGAAGATTGGGATTGTCCTATGTACACTAATATGTATAAAATAGATAACTAATAAAAAAAATAAAATCTTTAAAAAAAATTTTTAATAGAGAAATTGTTTTAAAAAAGAGTTTGTTAATAAGACAAAAATATCCAGTATAGATTAGTACATTAAATTTTACAAAAGCATTTTTAAACTTCAGAAAACATAAAAATAATATAGCCTGGAATTGTAGTTTTTTATAAGATAGAAATATGAATAAGACACCAAAAATTTCAACCTTGAGAGTAATTCCAATGAAAATGAAAAAGGTGATAAATATAAAAAAACAGATTGTAGCTGCACAGGCAACTAACTCTGTTGAATGAGATCTAATTTTAAGAAGGGAATGAGGGGCTTCCCTGGTGGCGCAGTGGTTGAGAGTCCGCCTGCCGATGCAGGGGACACAGGTTCGTGCCCCAGTCCGGGAAGATCCCACATGCCGCGGAGCGGCTGGGCCCGTGAGCCATGGCCGCTGAGCCTGCGCATCCGGAGCCTGTGCTCCGCAACGGGAGAGGCCACAACAGTGAGAGGCCCGTATACCGAAAAAAAAAAAAAAAAAAAATTGCTCTAAACATCAAGACTTAGGAGGGACAGAATGAGAAGAGGTTTACAAAACAAAGAAAAGAAAAAGAGGTTTTTGGAAGTAATGTGTTATCGAACAAGGAAAGAATCACTGCTAGGGAAAATAACAGATGATAGAAAGGACAAAACTGAAAGAATCAAGCTTATACATTATTCTCATCCATCCTTCAGCATCCTGATCCCTTGTCCCTGCTTGTTTCTTCCCTCATAGCACTGACCAACTCCTGACATTCTATATAATCTAATATTCTATATAAAACACATGCACAGTATCATTTATTGTCCCCCTGTCTACAACTTAGCTCCAGGAGGAAAGAGATTCCCATGATATATGCTATGCTCCTAACACGATTCCTGGCACAAAGTAGGTACTCCATATATATTTAATGAACAGATTTTTTTGTATAAATGAGAATGATATTTAAAATGAAAAGGGCAGATTAATTATAGTTAAGAGATGATTATTTAAAGCAAAGATCTGTGAGAAGATGAGAAAGTAAATAGTTTAAAAAATAAAATTCTCCAGATTCAGGGTGTTATTATTCCAGGATGTAAAAAGGATATGTATGTATGATTAAAGGACCACCTTTGAAAAGTCCTAGTGAGTAAGAGAACGAGCATGCAAATATAATTTTGAAAAGGGAGACAATAATAAAGACTGTAATTAAAATGAATCACTGGCAAAATTCTACAACTGAATAACACAAAAAGTAACTACTTAAAAGTATGTTAGTCACCAGGAGCAAATATAGGGAAAG
>NW_006780162.1:600622-615795 GCF_000442215.2 Lipotes vexillifer | reverse complement strand
GGGAAAGAACAAGTGAACAAATCATGCCTGGAAAAAGCATTCCATTTTTGCCAGAATTTCTTAAAGAGCTGTTAAGGAATTTACACAAGCATGATGTAAAGTCACATACGTTCATTAAGAGAATTAAACATACGTGTAGCATCATATGTGATTATCAGAGAGGTGACTTAGAGTGGAGGCTTGCTCATGTTGTCAGGGAAATGACACAGTCATACAGCAGCATGATATGCATTCACAGGAGGTGACACAGATATAGTGTCACCTGTGGTTATCACAGAGATGATGTAGACATAGGCTGGCGTCAAGCACGGTCATGAGGGAGATGGCGCAGACATAGTCTAGGATCAAATGTGGTCATCAGAAAGATGATGAAGATAGAGTGTAGTATCATATATGTTCATCAGGGAGATGACCTAGACACAGCACAGTGCCTTACATTGTTGATGAGAAGATGACATGGACATAGTTTAGAATCAAGGAGACAGACATAGTGTCACATGATACATGACCACTGATAAGATGATCCAGATGTAACGCAGGATCGTACATGGTAGTCAGAATGTTGATGTAGACACAGTGTGCACTGTGTGAGGATATCAAAGAGATAATGCAGCCATAGTATAGCATGATGTGTGGTTCTCAAGAAGATGAAAAGACATAGTGTAACACTGTACAATAATACATACCAGCAAGCAGATAATGGAGACATAGTGTATAGTCATCTGTGGACTACAGGGAGTGGCACATATAGTGTAGCAGCATATGTGGTTATCAGCAGGTGACACAGATATATTGCAGCACCATACATGGCCATCATGGATATGAAACAAGCTATATCATCACACACAGTTGTCTAGGAGATAATGCAGAATAGAGTAGCACTCCACATGATTGTGAAGGAAATGACATAGACATGGTATAGCATTACCTTTAGTTTTCAAGGATATTACATGCACACAGACATTCATAATATGGGATTATCAGAGAAAAATCTTATTTTAAATATCATAGTTATCAAAGAGATAATGCACCTAGAGTCTGCCATACAGAGCAAAGTAAGTCAGAAAAAGAAAAACAAATACCATATGCTAACACATACATATGGAATCTAAAAGAAAAAGAAAAGGTTCTGAAGAGCCTAGGGGCAGGACAGGAATAAAGACACAGATGCAGAGAATGGACTTGAGGACATGGGGAGGGGGAGGGGTAAGCTGGGACAAAGTGAGAGAGTGGCATGGATATATATACACTACCAAACATAAAATAGATAGCTAGTGGGAAGCAGCCGCATAGCACAGGGAGATCAGCTCGGTGCTTTGTGACGTCCTAGAGGGGTGGGATAGGGAGGGTGGGAGGGAGATGCAAGAGGGAAGAGATATGGGAACATATGTATATGTATAGCTGATTCACTTTGTTATAAAGCAGAAACTAACACACCATTGTAAAGAAATTATACCCCAATAAAGATGTTAAAAAAAAAAAGATAATGCAGTCATAATATAGCATCACATGTGCCTGCCAAACAGACTTTGCATATATAGCACTGCATCATATGTGGTTGTAAAGGTGACAACACAGACATATTATGGCATCATATAGTGTCATCAGTGCGATAAACAATAGCATAACAACATACACATTTACTTTAAAAGGATGTAGATATAGCGTAACTTCATTTGTTATTGTCAAGAAAATGATGCAAAGCATACAACTATACAGTGCTGTCAAGTAGATGATTAGACACAGTGTAGCCTCAGACCGTGGTTATCAATAAGATCAGACAGACATGGTGTAGAATCATAAGTGACATGCAAGAAAGTGATGTACAGCTCATTATATATGTTCATCATGATGATTCACTAGACATGTTAGAGCAGCACATGTTATAAAGGAGACAATGAAGATTTATTATAGAACCATCAGTGGCAGTCAAGCTGATGAGAACAACATAGTGTAGCATAATGCATGATCATTAGGGGGAGATGACCCAAGATACACCAATATATATAGTTATCAAGGAGATGAAGATCTAGTTTAACATCATATGTGGCTGTCAAGGTGATGCAGACATTCTATAGCATCACATGTGATTATCAAGAATATGATAGAGACACGGTGTACTGACGTACATGGACATCACAGAGATGAGGCAAATGTAGTTTCTATCATAGCTGGTCACCAGGGAGATGACCTATAGTGTAGAATCACACATGTTTATCGAACAGAACATAAATCTCTCCATAAATTAAATGTACCAACAGATTACCTACCATCAGCCGAAGCAGTTGCAATAAGCTTTCCAGTGTAATCAAAACAGCTGTCTAGTATTTCATCATCATGGCCTGTTAATGTTGCCACACATTTTCCATTTGTAGCATCCCACAGCTGAAATTTTTTAAAAAATGAGGAAGATGACAAAGACTATGTCTTCCTATCTAAAGTGCAAAGATGGCCAGAAGTAGCCTTTATGACATGTTTATGGCTGGCTAAATAACTGTGCCAAAATCATGTGTATAATTTTCACGTTTGTCCATTTTACCTTGATTCATGAACAGAGACCACAGCCAACCATCTAACAAGGCACACTTTGGACGCAGATAAGACCAAGGACAGACATTTAGAACGGGTAGACAAATCTGCCACTACATTAGGAAAAAAATCTCCAAGTGCATGCTTCTCTGATTGGAATGGAAGCATCCTCTTTTCATGCAAAGGGCATCAAATGGTAAAGAGCTTGATCTAAAACTACAACGCTAGAAAATGAAAAGCACATTAAGATTATAATACATTTGGTATATAACCTATATATCTAATAATAATTCTAGAACATAAGCTCTTAGCAACAGAAACGTAAAGGCAGAGAGGCATTGTGTTGAGACTTCGTGAAGTTCACTCTAATCGAAGTTTAATAAAGGAATAGAGAGGCATTAAACAAAAATAACGCGCCTTTTAAAATAATAAGATCTTTCAACACATTTAAATCAACTAAAACTATTTTACATCATAATTCCTTCAAACTTGGAGGATCAGAAACTTGAAATTTAAAAATTACCAATTGTTGATAAATTAATATCTTAATTTTATAGCACCTTTAAAATTTGTTAATGTTGCAATGAATACCTGACAGTATAAAGTACAGATATAAGAATTATAAAGCAAAGATATTTCTTGAGCTCACCATGCAGGTTTTGTCCATAGAGCCAGTTAATATCAGAGAGCAATCCCAGTTGAATAAGGCACTGCTGATCTCAGCACAATGCCCAATTAAGGTATACACCTTCCTACAAAATGGAAATGGTTCAGACTGGCGAAAGATTCCTCAGTCAAGAATGTGTACAAAGAATGATCTCAAGCCATTGGTGTAAGAGTCTGAATTTTACTTTTCACAAAATAATATCTATGATGACCAATCAAAGATGGCTTAACTGTAGCTCCAAAAAGAGTCAACTAGGCTACTAATTTCATTTCAGCAAAAAATATACTTAAACTTTTAACAACCCAAGATAACAACATTACTTAAGACAACACTTCAGAAAGGCATGGACAAAAAATAATAAAGGTAATCTGAAGTTCTAGAACTATTTTTACACCAGATAGGTGGACCCCTTGGTTGTTCAGAAACTACCCATCAATCATCTGAGAACCCTTCCTTCCCTCTCATTTCTTGTTGCAACCATGTTGATCGGTACCCCTGATAATTGGTCCCTCTATCAAAACGCAGACAAGTCCAAGAGTGGAGTTTTCCAACAAAAATAGGTTAATTTAGTTAACTTCTTAGCAACTAGAACCAAAAATAATTAGGAAGGAAATTGAAGTTCTTGGACAAAATTAAATTTGGATCATTAGCCATGATTTTATTTATTCATGATACCCATGCCTACCATAACGACAAGCCATGGAAATTTGATTACATGGTACATGGAATAAATAATAGCTGTGTAACCAGGCTATTGTTAACATTCTCCTTTTATGTTACTGTTTGGCATTATTTCCTCAGAATTCCAAGGAAGCATATATTTTTGGTGGATCATAAATATCATTAAAGAATGAATTAATTTGCTTTCAGTGTGTCCCTATCCCTATGGAATCCAAGGTAAATTTAATAGATTTAACATTAAGCTGATAAATAACAAAGACTATCTTCTTAATCTTCCGATGAAGGTTAAAAAAAAAACTCTTAAAAATCAAGAATACCTTCCAGTATCAGCATCCCACACTGTAACTGTATGATCGAAAGACCCCGTGATGATTCTGTTTCCTGAGGTGTTAAAGGACAAAGAGATGATTTCAGCTGAGTGTCCCTAGAAAAAGAGCAGATACCATCATGCATACCTGTAGATGAAACGATTTCTACAAATGTATAACATAAGAGTCTAAAAGAAAGTGCTAAAAAAGGCAAAGCTCTATAGGGAGAAGAGAGATCAGTGGCTGGCTGGATAGGGAGAGACTGCAAACAAGCTGAAATACATTTATGTGCTCAGAATTTTAATGTTCAGCTCCATTTAGTTTTAATAAAGGACACGTGTAGAGCAGGACACGCACCTTCCAACACTCTTAGGCATTTATCTGAAAGAAGAGGCAGTGAAGAAGCCTGACCCACAGAAGTGATGAGAACGAAGATCAGGAAAAGTATACTTACATGAATAAAACGAGGCTCTCCGATTTAAGAAAGAAAAACTCTTGGTGTTAGTTAAAAACACTGATTTTCCTCTTTTTTTCTAGTGCATTTTAACCTTTTCTAGAAGGAGAACTTCTAGAAAAAGTTCTCCTAGAAAGTGGATCCTATTTTTTAAATCCATTTATAATCTGAAAGAATAAAATTATGTGATTTCCCATCCAATTGTCCCCACTGATTGCCACAGAGCAACACACTTTTTTGCTTGGTAGTTTTCACTGAGGCAGGAAGAAGTGGAGGGTAGCAGTCATAGGATGGTTCTGGACAGACATGTGGTGGCGACAGACAGGGGCCCCTGTCGACACACCACCAGCATCCACTCTGCGGACAGTGCCCTTTGGCCTTGTCACTTCCTGCCACTTGCCCCTTAGACTTCAGACTTTGTAATACCAGAGGCTTCTAAGGTTGGAGGATAGAAAAGAAAGGAGTTTCTTTAAGAAATCTTCTGGCAGGTTCCTCCACTTCTACCTCTTCCAAAAGGTGCCAGCCTCCATCTCCTTTGCTTTTAGCCAGGTAGGTGACCATAGGTTTTAAGCAATAGTTGGTACGGCTTACAGACTGAAGTTAGTCAAAATGAAAAGCCCATCTGGCTTCCCCAGCATGTCCATTTAAGTCTTTGGGAATAGTGAGCAAACCAGCTGAAACGCTCTTCTACTACAGTCTGAAAACCAATCGCTCAAAAACATCTTCTAACTTAGAGTTCATTTTGTAATAAAAATACAAATAAAAACAAACACAAGGGACTTCCCTGGTGGTGCAGTGGTTAAGAATCCGCCTGCCAATGCAGGGGACACGGGTTTGATCCCTGGTCTGGGAAGATCCCACATGCCACGGAGCAACTAAGCCCGTGCGCCACAACTACAGAAGCCCACGTGCCACGACTACTGAAGCCCACGTGCCTAGAGCCCATGCTCTGCAACAAGAGAAGTCGCCGCAATAAGAAGCCCGCACACCGCAACGAAGAGTAGCACCCGCTCGCCACAACTAGAGAAAGCCCACGCACAGCAACGAAGACCCAATGCAGCCAAAAATAAAAATTAATTAATTAATTTATTTATTTAAAAAAAAAACACAAGTAAAAGGCTTATCCAAAGGAATAGCTAATGAAAATGTGAAACTCTTGATGTTATTAACATTGGTAACATACTGTGAGAGTGAACACTTCCTCTCCATTCTGAATGTCCCACAGTTTGGCCGTTGTGTCCATACTTCCAGTAGCCACCAATGTGCTTTGAGGATTAAACGATAAACACACCTGAATTACATGAAATGAGAGAGATTTTAGAAAGATAGAGTTTTAAATTGTTAATTCTAATATAGAAAAGCTTGGAGATGTGACTCTCTCAGCAGATTCAGCCTAATTCTTTGTACAGATATGCAGCAAAATACCAGATACGAGTAGCCATTTATCTGCAGGTTGATCCTGAAGCATTCTCCTCTTGAGAAGAGGCTGCTGTTCTCCCACATCACCCAGCTCAGGCTTGGAGAGGCACTGGCTCCCCTTAGTCACTTCCAGACCATAGAAGAAAAAGAACAAAAGCAAAGCCCAGCTGCTTTGAGATTCATGCTATCTGGCTCCCATCTTTTATTTCTTTTTGGCCACGCTGCGAGGCATGTGGGACCTTAGTTGCCCAACCAGGGATCGAACCTGTGCTCCCTGCAGTGGAAGTGTGGAGTCTTAACTGCTGGACCACGAGAGAAGTCCCTCTGGCTCCCATCTTCCTTGTTGCTGTGTTCATCATCCTATCAATCACGCCCCCTCACTTGCCTAGGACTTTGGCTATTGGCTCACATTCTCAGTTCCGAGTCCCAGGTGGCCTTTGTGTGCGCCATCCATCCAATACCCCCAGACCCACGATCCTGGACTCCTTTTCATAATCACTCCCATGGCAACACCCTTACCTTGATGTCACCTTCTCTAGAAGATTCACCACCAATACACCAGTCTCTAGTTACAATTTCCCAACACTTCTACTTTCTCTCTTCCTTACCAAGCCTCCCCTCCAACCTCCCCATAGGATACCTTCCATTTCATGTAAACCCCTCTCTTTTCTCCTGGTCCATTATCCCCCATTCAAATGATACCTGGAAGCATCACTCCTGCCAGCATCCCAAAACTCCAAGTCCCTGTCTTTTCACCTGCACTCTTCATATAACTCCTAAAAACTTGTATCAATCTGGGATTTTATCACTCATTTGCCTGCCCTACCCTCAACCAAGGCAGTTGAAGAAAACAGTATAGCAGATACTAGTGATGTTCATTCATGTCGTCTGTCCTCAGCTGTGGCCTCAGTAGCTTTCCCTATTTTGTCTAACACGCCTCGGATTCAATATATTCTCCCATTCCCATTTTTGCCTCCACTCCCATCCTCATTCCTCCTCAGCAGATAACTTGGCCTCCTAATACTTCCCTGAAAAAACGTACCTATCAGTTGAGAACTTCCTCCCCTGGCCCTCACTTTCCTTTCCTCCAGTCTCAGATTCAGAGGGATCACGTTGCCATTTTAAGACACTACGTTCCCTGTACACCTAGGAGAGATGAGCCCACCAACTTTTCCTTCCCTATAGAAGGAGCTAGATCCTTTCCAGTGGCCTATAAGTATGCTTGAGCTCTTCCCACATGAAAACAAATCCTCCCTTGACTCTACATATCCATTTTTTAACTACCTTTATTTCCCTTTACAACCAAATTCCTTAGAAAAATAGTCTACCATCACTCACTGCCCATCTTCCACTCTTCAACTCTACTGGAACCACTCTAGATCAATGTCCAGTTGAGAGGCTTGGTTAGTCTTGGTCATCTCACTTAACATTCCTGAGGTTCTCAATATTTTCTTCCTTCTTGACTGCTTTGATAGTGCTCTGCTTTTCTTCTCTAACTTCTTGTCTCTTTTATTGTATCTTAAAATTTTCTCTTCTCCATCCTCCCAAGATCCCACCAGTTTTCTCCCTACAGTCTACCTTTCCCTTTGGGAAATTTCAATTGTTCGGTGGTTTCTACTGCCACCCAGATGCCGGTGACTCACACATCCACGTCTTTTGCCCAGATCTCACTGCTCGGTTCAGCCCCAAAGAGCCAACTGCCAAATGAATGCCTCTGTTTGGCCATCACACAGGGAGATCTTAATCACTCTAAGACATGCAAATCACACAAAGAATCCTGCTTCTCTCTTATGTACAGACTTGGTGAATGGCGCTGCCAGTTGCCTGAGTCTGAAATCAGGGAACCACCTTAAACACTTTGTTTGCTTCATGCCTCATGTCTACTTGGTGACCCAGTCCTCCTCCTTCCATCCCTGAGCTCTCTCACATTCACCTCACCAGCCTCACAACAGGGCTTTGTCATCTTTGCTTGGGTGGCTACAAGATCGCCACTGGCCCCTACTTCTGATATTATCTGCTGCCCATTTCTCCTTCACAATGGCAAAAGAATGATCTTCCCAAAATGCAAAGCTGACCATGCCCCTTCCCAGCCGAAAAGTCTCAACAGCATGGCAATATCTCCAGGATGAAGTCCCCATTCCTTAGCAGAGCATTTAAGACCCTTTAGAAATCTACAAAGAAGGCCTCCCCTGCCTACCTCACTTCAATCACACAAAGGCTGGGGTGTGGCTTTGCAGGGTTACAGGTGTGCCAGACTCTGGCACATTTAGTCCAGACAGCTGGGCAGCACCAGAGATCCCCGCCAGTCACCTCTAACTGTGGGAGCAGCTCTTCCCAGTGTGTGCATCTCTGTATGAGCACCCTCTGTGCGCAGAAGGCTGGGAAGCGCTGCCCTGGGCGCTCAGAGCCACTTGAGTTCTAAGCACAAACCACGATTACACACCTCCTGTGGGCGTTTGCTGCTGCAGCTCCCTCTGCCTGGAACGCACCTGCCACCTCTCTGCAGAGTCTTTCCTGCATACCCGTCCTGGCCATGGAGGCTTGGCCACTCCCTCCGTGCCCTCACTGAACTCCCCACCAACTTCTAGCCCACCTACAACACATCTTTAAACTTATCCATGGACACCTCTACTCCCTCTACAAGACTGCAAAATCCCTGGGGGACCAAGAACCACATCTGATTCTGTTTGGTACCCCACACACATAGGCCAGGGCTTCACACAGTCAATACTTAGTAAATATTCATTGGATTGATGTAGTTGACTACGAAAATTACAAAATGTCTTCCTAGGAACTATACATAAAGAAACCTTTTCAAAATTCCAAGTGAGTATGAAAACATGGCCACACTATGAGAATGAGGATTCTGTCTTTCTTATGACCCTGGACAAATTACTTAAGCTCTCTATGCCTCAGCATCCTTAACTGTAAAATGGGGAAATATCTACCCCTTACGGTTGTTATGAGGGACAACTAAGCTAATATATGTAAAGGGCTTAGGACGGTGCTTCAGGCATGTTGAGTGCCACTAAAGGGTCAGTTACAATTTCTAACTGCAGTATCCCCAGTGTTTAGCAAAGTACCTTGAACATAGCGTGAGCTCTTGTTGGATGAACATACAATGAATTTGAAGGATGAATATAAATAAATTTTTATTCCTAAAATAAGTAGATTGTTTATTTTTAAAAGCTATCACTTGTTCCATAGGGTGCCAATTATCTCACTAAGTGTTATAAGATGTAACACAGAATTGGCCAAGGACAAGGGCTTCCCAATAGTGAAAGCCATTTAGAGTATCAAACTATTTATGCAAATTTGAGTTCTAATTATATCCAGAAAACAATCAGCTTAGATATCTTACATGATATAAAAAACTTATTTTAAAAGCTATTTTAAGAACTTCGTCAACCCTCATCAAGTCAGTCCTCTAAAGACAAGTCAGTGAAAAAGAAAAAGCCAGGTTGGATATTGTATTCATATACTTATCCCATTATTTGCCTACTTAGTCAAAGCAGGATATGGGTCTTTTACAGCATCGGCAAGGTATTAAGACTAGAGTAGCTTATAAATTATATCAATACCACCATACATGATATATAGAAACTGAAAATATCAGATAGGCTTTAAAATTAATTATAAAGGTATAGCCACTACTTTTACAATGGAATTCTAAAAAGAAATAACAATGATGTGATGTGCCAGTGTAAGTTCATCGATTGTAACATACGTACCACCCTGATGGGGATGCTGATAATGGAGCATGCTGTGGAGGGGAAAGGTGAGAAATCTTTGTACTTTTTACTCAATTTTCCTGTCAACCTAAAACTGCTCTTAAAAATAAGTTCTACTGAAAAAAGAGGAAAGTAAAACAAAACAAAAACAAAAAGAATGACAACATAAAAATATAATAAAATAAATGTACTCACTATTTCTGCTGTATGACCCCTAAAGGTATGGTAACAGTTTCCGGTTTCTACACTCCATAGTTTACAAGTCTTATCAAAGGACCCAGTGGCAATTTTGTCACTAAGATTTAAAAAGAATATATATGGAATTTGAAAACAAATTCAACCACAGTATTTGATATACTGAATTAAGAGAAGAGATATTAATACATGGATCTCTATCTACTCAGAAGCTTATTTCACTTTTAAAATAATAACCTATCCAGTAAATCAACTATACTCCAATATAGAATAAAAATTTTTTAAAAATAAAATAAAATAACAAGCAATCTTATATCTATTTCAGTGAACTCTATAACAAAATAGAGTTCTAATTTTTGAATAGTATCAGTTTATATGTTCAGCCCAGTGCTATAAACACCAGCAGGAACTTGCTGTCAGAGAACTCCCAAGGGCAGAGTCAGCCCTGCAAAAGCTTGAACCCTTGCTCACCTCTTTACTACTGTGTGAACCTGGGAAGGGCATCTGAACTTTATATACGTTAGATGAAACCAGTAACACCTATTCCAAAGCTCCTTTAAGCACTGAAGAAGGTATTTAAAAGGTTTTCAAAGCACATGTCAGGCACTCAATAACTTTTAGTTCTTTGTCTTCCTCTTTTCCTTTCCCAATAGACAGAGGGAGACATGAATAAAAGAATGAATGGATTAATAAGGAATAAGTGAACAAGTGAATGTCTTTTTACCCATAAGGATTGTTGAATGCTATGGCATAAACCACATTCCTGTGACCCTCCAGGGTGTGAAGTTCCTCTCCAGAGGCAGTGTCCCAGAGTTTGCATGTCCGATCATAGCTTCCTGTGATAAAGCTAACACAAGCAATATAAATACACCACAAGGTGAAACTAGCAATGTGTTAATAAAGACCTCATTGTTTTTGCCTGCAAAATAATAACCCCATTTACCTTGCTTTTTACAATGGAAGTTGTGAAGGCAGAACAAACTGGGAGCAACATCTAACCTTTGACCTGGAAACTTTCCAATTTTATCCCAAACCCAAAAAGGAGTTACTAAATAAAATAAAGAGTAATCCTTCCAATAATCATTCTTACAATATAGTTATATCATTAAATAATGTTAATAATCAGTAACATTTTCTGAAATGTTGGCCAGACCATAAAGTCTTAGCATCACCTTTGATGCCTCTTTTTCCCTCACATCCCACACACAATCTATCAGTAAATTCTATCAGCCCAGTCTCACAATACATCCCTAGTAGGGTCACTTCTCACCAGCTCCATTGTCTCCATCTCTTGCCCAAACAAATAAAACCACCTTCTAATAGGGCTTGACTCACACATGTCCCTTACAAATCCATTTCCCTCACCAAAATTGGATTTATTTTGTTTAACCTTCCTCAGATGGCTTCCCAGTGATCTAGAGGGAAATTCAAACTTTGCTTGTGGTCCGCGAGGCCAGCAGTCCTGGCTACACCTGGGACCTCAACTTCTCCCGAAAGCACACCCTGATCAGCCACATTCCCCTTCCCACTAGTCTCTGAAGAACTGGATTGTTTCTTTCATACATGCCAGTTCTTCTACCCGCCTGGTTTACCACCATCATCCCTTAGGCCCTGGAAAATGACTGACACACTAAGTGTTCAATAAATATTTGTTTAATATTTAACAATCCTTTAACGTGACTATTCTACTATAGGAATCGTTAGTATCAATATATTGACCTCTAATAGTTTAAATTAAGAGTATCTTAGTTATTCCTTAAATGCTCCATTAGGAAAAATATATCCCAAGCACAGAAAAAAGAGCACAAAATTGAAAAGCCAGTCTTAATGTCAAGTGGTTATGATAAAAGGTGAAACAAATTCTGATCTACACCCAACTAAACAGGAAGGCTGACAAGGCAGTATATCTGTGGTTCTCTTCTAGGCATTTTCCTCCTAGCTTCTTGGGGAATGTAAATTGGTATGGTCATTATGCAACAGAGGATGGTGGTTACCAAAAAAAATTAAAAATAGAACTACCATATGATCCAGCAATCTCATTTCTGGGTATACATCCAAAGGAAACGAAATCAGGATCTCGTAGCGATACCTGCACTCCTATGTTCACTGCAGCATTGTTCACTATAGCCGAGATATGGAAATAACCTGAATATCTGTCAAAGGATGAATAGGTGAAGAAAATGTGGTGCATGTATATGTTTATAATGAAATATTATTCGGCCATGAGAAAGGACATCCTGCCATTTGCTACTGCATGGATGAACCTGAAGGACATGATGCTAAGTGAAATAAGCCAGACAAAGAAGGAAAAATACCATATGATCTCACTTATATGTGCAATCTAAACAACAACAACAACAAAGTTGAACTCACAGAAGCAGAGAGTAGAACAGTAGTTACCAGGGACTGGGGAGGAGAAATGGGAAGACATTGGTCAAAGGGTACAAAGTTGCAGTTACGTAGAATGAATAAGCCTAAAGATCTAACGTACAGACGTGATGACTACAGTTAATAATACTGTACTGAATGCCGGAAATATGCTGAAAGAATAGATGTCAGGTGCCCTCATCACACACACAAAAGATGGTACCTATGGAGATGAGATATTAATTAACTTGATTGTAGTTATCATTTCACTATGTATATGTATATCAAATCATCCTGTTGTATTCCTTACATGTATACTTTTATTTTAAAACTTTTATCCCTTGATTATTAAAAATTAGAAATAAAGAATAGAAATAGACAGAGACTTACACATAGAAATAAAGAACCAGAGCACAGAGGATTTTAGGGCAGTGAAACTGCTCTGTGTGATCCCACAACAGTGGATATATGTCATTAGACATTTGCCAACCTGTAGAATGTACAAAACTAATGTAAACTATGAACTTTTCGTGATAATGATATGTCGCTATCAATATCGGCTACAACTGTAACAGATGCAGGTCTCGGTGGGGGACGCTGATGGTGAGGGAAGCTGTGTGCAGGGGCACAAGGCAGACGCTTTACATGAAACCTCTGTACCTTCTGCTCAGTTTTGCTGTGAACCTAAAACTGCTCTAAAAAATAAAGTCTAATAAACTGTTTTAAATAAACAGAGAACCTTACCATGAGCCTGATTTATTAAGTGCAATGTTAGTCAACGGCAGTATATGTGCTCTGAGAACCTTCAATGAAAGAAAACACCACTTATTTTAAACTCAAACAAAATTTTTCAGTTCATTCATTTTAACTGCAAACCAATGAAGACACTCAAATGTGTCTTAATTATACATAATAAATGGACAATATCAAATATCTGAACAAATGAGAAAAATACATTGGACCTTCTATTATTAAGACTAATAACACATTTGGTGGTTACAACTATTACAGAAACATAATAGGATCTGTGTTTTCCATCAATTTACCTTTAGATAGATTATGGCTATAAAATACCAAATAGCACTAATTTATATTTTCTTTCACATATTGCACATGGTTTTGTATATATGCATAAACAGTGTATATAGGAAATAAACTAAATATGTTTCAAATACAGATTTACAATGTATCATTACTTTTTGAATCTTAAAGCTCCTTCAGAGTCAGGATACGTCATGTTATTTATCTTTCCATCCCTACATTGTCTAGCACATAGTGGACGCTTAATATTTATTGAATGAATATACTTAAATTGGATCATCTCTTTATGGACAGAGTGATTGGCTAGACTGGGACGGTCCCAGTTATGTCTACTGCCAGAGTGTAACTATTAATAGTGTCCTCTTTCACTATCAAAAATATTCCCTTTAGAGGATAAATTACAAGGTCATGCGTTACAGAGCTCATATTTGAAGTTAAATAGTGCCACCTGCTGGACAAAGAACTATTACAAGAACAACCATCCTCTCGTAAATGGAGTAGATGAATACAGAAGATTGCCTGAATATTTTGCATCAGACAAAATAAGCTGAGTATTTAATAATAAGTCTACTTAAGTCATAAAAAATAAAATCAGTAAAATATAAAGCAATTCTAGAATAAATCATTAAATTTTGTTAAATAATAAAGAAAAAAATAAAAGCTGTTCTTGAATAAATGACTACATTTGTTTTAATTTAGTCACCAAAATACTAGAGGAAAATAAGCATATTTTCATTGAATTAAAATTATTTTGCAATCCATATCAATAAATAATTTGCTAAAATATAGTTTAGTTCACATGGAAGCAGAAAATTTGAAATATTGATACACCATGAAACATGTCTTAATATTACTCTAACTGGAAAAATTTTTAATTATTCAATAACTTAGATTATCCTCTAGATTTATCATTATAAATAAAAGTTAAAGTTACTAGTACAAATCTTTATTGAACCTGTTAAGAAGTAAATTTTTGAATTTCATTCATTCATTCAACGAATATTTATTAAGACTTAGCAAAAATGTGTGAGGAACTGAGGAAAAGAGAAAACATGATTTGTACTTTACCTCAGATTAATAGAACATTAATTAATTCATTGAAGTTCTACTTAGTATCTTTAAAACAGACATTACCTTAAAAAGATAGAATTTGTGGTTGCTGTACTGTCCGAGTTTATTTTGTAACCTCTTTATTAAAAGTTTGACCTGGTCTGCTCGTGAAGCTGTGATTAGAGGTTCTGCTTTCTGTATCTCTTCTACTAAGGCATTGGCATCTGTACTGAAATTCACCAAGACCAAAGAAGTTATTTTTGCCTATGTCAAAAATTGCATATACATTTATTACATAAAGGATTATATAGCTCTATGAAGCATAAGATTTATAAAATGTCAACAACACCATCATTTTTACCAAGAGGTTTCTGGGGGAAAAAAAAATAACAGAAATCACTGAAGAGCATTGTGTCACAGATGAAAGCTGCTTGGGTTCTCTCCAATGCCTTTCCATTAACTGAGATTTCTCCTGAGGAAGGTGTACAAAGATTCTCATTTGCTTACCTAAGAAGGCCAAGTGCATACTGCCTCTGAACAAGAGCTCTTTTTATTTTTTTTTTCCTGTTTCTTTTTTCTTTTAAATGAACATATATTAAATGTGCCCACTCCTACTATACTTTGCACCTTACATATGTTCTGTCATTTAATCCTATAACAACCCTCTAATTTAACGCGTTTTCACAACTAGTTTAGGGATGAAGAAACTGAGGCTCAGAAAAGGTTTGCAA
>NW_006780162.1:559445-600361 GCF_000442215.2 Lipotes vexillifer | reverse complement strand
GGAAAGAGAAAGTACCTAACCAAAACCAAACATTCAAAGAATTACTATTATTATTATTATTAGATTTCTTATGGGCTATAACATTATTTCCCTGAAAGAGAACTGGTGTGAAAAGTACAGATTCAAGTTTTCCCCAGTATTCAAATAATCTACAGCAATTATGGTAAATTTTGCTAGTCCAGAATAATATTAATTCAAGACAAATATTAATGTCTGTATACCACAAAACATCCAAAATAGGGTCATTTTGCAAAACATGTCACAAATGCGTATCGAGAAAGGACTCGGGGCCCAGCTGCCGTGAAGGAGGTGGTAGTTGGCTGACGGCCTCCAGCTGCAGCTTCTTCAGGATCCATGTTAGTGTCTGAGCCCACGGCTTGCTCTTATCCACAGCCCTCGGCCGCTAGCTAGGCAAGGGGGCCGTGCAAGAGCCTGGCCGCTTCTGCCCCGTGAGGGGGTCCTCAAACCCGCAAGCTTTGTTCTGAACTCCTCCACGGGCTGGAGAGACTCTTGTCAAACCTGCATCATCATCAAGGTTGATGTCTCCTCCTGCCCAGATGTGCCTCATCCTCTGATCTGTCCCAGGTGTCACTTCCCAGTAACCTTGTACCCACCTACTTCTGTTTCAGCATCTGCTTCCCAGAAATGTGAAATCTGATAAGCATCCTCCTTCTGTTCACAAATAAACATAGGCTGAGCTCCAGTTTTGTGCAAGGCACTGAGCTAGGAGACCATTCATTCAACTAACATTTATTACCTACCATAGGTTGAGTCCTGGGAGTGTCAGAGGTACGGTCCCAGCTCTCAAGAAACACAGGCTTTCAGAATAAGAGTGAATATTTGGAATGGAAATGAATCAGAGATGTTTCACAATGATGACTTTGAAAAACTCAGTTGTCAAAATAGTTATACTTTCATAAGAATTGAAAAGCTAATAATGCCTCTTGGAAACGTTTCCGACAAATGTTATGCATCAAAACAGATTTCCAAACTAAAAGGTTTATTTTTTTTCTTTTTAAATACGGTTGGTTTGGGAAGAAGAAGAAAGATTGATGATCCTTTTTCCACTTCCTCCTCATTCAGCAAGACATTCAAATAAAAGTCAACAAAACAAACAGGAAATAATATATACCCTGGAACAATTTAATTAGTAATGCATTGTCTGTAGCTTATGCAGCTCATCCACACACCATCCTATGTCAGGGTCTCCCAATCACAATTTTGGATATGAAATACATATTGCATTATATAGCTAACTTACCTGGTATGGAGATCGAGCAGATCTATGGATTTGGTCTTTAGTTGTCCACTTTCTTCATATTCCAACATAATTCCTAAGAAATAAACAAACATTAAGTTATAAAACACTTATGATCACAGCCTATGCCAAAAGTTAACCTCCTTTGACATTTTCATTTTTGTTTTTCTTTTTTCTACATAAAACATATGCAGTGATGTCTGATTTCAAAACAAGATGGTGTAGACCCACTTTTCCTTGGTCTGTCCTCTAAATACACTTGAAATCATTCAGCAGGCAATGCTAAAATAATTGAAAGTTGGACAGAAAAAGGTGGATGGATAGGGGCCTCAGGATTTGAGGAATGACAACACGGTGAGTTCCCCGGGTTTTCTTTTCATTGCACATGTATCCCAACAGTGGGGACCAAAAGGACTTGCAGCCTGAAACCACCGAAAAGCACAGATAACAAAACATCAAAAAACAACAAAAAAGCTTGCTTTCTGTGGCCAACGGACAAGGAAAAGAAAAGTCAGACAAAGTACTGATGAGGAACCCTGAACTGCTCCACCACGGGGGCCCCTGCAGGCAGTCCCACCCACCAGTGGAAGCCCTGGGCTGTCCCAGTCCCCACTGCAAAGCTGGGCCCAGTGCAGTCTCATCTGCCTGCAACAGCTGGAGAAGCAAAGCTGCAGACCTTCACGATCCCTGCTCCTTAGCTGGCGTCTGAGAAGGCCATCTGATCTGCCTACAGCAGCATCAGCGAAGTCCCAGGACCTCCCAGACCCCATTCCACAGCAAAGCACCAAAGCAGTGTCTCCCTGCCTTTCAACCAGTGGCACAACCAGGCCCAGGGGCTTATCCTCCACCCCCAGAAGGTCACACAGTGAGAACAGGCACACTGGGGACATAACTTCTGCCCCTGCAGGTGGCACCAGAGAAGACTGAGCAGGAGTCTTGCTAAGACAAAGCAAAGCAGGAGTCTTACACCAGAAAAACAAATTAGACCAGAATAACATGGCAAAGGCTCAGAAAACTAAAGTATCACTGTAATCAAAGCCCACAAAAGCAGACCAGAACCTATGTGCTAAACCTAAACATGGTCACGGCATGCCAAAATAGATGTAGGTGGGATCAAGAGTCTCCAGGATACAATAAAAAGTCACTCAGGGCTTTCCTGGTGGCGCAGTGGTTGAGAGTCCGCCTGCCGATGCAGGGGACACGGGTTTGCCGCAGAGCGGCTGGGCCCGTGAGCCATGGCCGCTGAGCCTGCGCGTCCGGAGCCTGTGCTCCGCAACGGGAGAGGCCACAGCAGTGAGAGGCCCGCATACCGCAAAAAAAAAAAAAAAAAAAAAAAAGTCACTCATCACAATAAGAACCAGAGAAAGACAATCAATAAATGCCAATATGGAGATGAATCAGATACTGGAACTAATGACAAGGATTTTAAATGAGGTACCACAAAAATGCTTCAGGGGCTTCCCTGGCTTTCCAGTGGTTAAGACTCCACACTTCCAATACAGTGGGCGCAGGTTCAATCCCTGGTCAGGGAACTAAGATCCCACACGCCACACAGCGCGGCCAGAAAAAAAAAAAAAAAAGCTTCAGCAGTCGTTTACAGATTCACTTGAAACAAATAAATGAAAAATCTCAGAAAATAAATAGAAGTTATTGAAATAAATCAAATGGGAATTATGGTATTATGAAAAATACAGTAACCAAAATGAAAAACATGCTGAATAGGCTCAATAGTAGAGCAGAGATGACAAAGCATAGAATCAGTGAACTTGAAGACTAATCAACAGAATATATTCAAGCTGAACAACAGAGAGATAATAGACTGAAAAAAATTTGAACAGAGCCTCTATCATACCACCTCTATGGATATGGACCAGTGGAACTGAAATGTTTTGACCTCAGGACCAATTTACACATTTTTAATTATTGGGAATTGGGGATTTTCTAATACTTTCCACATTAAAATTGAAATTTTAAAAATATATTTATTAAATTGTTGTAAAATAGCAATAATAAATTCGTAGCATGTTAATATAAATAGCATATTTTATTGAAATAACTATATTTATTCCCCTCACCCAAAAAATGTAAGAAAAGTAGCATTGTTTTACACTTTTGCAGATCTCTTTAATATCTAGCTTAACTAAAGATGGCTAGATTCTCATCTCTGCTTCTGCATTTAAGCTGTTGCTATATAGGTTGTTTTAGATATAATACAAGAAAAAATCTGGGTCATACACAGATATGTAGTTGGAAAACAGAGGAATATTTGAATCAGTTTTTTGTGTAATTTTGGATATTCTTCTTCGATACTACTTTAAAACTCAACAAATGGTAGTTTTATAAAGACCGGTTGCAATTCCGAGGCTGAAACCACATCAATGAACTCTTCAGACCCGGTTACATTAAAACCCATTGGTCTATCTCACACTTTCAATTTCTTTTACCACGTGTGATTTACAACATCATGCGTCAGATATTTGAAAAATGTTAGTTTACTGAGTTCTAAATGTGCACATATTTCATCATACAATATCCAAAAAATCACATTTGTTAATACCAATATCTATCATCAGAAAACTCTTTTACCGCTGTTAAGCTGTTAAGCTTATGATGCTAGATACAAATTTCCTGAAGTTCTAATTCTCGCTCTGAAAGCTCAAATTTTATCACTGGCAAGAAATATTGACAGTTTTGCTTGAAAATTTCAGACTCACTTTGTTCATTTTCAAGAAAATGTCTGCCATATATACAAGTCTGAAAACCATGTTTATTTCTGTCTTTCACGTAAAAAACGGTGTTCCATGAAAAAAATGGCTAGTTCATCTTTCAGCTCAAACACATGCACAAGCACATTCCTCAAGATAAGGATCGTACAAAGACCCCAAAACACAAAAAAAAAAAAAAAAAAAAAAAAAAAAAAAGGAATAACAACAACAATAAGAAATGATAGCAGAATTTTATGTTTTAAAATAATCATCTATTTACAAAAGTCAAGTTGTTTCTACACTATTTGTTGTAATTACTTGTTCAGTAATCTCTCTTCTAATTCTGATGATAAACTCTATAAGGACCAGGACTATGTTGTCCATTATTTTTTAATTAACCTAGTGTCTGAAATACAGTAGCTGCCTCGGTAACTGTTTCAGAAACATTAATGAATAGATGAATGAATCAATGAGCTAGTAGAGAACTCCTGTGGGAGAATTCAATGTTAGATACCTATTTTAAACATATATTAGGACAGAAAAGTTTGATTGCCTCTCAGCTTACTTTTTCCCAATGCTGTTAAAATACTAGGCTTCATTTTGATTAATATTTTGTGTCTGAAACACCAGAACTCTGACAGCTTCATCCATTTATTTTCAAATTGTAATTTGTTCTTAGTCCCCATTTCATGACAGATTGTTTGACAATATTTCTGACAAAGTAGAAGAACCTAGTAGTCTCACAGCTCTAAACACCTATACTCATGAGAATAGTCTCTTTCTTATTTCTGAATTTTATATGTCTCATAACACATTTATAAAATTACCACAGAAGAAAGCCTAACTTGTTTAACCTTGAATGGCTGAATCTGAGACAGCATCTTAAGAAAAAAATCTTAACAGGTATACTAAGGCAAGCATGGACTATTCTAATCAGACATGATGAAGAGATTATATTATATCTTCAGAGAAATGTCCCTGCAAATACCTATCACTTCTAAACATTCTTTTAGGATTAGGGCTGTAGATTTAACAAATCAATATGGGATACCTAGTTACGCTTATTTTTCAGACCAACAACCAAAATTATGTCAATATCAGTACATTCCGTGTAATATTTGGGACACTTATACTTTTCACATTGTTCCTTTTTTGTTGTTTAATCTGAAATGCAAATTTACCTGAATGTCTTGTATTTTATCTGGCAACTATACTTATGATGAATATCCAGATCATCAGTCTTCTTTGAAGTGATTCAAGGAGGAGAGTAAAATTTTGAGAGTCAGACTAATACAGGATACTTTGACCCAGTAAGTGGAAAACACTTTGCTGATTTAGACAAGAAGGATAAGAATTTTCAAAAATATCTTTTATTTTTCTGATCATAAACTTTTCTAGGAATGCTGGTTATTCATCATTCTTTTGTTTGTATTGAATTCAATTAGAATGTTCTAGAAAGTATTGGATTATATAGCATAGTCTTGAAATTGCCGCTGTTTTATTCTGATTCATGTAACATGCTCTACAAGAAATTAATTTCCCAATAACTATTTTTATTCCCTTTCCATTGTATCCAATATATTCTTGAGATATGTAAGATTTCATGGCAAAAATTATTTATTTCATACAAATGTCTATATTTTCATTCGCTGTAGAAGAGTTAAGGTACATTACAACTATTAAAAATAAACTTCTGGTAATTTACTATGGGTTTTTCTTTATTTTTCACTCATTTAATTCAAACACTTCATGTTAATAAATGAGTACATCAGAGATATAATGACATTTAATATTAAAGATAATGATTATATTCATTCAAATGTTGAGATATGTATATGTATGTGTGTGTGTCATATGAACCTAACACAGCAGATTAAATGACAGAATGCTTAATACTATCCACATATACAGAAAATAAACTCCTTTAATACTTGTACCCAAGAAAAGTAATAAATTTTTTTGGTGCTGAATATATCAACTACCTTTTAGAAATTAGACCTTTTAAATATCCTTAGATTATGCAACTTGGACAGATGAGGCTTAATAATATCATTCAACACAGTAAATTAACCAATCCTTTAAAATAAAATTAGCTAATTTTACTTCCTTATGCTCTTGAGAACAAATAACCTTTAGATTTTCCTTCAAACTCAGGAAAGTATAAGCTACAATGCTCTCCAGGATTAGAAGGCAGCCCATCCTTCCCCTTATTGTTTCCCATAGTGTGAGATAATGAACATTTATTCACACTTTCTCAATGAAGTGACATACTTCCATGTATTACCCGGTTCAATAATGCACAAGGCAAGGGCATGGTCCCCTGAAATTAATGTACAGTTATACATATTCACTTAAGCATTGTTTCCTCAGTGGTACCAGAAAAATCTGTCTTCCACAAAAGACTTTTCTGTTGTCTAGTATATCACCATTAATTCCTTTGTGCTAAAAATGACTCTGTAGTGAAAATCATGTTTCAGAATACCGTACCTTCTAAGCATAGCACTCAAGGTTCCAAATACTTGCCGAGAACTATGAATTCTTACATCTTTGGAGAATTTGAGATAATTTATACAGTTAGGATCCTCAAGACTTGCTAAAGAAAAAGAAGGAAGGACACAAGAGTAACTCCCGGAGTTATATTTTAAGCAAGTATGCCATATTAATGGCATTTGAGATAAGAAGACCCAGGAGAAAGCATATTTAAAGACAAGTGGCATCAGGTATTTTGTTTTAGCAACATTACTTTTGAGATATATATTAAACATCTGGTATGATTTATCCTTGCATTTTTGCTTGACCTGCACCAAGAGCTTAATTACGTTTTCCTCCCACCCACGATGAAGTACTTCTTCAAATTTTTCAGCTGCTCTTTACTGGAGATATTTTGTAGTATCGTTTGTTACTCTCACTAAATAATTTAGGTTTTTGTAGATGTGTTATTTACAAGGTATTCCTGCAGAAGGCAAGATTCCAGACAGATTTTTCCAATCTATCTGTTTTCCAAAACACGATGATTTTCTTCTTCTCAGCTGACTCAAAAAAAAATAATAAATAAACTCTTTGCAAGTGTCTTTTATCTGTGAATAACAACATATGCTTGTCTTCTCTTTCTTTGCCAATTTAATCAAGAGGTTGAGAGCAAAAATAACTTTTACTATTAGTTTCTAACACTGGACTCTCAACACTGAAATTTCCCTGAGGTTTCTCTCCTTTTTCACATGATTCCTATGCAAATGCTATTGCTTTTTACAATTATAATACATATTTTATAGCACATTTCCTAATTTTGTCCACAATGGAGTTTCTAGTTGGTTCTCCATTCTCCTGTAAACTTCAGGATGCTTTTTGGGAGAAAAGGTAAAATGCTTTGGTTCAGAGTTTGCTCATAGTGAAAGTATGCATAATCACCTCTGAGTGTATAATATTGTGAATAAAAACATGCAGCCTACAAACATATTTTAATAATCAATATGGTCTAAGTACAATTTAATGTTTAAATATATATATATAGATACATATATACAGCACATGATATGGGTTTTTGAAAGGTACAACAATAAAATTATACATTGACAAAGACAATAAAGTGTAAAAATCTTTCAGCCTTTCTCTCTTGAGGCCATCATCCTCTGCACAGATTTGACATACCCTCTCTCTTTACAAGCTGTAATGGATTTCTCTTGATAGCAACTCAGATTTTCATGTAATTCAAGAAGAGGTGATGGCACAGTAAATAAATACTTTCAATGAAGAAATTGTAAAAAAATACATATGCATATATACACGCAATGAAAATATTAATAGTAAGATATTATGTCAGCAACATTGTACTCTGGCTTGTAATTTTAACAGTTGTTTGACATTGAGCATGTAACTCAGACTGAAATGTTAGAATGGTCTTAGTACTACTCATGTTTTATAATAGAGAAAATGATGGATTTAAATGTAGGATAATGTCACATATTATTAAATATATAAAAAATGATATTTATGTGAAATAAAAGCATTGTCTATCTAAGCTTTGAAAGTATATTCCTTCATGGAATCTTCCCAAGAGAAACAACCAAAGACAAAGCATGTGATGGTAGTATTAATGGTAATAGTGGTACATATGAAGCAAACTGTCAATAAGGCAATGACTAAATTATCTACCATACTATGGAATATCATGCAGTTATGAAAAAGACACTAAAATGATGTATATAATATATATATATATAAATATAAATATTTTCATATATAATTTAAGTATGTGTGTGTATCAATGTCAGTGTAAAGCAAATTGTTTAGTGCTGATAAGCTTTAAAAAGAATATGTGTTTCAAAATGTTTATGAAAATATCACAGGGAACTATATTCAATATGCTGTGATAAACCATAATAGGAAAGAATAGAAAAAAAAAAAGTCTATATGTGTATAACTGAGTCACTTTGCTGTATAGCAGAGATTGGTACAGCATTGTAAATCAATTAGACTTCAATAAAAAATGTTTATGAAACTAAAAATAAATCTAAGTACCATTTTATGTTTTTCATGGGTATACTTGTATGTTTATAGAAGCATAGAAAATGTCTGGAAATACATGCTTTAAAATAATCATTGTTTCCTCTAATGAGTTTGAATGGTCACAGTCAATGGGGAAGTTTGTCTTATCTTGAATAGTAAACTTATTTCAAGACGATGACATATGTATTGCCTGCACAATTAAAAACTATTTTTAATAAAGGGGAAAAGTAATTATTTGAAGATATTTTATTGAATATGGGTGAAGGGCGATATTATTTTGAATGCAAACCAACACATAAAAACAGTATAGTTATTTAAATATATCTGATTTAAAGTTAAGCTCTTTGGTGTCAAATATCCTCTATATCTGTAACATGGTCTTTTGATTTAATAGGAAACTAATTAATGTCTTAAAAGTGCAAGCAAAAGAAAAACAGTTATTTGAGTTGAAAAGAAAGCTCATAGTCGATACTACTTTTATGAAGGATATTTAATAAGTGTAGTTTTCAACCTTAATTACTAGAATTTTTTTTATCATTTCAATAAATTTAATCATTATATAATGAAGAAGGACATCTAATATTCTAAGGCTTTATGAGAGTTAATTTTCAGTAATAGACTAATAATTTGTTTTCTATTTGGGGAGAAAAATGTCACATAATTATTTCAATGTATTTTCCTTGTTTTCTGTTTTAGAAAAACCTCCCTAAGCAAACTGTTTCTGACTTCAGGTAAAATTATATCCACAGTTAACCATCAACCTGTGAGACAGACCACCAAGAGAAGAGTGCCATCAGTGTGGATCTTGTCTTTGTCCTGATGAGTGTTGGGTATACCCCACCTGAGTTATGCTGCTATTTAACCATTACCTCAGGTATGCATTCAGTAGGTTCTACATCACCACCGCTTTTTGTTGTTTTCCTTAGACTTTTCAGATTTATTATTTAATTACTACCATTCTACACACTTATTTAAATATTGTTATTAAATCACCTAAATTGTTATGGGGAATTTCTGGGAGAACTTCAGTTGAGGTATGCCCAGAGTGGTTGCAAACAGAGCTGTGTAAGGGTATAGAGCTTCCCACTTGTCTACTCTAAGGAGTAACAATTCATAATGTGGTGTCAATACACCCTTGTGAAACTCTGAGACTTATCAGGCAGACTGTGTGTTAAAATTATTTTTAAAATAATGGTAAGATAATTTTTGTATTTTTTTACTGAATTGATATTTGGACTGATAGTACAAAAGTAATTGTGGGTAAAATGACTGGTGCCTTAGCATGAATCACACTGCTGACACCATAATGAGTTAGTAGTCACTGTATTCTTCCTTTGACACACCTGCACAGAAGAAGGAGAAGGGGAAGGAGAGGATGCAGCAGCAGCAGTGGTGCAGCTGGTTTCAACTAGGGATTCTTTTTTGTAGCAGGAAAAAACCCCTCAACTATTGGGTAGGCATACTTTTAATGTATTGAGTGATGAAATGGAATGCTCTTATTAAGCATTTCCACTGCATACCACAGTACAGTTGTCTCTCATGAAAAATACACTTCTGTGATTGTTTGGATTGCAAACTGAAATAGCTGCTTTTTTTTTTCTTTTTTTTTAATGAAACACTTGTTTATTTGAAAGAATGACTGCCAGACAAACTATGTTTATTCAGCTTTTGTATTTGGTTACAGGTTCTTGAAAATAAACCAAGTGAGCATGTCAGTTGCAGGCAAACAACAGACAATACTTGTTGTCAATGATAAAACTTGAGCTTTCAAATAAAAATAAATTTTGCAAACCTTATATTTGCCACCATGTGTTTGACAGATTACCAAAACAAAGAATTTTCTGATCAAATCAGCAAAGAGAAGAAGGATTTGACTTTTTTAAAAATATTATTTAACAAAATAAACCAACATTTGGAAGATCTGTAGAATTCACTGAACCATTACTTTTAAAATGACCCATATATGATTTAAAGATCCATTAAAAATGCAAGACAGAATAATGTTTTTAAAATTATAATCTGGGAAGTCTGTTGACATGTTTTTAGATCCCACATTAAAACTAAACTTTAATAAATTAACACTTGCTGAATTTGGGTATAGTGTCAAAATAATTCTCCATAATTATATTCTAAGGTTTTTAAAATCCTCCTACATTTTCCAGCTGCATATCTGTGTGAGGCTGGATTGTCTTCGTGTACTACAGATTAAATAAGATATGCGGCGTATTAGAACAAAAGTAGGCATGAAACTCTAGATGTCATATATTAAGTCAGACATAAAAGAGATATGAGGCAAATTAAAGAGATTTACCCAGAGATTTGACACAGTCAATTCTAACTGCTAGCTATAAATATTAGGTTCAGAACCAGTTCCTTAGCTATTTCTGCAAACCTAAAATTCCTGGGCTGACATGCATGCATTTTGTAGGGCTACTTCTGTGAGTCATACATTTCCCGTTGTTCCTATCTTATATGAATTAATTATATTACAGAAACATGTACTATAGCTGTAAAGACTTTTTATTTTAATACTGCATGTTGATCAGTAGTACAATGAAAAATAAAGCAAGGCGAGGGAGTAGAGATTGAAAGGTATGCTCCTTTAAGCTAAATGAAAGAAACTGCTTCTCTGAAAAGGTGACAATTGTGTGAATAAGCTATGAAAACACCTGGGAAAGAACTTACCTGGAAGGGAAAGGCAAGTACGTGTTTGGCATGTTTGATGAAGAACAATAAGGCTCAATTTCATAGGCCAAAGTTAATTAGACAGAAAATTATAAGGGATAGGGTAGTAGAGGTTGTCAGGCAAGAGATCATCAAAATCCCCCTATGGGCGTGAAGAAATATGTATATGGAAAGGTGATTAAAGGTTAAGACTGAAGCCAACTTTCATTGGTTCAAATCCTAGCTATTTTATAGAGTGTTCAGGTGATGTTTAAGCAGAAAATGGAATTAAGCATGGTAGCAATGATGTACTTGAAGGAGGAGGAAGCTAGTGTAAAGTTTTGGTGTTAGACATATGATGTGTGCAAGAGAAAGCAAGGGAACTAGTATGGCTTAAAGGAAAAACTCAGAGAGGGGAAGAAAGAGATTAAATAAAGTGATTAATTGAGAAGCAGATCTTTTAGGCTCTACTAAGAAGTTGAAACACTTTTGGATTTTAATTGGAAGGAAATGGAAGGTCTTTGGAGAGTTTTAAGCAGAAGACTGATCTGTGGTATACATATCTGAGGTCTCATTCCAGGTTTTACATGAAATATAAATTTTATGACCAAGAATGTATGTAGGAAAACAAGTTAGAAGTAGTTAAGTCAAGCCTAAATTAGTATAGACAAAGATTTCATTAAAATGATGGCCACTAGACTATACAAAATGGACATGAATAGAAGTAAAGAAAGGTAAACATAGGGCTTAAAAGTGGTGACTCAAAAGATTCCCTAGGTAGAAATCTCAGCTTTTGAGATACATAATTGCTGTGGAAACGTTTACACTTTCTGTCTCAGTTGTTCATGTGTAAAATGGGGTCAGTAATTATATAACCTTATATTATGTTCTGAAAACTAAATGGATTATTATCTGTGAAACATGTTGAACAATAGTTGGCAGATAATAAGTTTTTAGTATATGTTTTATGTCTATTAATATTTATTTGTATTATTATGAGAGGGAAGAATGGTTAATCGGGCAGTCCTGAGGAGCTCAAACACTGGGTGAAATGTGGATGATTATAAAAGGGACCTTGATGGAAGAGCAAGGTTGCTCTTAGAAAGTGGGATACTGTGTGAGTTAATGATTTTGCATTGTAGAGGTTTGGGATGGGAGCTTGCTCTCAACGGTAGAAACATAGTGCTGTTACTGGTTCTAGCTACTGGCTTCTTTCCACATTCCCATGTACAGTTTCTTGCACCCTTTCAGGGGTAGCAACACTAGCCTAATCACATGCCCTACTCAGAGGTCAGAGTGCCAAGCCTTTGGAGCACCCTCCTCTAAGTTTCTAGGATACTTTAAGTACCATTTTATCCCCCAGCATTAGTAGTGGTGGTTGCTTCCTGCAGTTACTATCTCTGGATGTTCTCAATGTTCCTTTTGTGTTATTTAACCCTTCAATTTCTGTTAAGCAATTCCCCATATTAAATTTTTCCTGTGAAATACTATTGTTCTCTCTATTTTCCTGATTAGGCTCTACTTGGTATATGATAGCATGTTTTCTTTCTCATTTATTTATACATGTTCATAGATATCTATGTGACTAAATCTTTATATACATGAAATCATGCCATAATGCTGGAAATTTTTATGCAGTTTTGATTTTCTTGAAAATTCAATTCAGTTTACATTCTCTCTTTCTTCCAAATTACCTTCCCAATCCTAATATATATATGCAAAATAACTTATGGTAATATCTTAGAATTCATTCTTCCACAATATCCTATGTTCATGAAATCATATTGTCTAGAGATCACTAATATGTATACATTTGGTCAAGTTTCAAGGGCTAATTAGGGAAGCAGTATTGCTTATTGGAAAATCATTGCATACTAAGAATTACAAGGTATTTAGAATTCAGGTTAGTGAATTTCAATAGGATTTCATTCACTTGTTTTCATCCCTCAGGGAAGACAGAATACTTTCTTCTCTTAGGGAATATAAATATTAGTAGAAGATGCTCATTCAAGTCAATGTTCTATCTCCCTTATAAGTTTCATAAGGGCAATATCTGAGCTTCAAGTACCTTATTAAAAAACTGAACAAGGGCTTCCCTGGTGGCACAGTGGTTGAGAGTCAGCCTGCTGATTCAGGGGACACGGGTTCGTGCCCCGGTCCGGGAAGATCCCACATGCCACGGAGCGGCTGGACCCGTGAGCCATGGCCGCTCAGCCTGCGCGTCCGGAGCCTGTGCTCCACAAAGGGAGAAGACACAGCAGTGACAGGCCCACATACCTCAAAATAAAAAAAAAAAAAACTGAACAAGAAATTTCTTTAATGGGAATGAGAAACTACAATCTTATAGTAAATATCATTTTTATTAATACTGATAAATTGTTACTATAATAAAACACTAGTGAGGATGAAATGATAATTCATATAATTTGACGTATACTGCATCAACTTGAAAGAAATAAGATGTTTAATCAACACATTGGAATCATTATGCTACTATCATCATTCTCACATTGATTTCCTAATAGCTTGACTTTGCCTTATCATTCTTGCAGGAGCACATTTAAGACAAGATGAAAGCACAGAGAATATTATACAAAGTAGAATAAAGCTTGAAGGTTGAGTGATATCCTTGGTAAGGAGGAGAATGTGTAAATTTGAGAGGTGACAGAGTGGTGGTTAAAATAAATTTATAAGAATCAGATTCCAAGTTGTTAGGATATATTATACTGTTTGGAGCTGAAGTTCTATATCTGCCCTTGGTAAAATGTTTGCTAATTGGACATGAACATATAAAGTATCATAAGGAAACATTACTATTACAAAGTTCATAATGATGTACTGTTATGATTGATATAAAATAGTGCTATAAAAGTTATGAGGTAAAAGCATTTAAAGCAATATACTTTTCATAAATTAACCATGATATTTTCTTAGAATGAATGCTCAATGATAATGTATGTAATCAAGATTAAATCACCATGTTGAAATATTATGGAGTTAATCATTGAGCAGCATGATTGAAAATATAATGATTTATAAAATGGAAGACTATGAGTATATATATACATATATATAATTATATATAATTTAATAGATCATTGAAGAATTATGGTACCCCACAACTGATTCAAAGCATTTATTATTTCACAGCAAGTATACATATCCATAGTCTCTTCCCACAATCAAACTACAAATAAAGGTCAACCAGCACTTTATTATAAAATTTGAAATTATCTCATAATTCTTTCAGACGCTTATAAACTTTAAAATTACTGCTACTTTAGAAGGTCTCTGTGTCAATTTGTGACTCTTTGTTTTTCTACTGTGCCTTTATTTTTATTTTTTGCACTTCTTTCCTTTCCATTATTTATCCAGAGCCTGTTCTTTAGACCTTTTAACGAAGGTTCACTAGCTATACACCTGCATAAATCTTGTCAGTGTCTTTGGTATATTTCACTGTGGGGCATTTTAAGGATTAGAGGGTACTCTGTGTTTTACTTATCATAGCTTATTATACCATGATGATTGGTAGAGAGATAGAGAGATAATAGGGATATAATCTTAGGTTGCTTTCTTACATATTCTTACCTCTTTAATCTCTTTGGAATAAATTCAGCATCAACTTCATAAATTTCTTTTTATATTTTTAACATTTTTGAAAACTTTTAGTGTAGAATTCAATGTTAGATTTTTATAACTTCATCATTTCTCTTTCACAGGTAAATAAAACATTTTTTTTCATTTTAGGATTAATATTTCCTTCATCTAAACAGTTCTAGTCACAGAGAAATTAGTTCTCATCTTTGAAGTGGAGAGATAATGGAAGCATATTACTGTAAGTGAACTCTACCTGATGAAAGAGATTCCAAACTCATATTAGTCATGATAAATTGAATTTCTTTGTCTTTTTAGATTGTTGGCAAAATCATGAACCCCATGATAGAACAGATTGTTAATATTCACATCTCCAGAGGACTCCTAAACACATAAGTTCTATCTCTCATTCACATCATTTCTGGTTTTTACCTTTTCATTTTTGTATATCTCTATTATATTTCTTTATTATGGATATTACCAAAGAGACACAGAAATCTCAACCATTACCCAGTTTCAGTAATTACCAATACATAACCAATCATGTTTCAGTTATACCATCTCCAACATTCTGGATTATTTTTAAGCAAACTTCAGATTCACAGGATTTTATGTGTACATACACCAATATAACAACTCTAAAAGCTAAATCTTTTAACTATAGCATATGCTACTGTCCTACCTTAAATTTAACTAATTTCTTACAATTATCTAATGTTAAGTTGATGTAAAAATTTGTCTTGTGAAAGTCTTTTATAAAATAGTTTTAAATAAAAATCTGGAGACTAGCAGAGTCCATACATTGTTTTTGGTTTTGTTTTTGATTGATATGTTACTTAAATGTCATCCTTCCCCCCATTTATTTGTTAAAGATGGGGGTCAGTTGTTCTGTAGATATTTCCATATTCTGATTTTTGCTGATTAATTCATATAATGTTTTTAACACTATTCAATATTTGCCCAGAATACTATACAGATAGTGTTGCTTACTTGCTTTCACATTACATTGAGACATAAAGTTTGATGATCTTTCTTCTGTGATGTGAATGAAACTCCATCATTAAGCTCCGTTGTTGTCCATCTGGTCCATCTTACTAAACTGTCCTCCATCAGTTTTTCATCTAATGGTTTTAGCAGACATTTACGGTCATTACCTAAATCTAGCGTTTCATTAGGAATTACAAAATGGTGATATTCTATTTTGATCATGTTTCATTTATTAGAACTTTACAAACAAACATTTTTCTCATGAACTATTTAGTTTCTGTGAGTTACCATTCTTAAAGGAAAAGGAGTGTAGAAGCTGGCTGTGTTCCCTTTATAAAACAGGTTGTTACTGGTAACCTCTAGAATTAAATAGTATGATTTTTGTTGCAGTGGTTAGGTTTTTGCTTTACATTTTTGTTTGCTTGTTTTAGTTTTAGTGTCTTTTTGATTACTAGATTATATAGTATTTTATGTTTCAGTCTGTCCCAGACATTATTATTGTTGATTCTTGTACAGTCCCATTTTGGGCTACTGGGGTTTCCTTCAAGTTGACTCTTGTGTATTTTTGACATGAACCTATGTTTTTTGAGAATTTTCTTGCTTTCTACTGTAAAAAGTATTACAGAATCATCTTTTACATTTCCTGCCCTCAACCTGGAATCAGCCCTTTCTAAAAAAGCCCTAGTTCCTTTGTTTGAAAATGGCATACAAAGACCACATTCTGTGGGCTAGTGTTATTTACTTCTAATGGTTAATCAATCTTTCTAGGTTAATGGACCTGATCAAGCTAGGAAAAAATGCATATTCATTTTGAAAATTAAACATGGATTATAAATTCATACTGTTCTTTTCAATTCAAATATGATTATAGGTTTCTACATAACTTTCTTAATTTTATATTTGTCCCTATTTTTAAATTGAAATTTCTTGTTTTTTAACATAACATAATACTTGGTTTAATCTTACAAAAATATCTAATAGTTTCAAAGTAACAATAATATAATTTATACAAACAATGTAAATACTTAATAAACAGTTTAAGATTTATTTGCAGTTTTATTTTGTGCTTAGGATATATCACATTGACAACAATACTATTGATTTCTGGGTAAAGCTTACAGAAAATAGAAGTAACAGACAATAAACAAGTGAACAAATAAATACTTTTAGACAATGTTAAGTGTTTTGATGGAAAGATAGTGTGTGAGAAATATTTTTTGGTGGGATAAGTTTCAGAAAGCCTCACTGAGAAAGTGCTATTTGAAGAGACATCTGAAAATGAGGGAAAACTACTCAAAATTAGGTGTAAAAAAGCTTCTAGTTGGAGGGACCAGAAAAAGTATAATACTGATAAAACACTGGGCTTGGTATGTTTTAGTGAAAGGAAGAAGGCTAGTCTGGTCAGTCTAGTGAATCATGAATCTAGTCTCAACTATTAGTCAGAATTGTAGACAACAAGGTCTACAAGGTATATATATTTGTATGTCTGTATGCATATATGTGTATTAAGTAGGCTGTAGATATCTTTCTACATTTCTCTAAATGCATCTAAAGGAAAGATTTTAGAGGAAAAGAATTTTTGAATTTTATATGGGTTATTTGAGATTATTTTGGTTTGTCTGTCTGTCTATTGAGCTGTAGGAGTTTTTGGTATGTTTTGTATATTAAGCCCATTTGATAGGTCTGCCCTTAGGCATTTCTTTTATTGGGAGGTTTATGATTACAGTTTCATGTCATTACTTGGTATAGTACCGTTCAGTTTCCTATTTCATCATGATTCAGTCTTCATAAGTGGTATGTTTCTAGGAATTTATCTATTTTTTTCTACTTATTCAATTTGTTAGCATATAATTTTTCATAGCAGCCTCTTACAATCTTATTTATTTCTGTGGCATCAGTTGCAATATCTACTCTTTTATTATTGGTTCTATTTATTTAGTCATTGAGTCTTTGCTCTTTTTTTCTTAGTCTAGCTAAAGATTTATCAATTTTGTTGATCTTTTCAAAAAACCTACTCTCATTTTCAATGGAGGATATTTTGTATTTTTTCCTGTTTTCTTTTTCAAAAGTTCTGCTCTAATCTTTAGTGTTTTCTTTCTTCTGCTAACATAGGAATGTGTTTGTTCTACTTTTTTTAGTTCCTAGAGGTGTAAAGTTAGGTTATCTGTGATCTTTTTTAATGCACAATCACTATAATCTTTCCTCTTAGTACGGCTTTTGTAAAAATATTGTTATTTCCCATAAGTTTTGGTAAGCTGTATTTTCATTTTCATTTGTTTCAATATATTTTCTAATTTCACTTTTAATTTCCTCTTTAAAAATTGTATACATAAAGGCAACTCTATTCTTGTCAACAAAAAATATTGATTACAATGGAAATTAATTACCTGTTTAATCTGTGAAGGGAGGTCAAATATTACATATACTCATTAATATCTTGAAATGTTAGAAAGTCATAGAAGAGCACATGCTGAATATTTCATAAAAATTCTACTAGTATAATTTGAATTAGTAATTTAAATGTAGGATAAAGTCATGAAAGTCATCTGTTCTTCATCAGACCATTTTTATAGTGAGGCAATTCTTAGCTTCTGTGTATGAAATTGAAGGATATATTATCATTCAGCCTTCTACCAGGAAGCATGAACACACAGACTGGATAATTGTTGTGAGTTAATAAATTGACTGTTTACAGGTGCATTGATAGTCTTTGGAGATCAACAAATGATGATGCAGTATGTTTAAAAGAAAGGGAAGAAATCTATTAATGTAGTCCATTCATAAAACTCAAGATAAAGAAGGATAGACATTGCATCTGAGGGACCAATCAAAGGCATCTAGCACCAAGGTCTACTAAGCTTTTTAATTTTTCACATAAATAAAAATTGTCATAAGTAGATTTATTCCATTTCAAAATCTCTTTGTAGTTTTATCACTACCTAGTGAAGAAATTACACGTTACCAAATTGCTTTTTAAAACACTTTTTAAAATTTTTTTAAACATCTTTATTGGAGTATAATTGCTTTACAATGGTGTGTTAGTTTCTGCTTTATAACAAAGTAAAACGTTTCTTTAGAAATGTATTATAATCAGACATTTTGGCACTGCACGTTTACAGATTACCATAATAAAGGCAGTAAATGGGAGATGACATAATTAAGAAGTTATTTTTATAGCAAGATAAATCAAATTATCCTCAACAATATAACCCATAGAGAGACAAACAATAACGAAAGAATTTTTAAATATGCAATAAATTGTCCTAGAAAGAAGGAAAGTGTTTCTCCATAGCACTTTTCAATGCAACAAAGTGGTTATTGAAAAACATTGCATACATTTTAGGTACTTATATTCAAATCTGCTTATATATATATATATTTTTATATATTACATGTGAATATTACATGTGAATATTGATGGATAAAATTTTAAACTTGATATGTCTTTGTATGATGTTTTTCAATATTATATTTCCTCATTTATTTACTGAAATTTTTTTCACAAATATTTATCAGGTAACTTCTATGTGTCAGGAATTTTTTAGGTGCTAATAAAAACAGAAGTTCCAACCTTCAAGGAATTGATTTATTTTCAAGTTTTTCAAAGGTAACTACTTCTCCTAGTATCAGTTTAATAAAGCTTTACTTTATTAGCATACTATTTTACATTTTATTGTATAAGTGATTACAAATGTTACACTCCCATTGCGTGTATGTGTGTGTGAGAGAGAGACAACAGAGAGAGAACTTGAGAACTCATCAATGGAGAGGTTCCTTAGGATATTTTGCCTTTTTATTTTCATAAAGGTTTCAGGCAGTTTTATCAATACATATTTTGTAATGTGATTAATTTGTAACTGCTTAAATTATATCATCTTTATTGCCTCTAGAGCCCTTCACTTTGTCATCTATTAAGTCCAAGGGCCATCTTTTTTAATTAATTTGACTCATCTAAATAATATGCCCACTAAATAGATTAATTTCAGGGATATATGTTAAAATGATTACAGTTTTTTGTTTAACATGTCATAATCAGTGAAAATAGTTCTGTAAAAGTGACTTAATTGATAATTTACCAAAGATGACAAACTTCCCTGTTCCCCAGTTATTTCTAACATTACTTGATGACTATCTCTGCACTGATCACTCATTCTATACATATACATATATAATTATTTAATTATATATGAAGGAGTTAACAATAAATTAGCTATTAAAATATGAAAGTCACTTAATTACATTTTAATTATAAATTTAAAAAGTAATTATGTATACAACTAAAGAATGTTTTTGGAACCTCCTAGTCATTAAAAACTGGAGAAAATTCATGCTGATTCGGTAACACGTTACTTACTGATGAATTTACTCAGTATATATACACACCGTGTTGCATCTATTCATCCCTCAAGTTACAAGAGTATAAAAATTAACTGACACTGAAAAATGACTAGATGGAAAAAAAACAAAGAGTTGTTTCAGAAACCTTGTTCAAAATCAATACTTCTACTCACTTTCTCCAAAATTTTTTCTTTCAATCTGGATAAGGGGCTTTGTAATCTCAATAGCCCATTTCAATTCAAAATAAATAACAACATACCTGTGGGGTGGATTTCCACCTTGGGGTACTGCAGTCTTTCCTAAACAGGGATCATATTCCCCTCTGTGCTTTGAGAATGGGGTCTGAAGGTTGAAATAACCTTGCAAGTCTACAAGGAAAATTACACAAGAAATAATTATAAAAACATCTATTCTAAGAACGGGTTGTCATGCATAAGTAACAAATTATCTACCATAGAGAAACAAGTTTTCAAACCAACATATGGTAGAAATATGTCAGGAAGCTCTAGACATATGTATTTGTTTCTTCTAGGACTATAATGACCGTTGCTTCTTTTGAATCCCTTTCTCATGTAACCCACATCTGAGGAAAGTAATTATTGCTATGAGATGGTCATATCCCTAAACAAGTTGATGGGAGCACTCTTATTAATAAAGCATATACATGTTTTTTCTTTGGAATGCTTACTCACTTCATAAGCCTTTTTATAAAGTCTGAATAGGTGAAAGCTTGTCAAGTGCTTAGAGTAGTCCTTAGCAAATGAAAAATGCTACATCAGTGTTTCTATATATTACTAATATTGTTATTGCTTAGTGGATTAAATTTTGAGTAATTCAAGACGGCTTCCATAGAGTTTAATTTAGTTTAATAGAATTTTCCTTCTGGATTTGAATCCAAAATTTCAGCTAATTGTAAATTATTGCTTTCTCTTAATTTGTTCTTGTACATTTACTTTCCTCTAGGTCCTAGCATAATTTAAATAACTAGAAGTATGTCATGTAATATACTGATTTATCAATTAATCATGAAAATTGATACCTAAAGAAAATAAAAATATTCCTCATTCTCATGGAGGTATATATTCTGAGATTACATTGCTAAATCACACATAATTTTTAGGATGATTGCAAATTCTTTCTACATTAGGAAAATGTCTTTATTTACATTGTTCTTTAATATATTAGATTCTAACACTTAGGATTGTTGCCACCTAATATATACAATATTTTACAACTTTATGCTTAAATATAACATACATATAGACAAGTGCACATATCACAGGTATTTTCAAAATCTGAATATCCTGTGTTACCTCTAACTAAATCAAGAAACTGATGATTAACAAAACTGAAAAGCACCTCCCATCCCCATTCTTCCTTCCAGTCACTAAACTCACCAGGAGGGAAACCACTGTTCCTGATCTCTTACAAGATACATCAGTTTCACCTGATTTTATATATAGTTGGAAACATACGCTATGTTCTCTACAAGTGGAACATTTACAGGATGTACTTTTTTAATTCAATGACATTTTTGAGATTCATACATATTGTTGCATGAACTTTTAGGACCAAACACCAAGTTTTTATTCTAGTCTCCCACCTTCCTATGCAGTACTAGGATAAAACAACTGTTCTGTAGCCAAAGTCAGCTCTGGTTCTTCTTAATTTTAAAATTTGCCATAACAAATTTTGAGACCACTGATAACTTTACCTGGTCATGACAGGTGATCATCCATGCCTAGAATAAGCAAAAACCAAAACCAAAAGAAACCACAGAGGGGCATAACAAATTTTACCTTGAAATGATTTACCTTTCTTTGGAATTTTAATTCTCCCATCCTGTTTGCTTATACACTTTTCTTGATGGGACTGAAGCACATTATATTTTTGTACCCTCAGGCACCTTTATATATTGCTTTATTTATTTGTTATAGCATCACTTTTTTTTTAACTAGGTTTTGATTACTGTTAAATTTGAATATTTCTGTAATTATAAAGTATCACGATTTATGTAAGATAAGTATACACATGTCTTTCAGGCAGAAAAATTTTAATAAACAATATACAATGTTTATTTATAATACTATATTCAAATGCTATCTTACATGGCTAGTAATTACAACTCAAAACTACCTCACAGATAGTTGTATAACCTGGCTCTCACAACTAGCACATTGTTGTTTTGATTATATAGTGACCACAGTTGAAGTTTAGTTCTGAGTGTCAGGTTCGGTTTAGTTCTGAGTGTCAGCTAAAAATCTTATTTTAATTTTTATTCAAATACAATAAATATTTCCTGTGAAAATAACTCTGAAAAAAATTAGTCCTATATTTACTTACTGAAGTTCTCTGCATCTGTTTACTTATACGAGTTTGTAAACAATGAAATGTTTCCTGCATACAATAAACACAATATAAATTTAATATTGTTGAAATAGCTCAGTCTTCCATATTTCATATTCAAAACAGGAGTGTGATTGTATCCAAGCAGCCTTAACATTTACAATAAAGATACTTTTAATAAAATGTGATTAAACCATAGATTAGTAACTTGCTGGTTTTGGCAAACTCTCATATTTTTCGCATATCATAGTGCTACCAGTTCTTCAATAGATGGACATATCTAACACTGTGACAGGTATGGCCCTCCAGTCCACTTAAATTAGTTTGCTAGTAACAGTCTTTTATCTATCACACTGCTCTTGTCTGTAGTTTTATATTTTCCTTTATTTGTGCGCTGTGAAGTGTTTCAATAAAAAGTTCAAAGCTCACACAACATAACAAACATGAACACGTATCCTTTCAAGAACTTTTAAGAATTTATATCCAAAGGAACTTTGTATTATCACATTTTTCCTACAGACCAGTTTAATATATCAAACATTTCAACTGATTTTGAGAAGAATATTAGTATATAATAGGATCTTATTGTTTTCCCCATCAGGAATCTACCACTTTTGACCAATAATTTTATATATAAATATAAATATATGTCATAATACCTTTAAAAGTTGAAGGCAGAGGCAGCTAAACTCAGAAAGGATGACAAGATATATGAAAATTGCTATTTTCTTCAACATGATAAGATATAAATCTTTGGTTTTGCTTTCAATAAACCTGTTACTGCTCTCAAACAATACATTCTTCTTTCAAATATGATTTAGACCTTGATAGAAAAAAATGAAAATTAAATGACATGGAACATAAAAACTCAGACAATATCTATATATAAATGACATGGAACATAAAAACTCAGACAATATCTATATATGTATCTCTATATATGTAATGTTATTGCAACCTTCATGATGAAAATTTGTATGAACTGTAGATAGTACTTATATCCTTTCTTAAGTCTGACCTATGTTTTCTATGGACAAATTAAATTTCCAGTGTGCTCTTTTGTTTTCAAATTATGACACATTAATCACTCAATATTCTAAAATTTCACTATATAATCAAATATTTATACATTAAATACCCCATTCATGATACTAAGCTTTTAGACCTATTGATTTAACTGTAATAAATTAGTTTTCCTAAGTTTTGTACTAAAGATATGTTTCTGAATATTTTATTAAAAAGTCTGATATAAAGAATTTTTGAATGATCCTACTAGTTTTCAGCAATAAACTAGGGGGTTTTGGTCATATAGCACAATGTCTTAAGTTTCAGAAACAGAGACAAACCTTTTAATTTAGTCAGTTCCTCAAATGTCACTCTGATTCTTATTTGATTTGTTTTCTTTGTCTGCTATATGAGACAATTAACTTCCATTAAGATATATTCTGAGGAAAGGTTTTTTTGTTTGTTTTCAAGGGAGATCATGCAGTCTTTCTGTGGCTGGCTTATTTAAGTTAGCATAATATCATACAGGTTCATATATATTGTTTCAAATGACAGGATATCCTTCTTTTTAAGGCTGAATAATATTCCACTATATACATGTATATATGTATATATATGTATATATGTGTGTATATATGTATATATATGTGCCCCACATTTAATCATGGAAACTTAGGCAAGTGCTGTTTACTACAGGCTGCACTATATTTTCTGTGTATTATTTGATGATAGTAATGCCTAAGTCAAATAACATAATACATGGAAACACTGTAAAATATACATTGCAAGTTATATGCAATGAAAGTTGCCTAGGTTATACTGTGACTATGCTGAACCATCTCAGTATTCTCAAGTGGGATTTCAATTAATAAAATGAAAAAGTAATGTGGATACTCACTGAGTGGCATACAGGGATCAGGTTATCTATGCAATTGTCTTCCGCAATGAACTGACTAGGAGTGTCATGAAGCACCTGTAAGGACCCTGTGACTGAGGAGAATAATTTTAAATTCACAAATATAACACACTTAAATTCATTAAATTCTGGGTACATGCCATTATGCCAATAAGGAAGCAATTGCAGTTAAACGAATATGTCTTGTGATTTACAGCATGATACAACCTCATTATAAGAACATGAAAATGCTTAAGAGGAAAACAAATGAAATAGCAGCATTGAGGGCACAAATCAAAGTGCATAAAAACGTGCTTTTATGATTTCTCTATATACAAATAGTATATATTACAGGATGCCATTTCTATATAATTCAAGAACTATCAAAACAAATCTATGGTGTTGGACTAAGAATAATAATTATTCTGAGGGTCACTGACTAGAATGGAGGGTGAGAGGGCATCTTGACTGCTGGTAAATCTTACTTATATTTACAGTTGACCCTTGAACAACTTGGAGGTTAGAAAAAATGACAAAATTAGAGAAAAGAAACAATTTTGATGAGATCAAAATTGAACATTTTAGTATAAAAATATACAGTAAAGAAAGAAAGAAAACAAACAAACACAACCATTATACTGTCTAGGAAATATGTTTTCAGGATATCTAAAACACTGAATGATCAGATACCATATATATACATACATATATATATATATATATACATTCCTCAGGAAATTATGTGAATTCAATGAACAGGCAACTCACAGAAGTAAATAACTAAATGCAAAACAAGTGGTGGAAAAAGAAAAATGGGATTAACAACTTAAAAAAAAATCCTAAATTATGGAATTCCTTTTCAGAATATGTGCATAAAGTATGACTCTTTCAACTCTTTTTTATTTATGTTTTACATATTTACAAGTTACTGAAATAAATTTGGCTCAAATAATTTCATATGCATTTGAGCAACTCCTAGATGTAAGTGATGCTATACAAGGAAATTCATTCCTTCCGTCTGTGATTTTCTTCTAAATTCAACTAATAAATTTTTCTTTTCAGAAACTTCACTTTTCATTTCCATAATTTCCACTTGATTCTTGTTATTAAATAAATTAAAATTCTTGCTGAAATTCTCTTATTACCTATTTTCTTTAATATATTAATCATAATTATATTAAAGTTTGTACTAATTTTCTCTTCCTATGAAGCATATTTTCACAAATGTAGCTACTTAAAATAGTACCCACTAATCAGTTCACAGTTCTAGAGATCAAAAGTCAAGATACAGTGTGTCTGGGTCCTCTTCTCAGGGACCCAAAAGGAAAGTCGAGATGTCAGCCAGTCTACATTCTCATCTGAAATATGGAGCTCTTCTAAGCTCACACAATTATGGAAGAATTTTTTGCAGTTTTAATATGAGGTCCCTATTCCTTTGTTATCTCTCAGCTACTGGCTAGCGCTCCCAGCAGCCACCCAAATTTCTTTCTAAATGGCCCCCTCCATCTTCCAAGCCAACAATAAAGAAATTACTTCTGAGGATCTATCTTAGATCCAAAAGCTATTCTGTCAAAAGGAGCCTTGTCCCAGGGTTCACGTGATTGGCCGTCCTTTCAAGGATAATTTCAATACCTTATGGTCAACTATTTGGGACCTTAAATACATCTGCAAAATCCCTTCACAGCTGTGCCTAAATTAGCATCAGTGAATAAATAGGAGAAGGTTGTGTAAACCAGGACAGGGACATTGGGAACCATCTTAGAATTTTGAAAACCACAAGGTTCGTGTAAGTTAATTCCCATATCTGGAGCAGGTATGTATGTATTTATATGATTTTGGCTTTTATCCCCTCTCCTTCATCTTTGGGCCTATTATGTTTCCTGACTTGCCTAGCAATTTTCAATTGAATACTAGTCAACATATATATTTATTTGAAAAAGAAATAGTGTAGGGGCCACAGATAATAATATTATATTACACAAAGTTAACCTTCCTACTGCTGATCATTTTAATATAATCAGTGCTGTAGACAGAATTGCAACCCCACAAAATTCATATGGTGAAGCCTTAACCTCCCATGTGACCTTATTGGAGATAGGGACATTAAAGAGGTAATTAAGGCTAAATGAGATGATAAGGGTGGAGTTTTAATTGAATAGAAATGGATGTCCCTATAAAAAAGGAAGAGATGACATCTCTCTCTCCCTCCTTCTCCCATGTCAGGAGCAAAGAGAAGGCAGCTTTTGCAAGCCAGGAAGAAAGTTCTCACCAAAAGCTGAACTCTGCTGAAAACCTGATCTTGAAATTTCCAGTCTCCAGAATTATGAGAAAATAGATCTATGTTGTTTAAATCACCCCATCTATAGTGTTTTGTTATGGCAGCTTGAGAAGGTTAAGACAATCAGGGTTTGTGCTTGATGGAGACTGATTTGCATCCTTGATAAAGGTCTGCTGTTATTCACCATTGGCACTTCGTTGTTTCACCTAGGAGCCTGATATACTCTGCAAGATTCCTCTCTCTGGTGTGGCCTTAAACTCTTCCCTTCCTTTATCTTACAGATCCACATTTAGTTTTTCAGTGTTTGCACATAGGTTTTTGGTTTCCTGCTCCATAGAGACTCAAGAGTAAATAAACCTCCTGAGGGGAAATGTGTTTGAGGCCCCCCAGGTGTCTGCCACAAGTTACTTTGTGTTCTCTCATGGTGGACTCCTCTGTAAGTGTTTGCAGAGGGCTTTACAATAGGCTCAGCATCCCACCTGAATCAGCAGGTGCACCCAGGGAAAAAGTGGCTACAGAATCCAGCTCGCCTCTTTGAATTTTTACTTTCTCTGGAATCTCATTCTCTCTTTGCTTTAGCAGGCTTTTATTGCTTTCATACAAATGATTTCTCTATTTTATCTGTTTTTTACTATTTTGTAGAGACAGAGAGACACTGATTTTCTACCAGGTAATACATTTGCCAAGAAGTGAAACTAGTTCAGATATTTTGAATATTTTTATTTACCATGGATTACTGAAGCACATTTGTTTTTGTATTTAATTTTTTTAATTCAAATTCTTACTAATTATAGCTCTTAATATGTCAGATTGAAGAGGCACTGGTATAGATGCTCAAAGATCACATCTGCTTATCCATCAGAATTACAGTTTATCCAAAATTTAGAGTTAAATATAACTTTATAAATTTGTGTTTCAATCAAAGGCCTGTATTTAGGAAATATTGTCAAAATTAATATATATGTTTGAAATTCTTTTTCAGTTTCATAGCAGGTCCTGTTTAATTCTATATTAATGGTGCTTGGGTCATTTAAATGGTAGTATGGTATAACAATGTGAGTACAGACCCTTGACACATAACTGCCTGAGTTTTAGGATTAATCCCTACTTTCTAACTGTGGGACTCACCAGCTGAACACCTCTATACCTCATCTTTCCAACCTATAAGGTGAGAGAAATAATTTCCCTCACTTTTCAAGTTTTGTAAAAATTAAGAAAGTTAATTTTTTTAATTTAATGGACCTACATATGCCCCCACCTCCAATTCATTTGCTGAAGCCCTATCACACATATGATGGAATTTGAAGATGGGGACTTTGAAGGATAAATAGGTTTAGATGGGGTCATGAGAGTGAGGCCTTCTAATGATGAGACTGGTACCCTTTATAAGGAGAGTCATCAAAGTGCATTCTCCCTCTCTCTCCTCTCTCTTCCTACCATGTGGGAACACAGTGAGAAAGTGTGTCTGTCTGTCCATAAGCCAGAAGGAGAGTTCTCACCAGAAACCAGCCATGCTGAAAACTTGATATTAGACTTCTAACCTCCAGAACTGTAAAGAAATACATTTCTGTTGTTTTAGCCACTCAGTCTGTGGTGTTTTGTGACAGCAGTATGGGCTGACCAAGACAGTGTCTCATGTGTAGTAACAGTAGATGTAAACACAATACTTGACTCTCCAGAAGCACTCAAGGAAACACACTGTTTGGTCTTCAGAACATGTTTTCTAAACTTTTGGATGAGTTATTAATGTTGCAAATATATCTGATTGTAACATTTTATTTTGTACAAAATTTCTTGTTTTACTTTTAGGTTTCAAAGTGAAAACTAGTATTGCAAAGAGCATAGATTTATCATTTTTTATATCAATTTGATATCATCATATAACACATTGATCCATATCTTCCTCTTAAGCCACAGAGATCTTTACTCTTCACCTTGAGGTCACTTTCCTGACCATGAGAAAATGTACACTTTTCAGCCCCTGCTTTAATTTGCTCATATTTTGAAAGTAAAATATTCTACTCAATTACACTTTTCTTCATGAGTCCAGGTGTTTACAGGGTAAATTCACTCTTAAGAATTTTATTACTGAATTTCTTTAATGTCACAATTTTCTTTTTTCTTTCTTTCTTTTTTTTTTTTTGCGGTACGCGGGCCTCTCACTGCTGTGGCCTCTCCCGTCGCGGAGCACAGGCTCCGGACGCGCAGGCTCAGCGGCCATGGCTCACTGGGCCTAGGCGCTCCGCGGCATGTGGGATCTTCTCGGACTGGGGCACGAACCCGTGTCCCCTGTATCGGCAGGCGGACTCTCAACCACTGAGCCACCAGGGAAGCCCTAATGTCACAATTTGAAAATGAGGGAAAGACATTTTCTGACAGGATAAAATATGCAGTATGAGTAGATTTTTCCATAATTTTACCCAAAATAAATTAGACCCTACAGTTCAGATCTTGTGGTTAATTGCAGACAACATTCCCTTAGAGTATCTTTTAGATAATAATTAAATAATATTTAAGCACAGTAATATTTAGGAGGGCATGTTCTCATTATTTGTATATATAATGAAAAAGAAACGGTGATAATTAGTTTGAATTACACCATAGAAATACTGGAGAGTAAAGCATAGAACGAGTATTTATTAAAATTTTAATGATGATATAAAGTGAAATGGAGGCTAATGCCTGGTTTAAATTTCTTAAAAATGAAATTACAAAAAGTGAATAAAAATATTTCTAGAGGAAAAAGAAAAACTGTGCTGTGACAAACAAAACAAGACATATTTGAAAAACTAATTATCCAGACCATTCTGAGTATAAATTCTTAAATTTTATATTAAGGTATTATCTTTTCTTCTTTGGTGAAGAGTACAGTTCAGCTGTATGCAGCGCCCTGTAAAATTGTCAGGAATATATTGTGAGCCAGCAGAAATGATGTTGAGACATTGGTACAAACAAAAAGATATAGTAACCACTGGATATTATTGACAAGAAATTTTATTGTTTTCTGTTACCTCATTGTGATCTTAACTTCTTCATTGGAAAATTGATTTCTTTCTCTATGCATATATTTCTTTTTCTCTTAAGAAGATGAGGGTTTTTTCACTGGTAAATGTGCATTAAAATTATATTAATGGAAGTTGTGGATTAACACATTTATCTTATACTCAGTTACTTCTAGAAAATTTAACTTTGCAAAGAGGTTAGATAAGGAACTAATTTTATTTTTACAATGATGAGATACATTGGACAGGAAAAACCTAATATAGACCTTCTACATGGCTCAATTCTGGTAGAAAATGATAATGAAAAGAGCAGTCTAGTATGACTATCAATACCTGCTACTAAGGGGGTAATTATCAAGTTTAGTAAAGTTGTGAGACAGTAAGAAAATTTTATCCACATTTATCAAGATATAATTATTTAACATTGTATAAGTTTATTGTGTACAGTGTGTTGATGAGATACATTTATATATTCTGAAATGATTACCACAGTAAGGTTAGTTAATTTCTTCATTATCTGACATAATAACCATTTCTTTTTTGTAATGAGAGCATGTGAAATCTGTTCTCTTAGCAACTTTCAAATATATAATATAGCATCCTAAACTATAGTCACAATGCTGTGTATTAGAGTCCCAGAACTTATTTGTCTTATAACAGGAAGTTTGAACACTTTGTCCAAAATCTCCCCACTTCTCCCTACCCCCAACCCCTGACAACCACCTGTTTCTATGAGTTCGGCTTTTATAGATTTTATATATAAGTGAAATATAGAGTATTTGTCTTTCTCAGTCTGACTTATTTCACTTAGCCTAATTCACTTGAAGTCTATCCATGTTGCCACAAATCACAGAATTTTCTTTCCTCTCATGGCTGAATAATCTCATTGTGTGTGTATCTATCTATCTATCTATCTATCTATCTATATCTATATATATATATCTATATATATCTATATATATCTATATCTATATCTATATCTATATATATATAGATATATACGTTATATATACATCATTTTTATCTGTTTATCCATAGATGAAGACTCAGGTTGTTTCCATATTTTGGTGTGAATAATGCTTTAACGAACATGGGAATGCAGATATCTCCTTGAGATCCTGATTTCATTTCCTCTGGCTCTTTACCCAGAAATAGGATTGCTAGATTATATGTTAGTATTATTTTTAAGTTTCTGAGGAACCTTCCTACTCTTTTCCATAATGGCTGACCAGTTTACATTCCTTTCAACAGTGGACAAGGAGGGTTCCCTTTTCTCCACATCCTCACAAACATGCCCCCCTTCTCTCTCTCCCTCTCTCTCTCTTTTGTATAATAGTCAATCTAACAAGTATGAGGTGTTATCTCACTGTGGTTTGGATTTGCATTTCCCTAATGATTAGTGATGTTGTGTATCTTTTCATGTACCTGTTGACCATTTGTATGTTTTCCTTTGAGAAATGCCTATTCGATTCCTCTGCCCATTTTTAAAATCAGACTGCTTATTTGGTATTGAGTTATATGAGTTATTTATATACTTTAGATATTAACCCCTTATCACATATATAATTTGCAAACATTTTCTCACATTCTATAGGATGTCTTTTCATTTTATTGATTATTTATTTTGCTGTGCAGAAGCTTTTTGATTTGATGTAACCTCACTTTTTTTTTTTTTTTTGCTTTTATTGCTTGTGCTTTTGTGTCATATTTAAAAAATTGTTATCAAGGCATAAACTTTTTTCCTATATATTCTTCTAAGAGTTTTATGGTTTTAGGCCTTATGTTTAAGTCTTTAATTAATTTTGAGTTAATTGTTTGAGTAGTGTATGATAGGGATCCAATTCCATTCTTTCCCATGTAATTATGCATTTTTCTCAACACCATTTATTGAAGAGACTATCCTTTTCCTAGTGAGTATTCTAGACTTCCTGTTCAAATAATTGATATAAATGCGAGGATTTGTTTCTGAGCTCTCCATTCTGTTCCATTGGTCTATGTGTGTGTTTTTATGCTAGTAACATACTATTTTGATTACCATATCTTTGTTGTATAGTTATCTTAAGTTGATTGTTCCAAAGCATCTATATTATACAATTTCTCCTTAAAAAATTTCAAAGATTAAAACAAAGTGTTCAGAATGTATATACTACACAAAGCATGGCATATTAAATTTCACAGATCCTGTTTCAATTTTTAATTTCATTCAATAAAAATCAAGTAATTATCATGTATAAATATTTTCCTTTCTCAAATTTTTCTAAAATTAAAATAATGTGAAATGTGTCTACTAGCACACATCCAAATATATGATGTATTTCATAATGATTTATAAAACTATATGTTAGAATAATAGATGAAAGGTAAAATAGTGTATTATTTGACAGATATACCCAATGTTAACTATTGTTTCTTCACAAGCTTTACTTTCTCTGGTGTGGGTTTATTTATCATACTCTTCAAAACATTAGGGAAAAATTCCTGACCCCAAGAATATATAGAAATAATAATGATTTTGCATTATCTAAGTCTAGAATGACAATGTCCTTCAAATATATGACTATAAAAAAGGTCAATTGTTCTTACTTGCAGGTATTATACTGCTCCATGCCTCCTTCCTATATTGTATAGCTCTATTTATGAAACGTTTTCTCCAATCTCCATCTCTAGCTAATTTATTTCAAGTCATTCTGAAATATCGCTGAGGTATTGCTTCATTTAGGAAGACTTCAAATTATTTTACAATTATATTTACTTGTCTAATTTGATAACTGTAATTTCTTTGAAATGTCAATATCTACTTACCCACAGCCTAAAAAACTGCATAGCATGTGGGTAGTTTGGAAAGTTGTTGAACTGGACTGTTGCCCTGGTAAGTTCAGCGCTTCTCATTGACCTGACCAAGATACATTTCAAAGTCAGTTGTGCACACACTACATGCCATTTGGTCAATGGTGAATTTTTTCATTGAAAATTCATGTCTTAATTGTGTGTGTGTGTGTGTGTGTGTGTGTGTGTGTGTGTATATAGACAGATAGATAGATAATTAGTTCTAAGGTAATTTGGAGACTTGAATCAGAGGCTCTATTGAAAGTTTTTAACCACCTTTTTACTCATTATATAGCAGCAGAGCATGTAAATAGGTCACTTAAGGATTAGACTCACATTAAAAATCTCTCATACTGAGAGAAAGAAGAATCTTTGATTTGCTTTATGTTTTAAATATAACTTTTAAAGTTTTATAGATTTTTTATCTTTCACTACAGAGAAAGATATAGCTCTGATAATTACACTGCTTTTCACAAATTATCAGAAGGATGTAAAATGTATTTACTGACATTAAAAAAGTTACTCTTTTGACATTATTATTTGCTAATGAGGTTGTTTCACAATGTTTGCAAGCTCATGTGACAGGGTGACATTTTATTATATGAATAAGGTCATCTCTGTTACTGAGTCTGTGAAAGGAAAAAAAAAAGTCTTCTTGAAAGTTGAAGCTATTGTTATTAAATACATTTAACCCAAAGCTTGCTTTAAAATCAAGAAATGGCACCTGAAATTCATGTAGATATTCTAACTTATGAGGTGGAATTTCAGCAATTATGAGGCAATGTCAGGAGGTACATTGAGGATAGGGATCAGCCGTGTTAAGGGTTATTTTCAAGTTAATTTTTGAATGGTACAGTGGCTATTATTTTAAAGAGCAAGACATACCGACATAAATGGAAGTGTGAAGTCCGCTGTCTTCCTTTGCTTCTCCTGCCTTCATCATCTACTGTCATTAAGAGTATCAGGTGGCTTCCCTGGTGGCACAGTGGTTGAGAGTCCGCCTGCCAATGCAGGGGACACAGGTTCATTCCCTGGTCCGGGAAGATCCCGCATGCCGCAGAGCGGCTGGGCCCGTGAGTCATGGCCGCTGAGCCTGCGCGTCGGGACTGTGCTCCGCAACGGGAGAGGCCACAAAAGGGAGAGGCCTGCGTACCGCAAAAAAAAAAAAAAAAAAAGAAAAAAAATTCAGGATCACCGTAAGCAGAAGCACTAAGGAACAATCACACACTACTTTTAGGTGCCTCAGATGCCAAAAACAGGACTTGGATTTTTGTCTTTAAGTAATGAGAAGGTTTGGGAGTGTTTGAATAAATCTCTGAAATTGTGAGACTGACTTTTTACTAACGTAAATCTTGTGACATGAATAAATTAGAATGGGAAAACTTCCTCTAGAAAGAAGCATATCTCAGTGAAAAGGAAATTTTAGAGTCCTTGATTATGACAGTATTCCTTTCTGCCAAATGCATTTGCCTCATTATAATAATTTTCAAGTAGAAATGGTATTATAATTGTTATAATACAACTTGGAATATGAGAAGAAGGAAGGAAGTAGCATTTGCACTGGTGATTACAGAAAAAGATTATGGAGTAAGTATAATGTAAGTGTTGTCCTTTAAGATGAGCAATATTTTGAAAGATTAAAATGTGGAGTGCTATGTTTTATCTCTTAGTAATTGCAAGAGCTCAGTTGCATTCACTCATGTCTCCTTTGCATCCTTTGTGAATAGTAAGGACTCAGAGACAGTGAAATTTATTCCCACATATTTTCTCTTCCCTTAAGTCAATGCATATTTTCAGTGAGTTTTTAAGTATATGACAATTAGCTTCTTTGACCTCAATAATATAAAACTATAAGATAGACAAATTTCAAGATATGATATATACAAAAAATGACTTTTAGCTTCTGTGCAGGTGTGATTAATTACCTCAGATGAGATTCCATTCTCTTTGCTGTGACCTGTATGGGTCACAACTTAGTTAGGTTGACATAAGAATCAAGGCTACGGAGAGAGAACAAAATGAAGAAATGAAGGGAGCCCGTGGGAATACAGCCACTTTGAGTGTATATGAAATATTGCTGAGAGGAAGGTTGGAGATTAGCAATATGGACTATCAGACTTTGGATTTCCCAAACTCGGTCATCTAATTATACTTGTTTTCTTCTCAAAGTGGATTCTTTTGGCAGGTAGGGATTGTAACATACTGTGTTCAAGTGGAGGTGCAACACAAGGAGTATGGAAGCAGGTAACAGTGATGGTAAAGCTTGGCAAAGTGATAGATGATGTCCCACGTGAAGGATAGAAAGCTTGATCCATGGAGGTGACTTGATATAGCACAGCAATGACCAATGGGACTCAGTAGAGGAGGAGAGATCAGGGCCTGTGAAAGCAACAAGGAAGAGGTAATAATAATTTAAAAATCATCACCAACTGAGAGATCCCTCAAGTTCACCATTAGTACTTTAGGAAAATGTTTTCTCTTTTCAGGAAACATGGCTCAGTTTGGGGGCCATTTTCTCTGACACTTATGGAAGAATGAATGAAGAGGAGAATGAATTTGGAAGTTGCTATCATGATTTATTTAATATTCATATTTAATTTAATTAATATGTATGTTATAAATAGTTTGGGAAGTACAGAATGAAAACAAGTGTCCAATTTTAACCTTTGCCTCAGATTTTTAAATATATGTGTGTGTAGGTTGTATAAATTACAATCCATTAATATATAGATAAGTATTAATAAAATCTTGAGAGTTTTATTTTGGAGACGTAAGTAAGGGAAATATAAATATACAAAATAGGAAGAAAAAAACACCAATAAAGCACAATGGAGTCCAAGCCCTTCACTTCTCAGGCATGGATGAAGTCCAAGACACACCCCTAGTTACACATGCAGTAGATCCTACTGGGGTAAGGATAATTATTTACTTGATTTTAAAAACTGTGGATTAAATAATATCTTTAAGATTTTGCAGAATTAGAGCTAGCATTATATGATTAGAGGATGTAAATTAATTGTGATCCTGTCCCTGAAAATAGTGTTTTAAAATAATATCTTCTATTTGATTTTCAGTTCCTAGCGCAATTAAAAAAATATATTTTGATGCTCGCTTCAGCAGCACATATACTAAAATTGGAACGATACAGAGAAGGTTAGCATGGCCCCTGCGCAAGGATGATGCACAAATTCGTGAACCATTCCATTTTTTTTGAAAAAATACTTAAAATAAAGAATGTATATATTGAATATATGTATAACTGAATCAATTTGCTGTACAGCAGTAATTAACAAAATGTAAATCAACTATACTGTAATAAAAATTAACTTTCTATTTTTAAATAAAAATTAGATATGTTTAAGGTATAAAATATGATTTGATATAAACATACATATGAAAAGATTACTAGAGTCAAGCTAATTAACCTACCTTTTCATCACATAGTAACATTTTTTGTGATCAGAGCACCTGAGATCTACTCTAAAATATCTGCAGGAAATGTCAATGAGGAGTTTTTAAAAATTCCCTGCTATATTTAAATGTCCCAAATTAGACATACCATATAAATCTCTTAGAACAATTGTATGCAATTATAAGTAAATGTTTTAAAATTATTATTATTACCAATACAAATCCTGAATATTATATTGTCCTTAAGTAAAATATTAGTATATCTTAAAACTGATTTTTTTTTAACGTAGAGACTAATTGATGGCACATTTACAAGCATATTTACTCATATGTTCATATGGTCCATTCTAACAAAATTGTATACTCAGAATAAGTAAATTCGTATTTTTCCACTGTAGGCTCAAAAGTGCTCTCAGTGATAAACTACCTACATATCCTTAATCTTGTCACTTTAGTAGCCTTACCCACAGACTTTTCTCTTGAAAATCAAGTTGCTGAACTGATTAATATCTACTCCCTTTCAAATCTGCAAAACTATTATGTTGAAGACAAGGTGCTGTTTGGTGATAAATATTGTCTCTTAACAGAGAGCTATGAATTCCAAGTAAGAAAAACAACTGATGGATATAAAATGAGGAAATCACAATCAAGAAAAGGATTATGTTTGAGGCTAACAGGAATCTAACTCATTCTGACTTATTGATCTTTCTATCTGCAAGGCTTAGCATGCTGAGATTTATGCTACTTAAGATATTAACTAACCAATGGCCTTTCTAAAATAATTTTCACTCCCAATATTCATACTAAATGTAATGTTTCTTAACTTGTAATCAAATTAATAAATGTGCATACTGTAAATATTAAATGGTATTGAAGAGTTATAAAAATAGTCTTGTCTTGGGCTTCCCTGGTGGCGCAGTGCTTGAGAGTCCGCCTGCCGATGCAGGAGGCGCGGGTTCGTGCCCCGTTTCGGGAGGATCCCACATGCCGCGGAGCGGCCAGGCCCGTGAGCCATGGCCGCTGGGCCTGCGCATCCGGAGCCTGTGCTCCGCAAATGGGAGGGGCCACAACAGTGAGAGGCCCGCATAACGCAAGAAAAAAAAAAAAAATAGTCTTGTCTTAACTGACCAAGTTCCACTTCCCAGCCCTGCTTCTCTGAGGCAATCACTCCCACATCCTTTTACTTTTTCCTTTGGTATTCACCCCATTTTTCTAAATGTATGTTTTATGACCATTTCATAATTCATTGATTTTGATCATTACCAATTGACTTACTATAATAGTAAATGAAGATTTAGTTCTTCAGTGTTCTCTCTCCACAGCCTCCCTTTCTGCGCTAATATTATTATATTGCTGTCTTTGATTATTGTCTTACTCAAAGATGATTACATTATTATAAATATGTAAATACTGTTCACAGCTGATCTAGAATTTTTTTGCTTATGCACCTTAACAAAATTTTCCTGAAGTTTATAATACTCTTTTCTTGTACTTAGTTTTTTTTTATTTTTGCAGTACGCGAGCCTCTCACTGTTGTGGCCTCTCCCGTTGCAGAGGACAGGCTCCGAACGCGCAGGCTCAGCAGCCATGGCTCACAGGCCCAGCCGCTCCGCGGCATGGGGGAGCTTCCCGGGCCAGGGCACGGACCCGTGTCCCCTGCATCGGCAGGCGGACCCTCAACCACTGTGCCACCAGGGAAGCTCTCTTGTAGTTATTTTATGCTCTTATTTTTAAATTTCCTGAAATCTTCCAATAGATATATAAACGCATACATGTGTTCTAAGTGCTTACAAGGAACTTATTCCTTTCATTCCATTTCCCCATTGTATTATCTGACTTCCCATTTTTCAACCTCCATTATTTGGATGTTAGACATTCTAGCATATCCCCTATTTGTCTTATCTTTTTCTTGGTTATTTCTATTTCTTTATTTTTTGCTATATTTTCTGAGAAATTTTCTCAATTTTTCTTCTATATGATGAAGAATGTATAAATACATATTTTGAAAGGCTCTTTCTTATTTCCCTTTATATCACATATTGTTCTAGTTGTTCTCTATAGAAAACTATTCTAGACTCCTACTTCATAAATATGTGTAGGTATGCAGAAGTGCTGAGAGATAGTAATCTATTATCTTCTAGCATTTCTGATACCTAAACATGGAGATTGAGTCTGGAGGTTCAAATAATCGGTTTGCAGACTTTGCTTCAAGACTAGGGCTTCATTCTTTTTTTATTATTATTATTTTTATTTTTGTACATTCGACATGTACTTATGAGTTTTGTGGGAAATTACTATTCATTTTTTAAATATCTTTATTGGAGTATAATTGGTTTACAATGGTGTGTTAGTTTCTGCTTTATAACAAAGTGAATACATATACATATATCCCCACATCTCCTCCCTCTTGCGTCTCCCTCCCACCCTCCCTATCCCATCCCTCTAGGTGGTCACAAAGCACCAAGCTGACCTCCCTGTGCTATGCAGCTGCTTCCTATTAGCTATCTATTTTACATTTGGTAGTATATATATGTCCATGCCACTCTCTCACTTCATCCCCCTTCCCCTTCCCCGTGTCCTCAAGTCCATTCACTATGTCTGCGTCTTTATTCCTGTCCTGCAGGGCTTCATTCTTATGTTCTACTCTGCTTCGTATTCCTGAATACTGAGCCTTTATCATTCTTCAAATTTATTTTTTTTTAGTTAAAGTATAGTTGATTTACAATATTGTGTTAGCTTCAGGTGTACAGCAAAGTGATTAAGTTATACATATATATGTACGTATCTATATTTTTTCTGATTATTTTCCGTTATAGGTTATTACAAGATATTGAATATGGTTCTTTGTGTTATGCAGTAAATCCTTGTTTTGTATCTATTTTATGCATGGTAGTATGTATCTGTTAATTCCATACACCTAATTTATCCCTCCCCTGTCCCCTCTGGTAAACATAAGTTTATTTTCCTATGCCTGTGAATCTGTTTCTGTTTTTGAAAACTCTAATTCAAAAAGATATATGCACTCCAGTGTTCATAGCAGCACTATTTACACTAGCTAATACATGGACGCAACCTAAGTGTCCATGGACAGATGAGTGGATAAAGAAGTTGTGATATATATATATATAATGGAATATTACTCAGCCATTAAAAAGAATGGAATCATGCCATTTGCAGCAACATGATGGACCTGGAGATTATCATACTAAGTGAAGTAAGCCAGACAGAGGAAGATAAATATCATATGATGCCTCTTATGTGTGGAATCTAAAAAATGATACACATGAATTTATTTACAAAACAGAAATAGGCTCTCCGACATAGAAAACAAACTTGTGGTCACCAAAGGGGAAAGGGAGGAAAGGATAAATTAGGAGTTTAGTATTAAAATATCAAAAAAACTAAAAATAGAACTACCCAAAGACCCAGCAATTCCACTCATGGGTCTGTATCTAAAAAAAAAAAAAAAAAAAAACCCAAAAACACTAATTTGAAAAGATATATGACCTCAATGTTAACAGCAGCACTATTTACAATAGCCAAGACATGGAAGCAACCTAACTGTCCATCAACAAATGAATGGATAAAGAAGAGGTGGTACATACAATGGAATATTACTCAGCCACAAAAAGAATGAAATAATGCCATTTGCAGGAACATGGATGGACCTAGAAATTTTAACACTAAGTGAAGTAAGTCAGCCAAAGACAAATATTATATGATATAGTTTACATGTGGCATCTAAAAAAAATTGTCCATGTTCACTTTTTTTTTTTTTTTTTTTCTTGCGTTATGCGGGCCTCTCACTGTTGTGGCCTCTCCCATTTGCGGAGCACAGGCTCCGGACGCGCAGGCTCAGTGGCCATGGCTCACGGGCCCAGCCGCTCCGCGGCATGTGGGATCTTCCCGAAACGGGGCACGAACCCGCGTCTCCTGCATCGGCAGGCGGACTCTCAAGCACTGCGCCACCAGGGAAGCCCCCATGTTCACTTTTGACTCATGTGCTGACCAGCTTCATTCGTGCTTTGGAGATAACCGAGAATTTATGTTTCTCCAATAACTACCTGGGCTTTTAAAAGATATTGATTCACAGATGATATGGTTTTATGACTTCTTAACTAGATTCTCTCCCTTCTTAGAGAACAGAACCTCTTTTTTTGTAAAAAGAAACTTTCATTTTTGTGAAACTTTCTAGCAGTATGATATTCCATTTCAGTCAGAATTACTCCAAGAAAAAGATATCACACTTAAGTAATGTGAGGACAGTTAGAAGAAAGGTCTTTTCCCAAAGGTGTAGGTAGGATTACTGTAGTAATCCAGTGATGTGCACTCTGCTAATACCCTTCTGCTTGAAGGTGCCGATTAAGGGAGTGAGCATGAGAGCCAGCAAACACAAGAGCTATGCCTCGAGGTTCAACTAACAGGAGCTGTTAACTTAAATCACGTTTGGGTGATTCATCATTATCTTTAACCATGTAAAAAAGATGAATGTTGCTGGATAACTACATCCATGTTTTCAAAACATTGTGATTATTAAGGAATTTTTGTCTGTTCATAATATTCAGAGGTGTTCTAGAGACATTTCTTTTAGTTTGATGTTGTTAACTTGGATACAGCTTGACTTCTTTGACCTGGATAGCATGGATCTCTGTTTTTATTTTATCTTTATTTATAAAATCCTTACATTAGCTGTTTTCCTGTACAAAATTGTTATCATTTAAAAATTTGAGCCAAGAAAAATATGCTCACTATAGATCCACTATGACAATAATCACCTCGTGCTAAACGATGATTATTTTCAATCTTTTTGAACAAAAGTTCGAACTGTTTATTCCCATATTGATTATGTAATTTGGATTTTTTCTAAAATTTTATAGCGTGATTTTCTTTTTTGTTATTTGTTGCCATTAGAATATATTTTAAACACAATTTTAAAGTTGTATAAATCTTAACATGTAGCTCTCTGAATACATTTAGTTATTTCTTCTTGTTCAGAGACATGTTGGTATCTGGAGAATTAGACATTCCAGAAAGAATAGAAATGTGGACTCTCCCAGGCGATAGAGCATTTCCCCCCACCCCCACCCCCAGGAACAGCAAG
>NW_006780162.1:503022-559435 GCF_000442215.2 Lipotes vexillifer | reverse complement strand
CAGGAATGCAGTTGAGTTTGGAAAGGAGTAGTTAATGAGGTCAAAGGGGTAACAGGAACTGCTACACACTGTAGCTTTTACTCAGTTTGCTCTGGCCTTGGAGACATAGCCTCGAAAACATCCACAGCTGCATGCAAGGAAAATACATTCTGCCATTGGCCACATGAATGTAGAAAAAATGTCCTGAGCCTCAAATGAAATTTGAACCCTCATCTAATCCCTTGATTTCAGCCTGGACAAACCTCAAAGAAAGGATTCAGCTGACTAATGCCTGGAAGCTTTACTTTTGAAAACCCTGTTAATAAGTGTGTGGCACTTTGTTAAGAAGCAATAGAGAACTGATACACGGCTCTAGAGAGCTTTCATTCTACTGTATTTCAATGCTTCCTATATAAGCCTTTTCTGTAAGTATCCAATTCCATTTATCTAATTTTTTCTTACAGTGATTAAAATATTTTCCGGTACTAATCAGTTTTCTAACTACCCAGATTGCAGGAAATACCTTTAAACATAAAATGACGGCCAACTCATTAATTTTAGAAGTTAAAAGCCACTGCTGTGCAATACTATTGCCTATGATCTGGAAGCACAATCTGCCAGCTTCCTACCAGTAACATTAGAGCATTTACTTTCCATATAATAGTGCTTGATGACAAATATAGAACTAAAAACCTCTGTTCATTACGTTCCCCTGAAAGGTATATTTTATGGTGTTATATTTTATTATTATTATATTCTTTGAATATAGTATTATATAAAATAAATTTATATAAACACACAATCTTTGAGGCTTATTCTCTGGCCTGATTTCTAACTAAATACTATCCATTATAAAGGCTTTTAAAGCTTGATGGAAGGCTAAAATTGTATTGCATAAAGAGGACTAAAAATAGACCACTTTTAGATCTTTATTGATGCTATTATAAGACAGGAAAATGTTTTCTGTAAGTTTGAATTTTACCACACATTTACGTGTAGGTACAATTCAAGTTACTATAGCTTTTCTGGAAACACAACAACAACAACAACAACAATTTAAACTCATTTGAGGGTAACAGATTTCAAGGGGGAAAAAAGCTATTTCATCAAAGGAGAAAAAAATATTCAGGAAAATAACGGAAGAAAAGAAAAATGAACATGTTTAAGGCAAATAATAAAGAAAAGAAAGGAGAGAAGCAAAATGTTAGAAAAATTTTAAACCTCGATCTAGCATGTGGTTTTATAAGATACCATTTAGCTGTTAATCTGTGTCCTGTTGGGGGGAAAACATCCCTTTGACATTACTTCATCCATGAGATGAGTTTATAGATGTTTCAAGTTTGGTCTGGTGTGTGGTTATAGATAATGTTCAATAAATATTAGCTAATATTAATACTATTATTATACATGCTATATTATAATTACTGCTATTGTTATTTCTTCAGGGATCATCTCTAAGAGGGCAAGACTAAGAGTGATTAATTATATTAGTTATATTTTTACATAAAAAGTATTCATGTCAAGGATAATTAGACTCCTTCTGGAAAGTAACAGTAAACAATTCATTGAGAGCTTTCAAACTCTCTACCAAACCCTCTTTGAAGAACAAAGACCTAGCTTTTCTTTGAAATACAGGAATTGGGAAAGACACAAGCAAAATCTGAGTCCTGGACTCAAACTGGATCTGCCACAGCTGGGGTCTGATCCACACTGCCAGGATATTGCCTTGAGACCACACTTAAACCTCCTGCTCCCCTGAAATGGTAAACGGGAAGCAAAGATTACAGTGATCAAGGAGGAGAAATTGATGCTATGGTGCCATGTGGAATATGCATGTCATTATGGAGGGTAATTGTTCCAGGACCTCTTAGAGTCTTCTGTCTCATGGCAAAGGTTGAGGGGACAAAAGAGGATTGTTGTAGGGATTAAGGCAATTTCTATCTTTTCCTTTTCAGTTACCATGCATAGGAGTCTCGTTTCTTTCATAGATACTTTAGGCTACAATATTAAAATAGCAAAATATATGAAAACAACCTAAATATCAATCAACAGATGAATGAATTAAAATGGTATACATGTGTGTGTGTATTTATATGTGTATATAGGCAACTAAATATTATATATATATAGGCAAATATATATATATATATATATATATATATAGAGAGAGAGAGAGAGAGAGAGAGAGAGACAACTAAATATTACTCAGACTTAAAGCAGAAGGAAAGCCTTCCATATGTGACAACATGGATGAACCTGGAAGACATTATGTTAAGTCCATTTAGCCAGACACAGAAAGACAAACACTGCATGATTCCATTTGTATGAAGTATCTAAAATAGTCAAATAAAGAATACAATGGTGGTTGTCAAGGGCTTGGGGAGGCAAGGGGAAGTGGGGAATTGTTTTTAATAGGTATAAAGTTTCTGTTACATTTTAGAGATCTACCATAAAATGTGGTGCCTATATTTATTAATACTGCATAGTACACTTAAAAATGTGTTAAGAGGGTAGAATATTGTGTTCTTACCATAATAAAAAAGTAATTAATTTAAAAATAATAAATAAATTGTCTTGTTACCTTGTAAATCCTTGAGGAGAGAATTTTGTCTTATCTATTGTAATGCAATTGTCTCTTAGAACCTTACCTGGTATCTTGTAGTGGTCCAATAAATGTTTGTTGAACTAAAAATATCAATCATGTTTAGGATTGGTTACATGGGAAAATATGTTTGTCACATAAATTTAAATATGTTAAACATTTGCCACCTTAATAATTAACTTTGGGGAAATAATTAAAAAATTAATCAGAAGGAACTGCCTTGTGAACAGTACAGTGAATTCCATATACACATTACCTACATTAAAATAATGCTATCAGTTAGCAGTTTTTGGAACTAAAATTAAAGTTAGCATACTGCATTTAGTCTTTGTATTTCTTTTCCCAGATCAATTTTATTTATGTGTAAAGTATAAGCAACAAAATGTACATTTTGAATGTCTATCTTCATGTGTTTTGACAAATGTATACACTCACATAATCACTAGCCCTAAAATAGAGGATTTAAATCACGTCAGCCAGTTCCTTGGTTTCTCCATTATAGTTGAATTTTGTTGAATTTTAGGCAGAGATCTTGCTAAACTCATCATTAAATTAAGCACCTGTGATTATTTTTTAGTGTTCTATTTTTACAATTATTTAATCTGACAATAGAAGATAGTTTTATTTTTTCCTTGCAATCCTAAATCCACTTTTTTTTCCTTATCATACTGGCTAGGAACTTGTAAAATGTTTGTAGAAGCTGAGATAGTTGACAGGCTAATCTTTATGATACCACAGGGAAAGCATACAATATTTCACCACTAGTGGGATTTTAAGTATGGAATTTTGGTAGGTAGGCTGTATCAGTTAAAAATAATACTTTTGGGGCTTCCCTGGTGACACAGTGCTTGAGAGGCCGCCAGCCGAGGCAGGGAACGTGGGTTCGTGCCCCAGTCCATGAGGATCCCACATGCCGTGGAGCGGCTGGGCCCGTGAGCCATGGCCGCTAGGCCTGCCCTTCCGGAGCCTGTGCTCTGCAACGGGAGAGGCCACAACGATGAGAGAGGCCCGCGTACTGCAAAAAACCAAACAAAACAAAACAAAAAAGCAAAAACTTTTTTTACTAATATTTTGCTGTTTTTTATTATTACTAGTTATTAAATTTTACCATGTTCATTTTATCAGAAATAAAAAAAATTATCTCTTGAGGTAATAATAATTGTATATTTGTTCACATTTCCTTGTTAATGTGACTGGTTATACTAACAGATTTTGAATGGAAAAAAAAATTCCTTCTGGAAATAAGTCACATTTTTTATTTGTTTTTTATATCACCAAACCCTATTTGTTATTTTGTTTAGAATGTTGGTGTATACTTTTATGTTATTTTCCTGACAATATCTTTCTTGTAAAATCCTTTGTAGATTTTTGTATCAAGCTTATCCTGACCTCATAAAATGAATCGGGAATATACCCTCTCTCTTTATTTTCGGCAAGATCTGGTATAGAACCGTATTAATTCTCCCTAAAATTTTGAAAAATTGCCAGTTAGCCCACCTGATCCTGGAGTTTTCTTTGTGGGAAGGCTTAAATTAAGGGTTCTGTTATATTAGTAGATATAGAACTATTCAGATTGTCTTTTGTCAGTATTGTTAAATTAAGCACTTCAATTTCATATAGATTTACCCCCCAAATGGCAAAAAACTGTACATAAACTTATACTATTATTCTGTTAATATTATCTGCATGATTGATAATAAAGTCTCCTTTTACATTCCTTATATTATGTCTTATCTCCTCTCCTTGTTTTCCTAACCTCTAACTGGTCAGCAAAATTCTAAAAATGGAGAATGATGGAGTAGAGATATTAAATATGTCCAGAAAAACTAACTTTGGAACATTGATTTTGTTCTGTGGTAGGGCCTAGAGGTCATTCTGTTTGCCAAAATGATCTACGATATGCTGGTGAGAGGGACAATATCATCTTTCATTCTTTCATTCCAGGGATACAGCATAAAATCACATCAGTACTAAAGATCTCATAGCTGCAAGGGGTGGCAATTCCATTCATATCTCTACTCAATTTACTAGAATGATTCTTCAAAAACAGATCATGGTGGATGAGAGTGGACAATTTCAAAGTCACTAAAAAGTGGCTCCATTTGCAATTTCTGTGTAGATCAATGTCTTTGGTGGATCAGGTTAATAGGTTTTTATGTAATCTTTGCTCAGAAAGTTCTGACTGTGCAGACATATGAAAATATTTATGAAGCATTGCCTACTGTCAGCAGTATAGAAGGACGGGTTTCAGAATCTAAGTAGTTGACAAACGTCAATTGAATTATTAATGGACATGTGCACATATGTTTTCTACATTCTTAAGCATGCAAAATTGTACTATTAAAGCATGAAATTAGTCCAAAAAATAAATAAAATATTAAGTCCAGTGACTAACAGTTGATAGGCTATAAAAAAGTTGCTTTAGTCTTACATTCTTTACTTTTCCTCTTTTCTTTTTGTTTAATCAGCACATATATATATGAAAGTATATAGTAAATATATATATATATATTTAAAATATACATATACATTGCACTGACTATACTGCCCTATCATTGAAATGAAATGTTTAAAATAAGTTACTTGAATTCTCCTAAAAATGACATAATTTTTTGGCCAATACCATCTAGTTCTAAAAGAGAAAAATAACTACCATGGTGTATAAGGTTTAAATCATATTAGATATCATATATATATATATACATATATATATATATATATATATAAGCTGCTCCCTCAATCCATTTGTAAATTATGCCACAGATTATCATAATTACTTAACAAAATATAAAGATTATAGTGAACTTCGTGTGTACTTTTGCTGCATAGAAAATACAACATAGTTACTAAATAGATGGGTTGTAAATTGATAGAAAATTGTGAAAATATTTGTTACTGAAAATACATTATTTACATCCACAGATTATCTTTCTATGGGTTGTAACACAAAACTGAAAAATTACCTTGTTATGAGGTGTTACATGCCTTAATGGCATTTATTAGAGTTGGATTCTATCTGTAGTTTACTGAAGGGTCACTTCCTACCTGAGTGAGTAATTTCAGCCCTTCAGATTATGAGCCTCTTTCTAAACCTATGCCTATTTAATTGATAGTAAAGCAATTCTTGTTAAAGTCCAAAAATAACACTCAGCTGAGTGAACAGGGACTGGAGGAACTAGATGGGGTATAACTGGCAGAGATGCTGAAGAATCAATTGCTCTGATTTCACCAGTTGGTAAATGGACCAGAGCTGATGGCCTAAATTGAAATAGTTGAAATATTCTGCAATGGCTCTGCTCCAGAGCATGTAAGACAACTTTACTGAACAGTTTAAGCACCAGACAATTACATCCCAAAATTCAGTTAATGTCTTCCTGAACTGTCTCTGCACTTTACATATCACATTTGCACAACATAAATGCATTGGGTCACACTTGGTATAGCTAACTGAACCATTGTTATCGGTACTTTGTCAAAAATGCCATATTGATTGGAAAAAATGTTTCTAGAAAAACAATTATTACACTAATTATAGCCTAGTATAATAATAACCTCTTCCTTTTCACATCATCATGTTTAGACTCCAAATTGTTATTGTCATACGTCTGTCATTCTAATGTTAGCTGACTTACATGAAAAAATGTCGAAGCAGCAAGGATCTTTTCTTGCATAGTCTTACTTTTACATATAATTACTTATATATTTAATACAACCATGAATTTCTATTTGAGTAATTTAACAAATAGAAGTTAAATGACCTGTGATTTATCTTTAGTTCCATTTATTGAATTCTCAGGTTACATGTGAAATTAGTTATATGGAATTGCTTACAGTTATTTTTTCTTATATCAATCATCTGTGGAGACTCTTTTTGTATGATTTTTATGCCTATGGTATATAATAAATTTCCTCAAATCTAACAAAAATTAAGTGTTTTTTTCACTTTAGTGTTTTGAAAGAATACATTTGCAAACAGTGTGCATGTAAGTGGTTGTTTGCTTCAAAACTGTATAATTAAGTTTATTAGCATCAAATCCAATACATGGTGCTTTAGAATCAAGAAATCATAATAACTAAGTGCAAAGAAGTTCCATGTGAAGAATCATATTTTTCTTGATCTTTGCTGTACACCCAGTGCTTATCCTATATACAGTATGTAGAAGGCATCCAATAGGTATCTGTTGAATGCTAAACGCATAAAGAAGGGTCACACTTTGTGTGTGTGTGTGTGTATATATATATATATATATATATATACACACATATATATACATTATATATATATATAATGTATATATACACATTATATATCAGAATATAATTTTATGATACTTTAAAGACAGAAAAAGTAACATTCAGAAGTTTCAGGGGTCAGAACTAACCTGATTTATTTAAGTAGGGTCTTTAATTGCCTAATAAGTGAGGCTCTTTGCTTGGGAGTGAGGCTAAATTTGTAAATATAACAAGTCACTGAACTAAAATTTCTTTAACTTAGTGGTCAAGACAAGTATTTACAAAAAATGATTATGGTAAAAATCTCTGTAGTTTTATAACATTCTAGCTACTATTACCAAACGTTCTTTTAACCAGAGTATGTTTGAACAAGATAATATCAAAATTCTCTTTCAACTTAATATCTTCAAATTATCATTCCTTTAAACATCTGAAATATTTTTGAAATGTATGCAAAAATATCTTATGCCAAATTTTCTAGGGAAATTTTATGACTTTATGAATAGAGATTTCTGTGGCAATTAACAAAATTTACAATATCTATGGACTCTCTAAATTCATAAAATTTTCCTAGAAAATTTGGCAAAGTGGTAACTATGTGAGGTGACAAGTATGTTAATGTAGCTTGATTGTGGTGATTATGTCACAATGTTTTTGTATATCAAAATATTAAATTCCACCTTAAATACATGCAATTTTTATTTGTCAATTTTTCCTCAATAAAGCTGAAAAAGTCAAATTAAGTCATTTACATTAATGTCATTTTATTGGCCATTGCATATCTTCATTTTATTTATTTATTTATTTCTAACATCTTTATTGGAGTATAATTGCTTTACAATAGTTTCTGCTTTATAACAAAGTGAATCAGTTATACATATACATATGTTCCCATATCTCCTCCCTCTGCATATCTTCTTTGGAGAAATGTCTTTTGAAGTGTTTGCCCATTTTGTGTTTGAGTTATTTGTGTATAAGAGGTTTTAATTATCACCAAATTTTTTTTAAAAAATCCTTTTTTAACTCTGAGAACATTTAAATTATCTGATACTAACAAGGCACTAAAATTAAGAGAAATACTCCTATCTCAACTTCCAATATGTACAACATTGTGTATAAATTAGCATTGTTATTGAAAACCCTGTTGTAGGCAGTATTCTAAGATGGCCTCCTCCATTATCTGTACTATCATGTCCTTGTCTAATACCCACCCCTTGAATGTAAGATGGCTTAGTGACTTGCTTTTAACCAATAGAATATAGCAAATGTAATGAGTTGTTTCTTCTATACTTGGGTTACAAAAGTTTGTGACTTCTACACTGTCACTAACTCTATTGTCCTCTCTTTCAGCTTGTATGCTTTGATGAAACAAGGTACCATTTAGGAGACACCCCTTTTGTCAAGGAAATGAAAGCAAACTTTTTTTCAGCAACCCCTGATGAATTGAATTCTTGCAGCTACCCAGTGCACTCGGAAATCTACAGTCAGGTCCTCAGATGAGACCCCACTCTGGGCTGACACCATAATTTCAGCCTTGTTAGAAATCCTAATGCAGCCATGCCATATCTAAATTTTTGACCAAAAGACTGAAATAAAATAAATATTTATGGCACTAAGTGTGTGGTAATTTATTTTGTAGCAATAGACAATTATTTCTCCTAATGAAATTTTCTATATGTGTTGAAATGATAAAGAAATGAGTAACCCTTTTAAAATAATGTTAGAATAGCTTCTACTTAAAATAAAATAAGTAGATTTATTTATATATCAATTGAAAAATTAATCTAGACCAAATATTTAGACAAGAAAGATTAAACAGTACTCACAACGAAGCTATGAAAAAAAGTATAATAATGTGGAAATACATGGATGTGAAAATAAAACAGATAATCAAAAACTATTTCCAAGATTTATATAAAATAATGTTACCTGATGACTCACAAAGAAATAACATTTGTATCTCAAAATATACATATTATTGAACTAATTAAGTATCAAAGGATTCAAGAAAGTTTGCTTTAATTGATGAAACTCAGTGTGGGCAAAGATGCAAGGCAATAGTTCCACCTATTACTTATGTCTTTTGGGGATGTATCACATGTAATCACATGCTGGGTTTGTTCCTGCCCAGCCTGTGCTTTCATCTTTAGAATAGTTACACAAAACAATGTTGCTGCCTAAGGTAATGGGTCAATATATCCTTTTTTTTCCTCCTAAAGCTAGAGGAGACCTTACCAATCCATATTTTAGAAGGAACCATTCAAATTTTCTTTCCTAAAATTTTGAATTTAGAGTCACAGTGTTGAATTCACAGAATGAGAGGGTAGTGGATTCAAGAGCAGAAAGAAAATGAATCTAGCAACCAAAGTCAAAGGCAGGAAAAAACTAAGAGACAGAAAATCTTAATTGTTCTCTAGCAGTGTCTGTTCTGAATAAGGAAGAGAAGAGCATACACATATAACTAGCAAACAGTGTGTAACAGAGAAAGAAAACTCAAGTAGTGAAGCTAGTCTGATGAATTCCCAGCAGACATAAGCCCAGGGTACTGACTGTAAATAAATCTGTGTTTCTTTCTTCTAAGTAACTCCTTATTAATACTTTAAAAAAATATTTGATGGAGTCTCATTATTTAACATATGAATATTAATTAAATTTTCCTTATGAGTCAAAATCCTTTTCTAGAAATCAGTCTTTAAGACAAAAATCGACATTTGGTAATATATGATGAACCAAAACACTTTAAACAAACACAACTGCAACCAAATTGGATAGTTACATACATTGTAATATTTTCAGTAAGGTTATAATATGATGTCTCATGTGATTATTATTTGCTACGGGCATGATAAGTGATTGAGACAAAATATTAAGGAAATAAAAAACATTGAGAAATAAATATTTAAAGTTTAAAAAATAAAGGTAAGCATATAAATCCTAAATGTTTACGTACCACACTGACATTTTTCTTTTATCAGTATAGTATATGTCTTATTAATTTTATTTACAAAACTCATGTGAGGTCTGAAATGGACTAAAGTGTTTTCAACTTTATATAAAGATATTTTTGTAAGCTGGGTATTACAGTTTTAAGGAAATATTTAAATTTTGAATGGAATGAAGAATTTTCATCATTCTTTGACTGGTAATTTGCATTTGTAGATGATTCAATTGCAATATTAGTCTTCTCTTATGTACTATACATAATATATATATACATACATATATATATATGATGTGTGTATATATATATATATATATATACACGTATATAAATTAAATTAATGAAACATGGTTCTATTTAGTATGTTAGGCAGAATGATAATAGAGCCTTCTTTGATTATTAAATAAAAGATAAATATAAATGTAAAATTTATATTGATATATATTTGTATATATATATCTATATATATATATATATTTATATTTTATTCAGTGGTCAAAGAAGGTGAACTAAAACATTCTGACTCTTAAGCACTAAATAGAACTATGTCTCCTTCATTTAATTGGTCTTTTTGTTCCACATTAAACACAGAGTGACTCATGCCCGGGTATTCTAATCTTTGGTTTATGTTCATGATATGAAAGTTGCCTAGAGTACTCATACATGGGCCTTCATCTAAGTTTTGCCATAACCTTCATCTTCCACAGTTCCATCCGTTACTGTCAAATAATTATTCTGTAAAAAAACTATAATTACATATTTCATCTCTAGTTTCAAACATAACAGTTAATAGCTGAGTAAGTTCGTGTCAGTTTTTAAGCTTTTTAGAATGACCTTTCCTTGTCATTGTTTTGTTTTGCGTCATTGTAACTTCAAATAAGAACTCTAGGAAAAATTGCTGTCTTCACGTCGAAAGCAAATAGATATGAACAAATATGGTACAAATATTTCACATGTGTGCTTTGCTTATAAAACTAATGATTCTCTAATCTCTACTCCATTATTCCAAGAAAATACTTATAACTAATGTGATGAAAGAATTGTGAAATGGGAAGTGAATGTCAAAATATTCCCATATGGATTAAACATGAAATTTTAAAGATGCAGCAAATGTTTATTGATGATGCCCCAAATTATCTTTGAGATATCTTCAGTCAGCCATGAGCAAAGAGAAAATTGGTCATATTTAAGTTTTTTCAATATGAGCAAAAAACATCTTACATAACTCAAACTATATAATTAGCATAAAAGACACACTGGAGCATATAGATAGAAACTATCTGATACAATCAGCTAATGCTTTGTAATAAAATAATGCAACCACCTCCATCCCTGATGGCACCACTGCTGCTGAGTCTCCACTCTGCTTCGACCCCGGACAGTGGCCAGAGAAACCCCATCACCTCCTTTCTGCTGCATTCCTCAGCCTGGCCTCTGCATCTCCAGATGGCCCTAGTTACAGTAGGTAGCATGTGGAAATGATCTGGCCAATAGTGAGGGAAAGTTATGAGACCTTGAGACACTTGGAGTTTGAATTGGAGCTGTGAGCAGATGCCAAAATCTGTCACCTGGAAGCCTTGGCTGCTGTGAAGAGGGGTGGAATCAAGCTGGCATACTAGGAGGACATGGAATTCACATTTCCTCACAATTAGGACACCTACTAAGCACCGGAGGGGGACCACGGACACCTAAGGGGATGAGAGGAACCACCAGTGACTGGTGAGCTCTCCTTTTGCTTTTCCCCACCCACTTTTTTTTTTTTTTCTTTTTTCTGTTGTGGTTTTATTTTATCTTGTTGCAGTTGTTTCAATTATAGTTTTATTTTTCCTAATATATTTTTTATCTTTCTAATTTTATTTTGTTTTTTATTCTTTCATATTGTACAGTTCCTTTTTTTATTTCTTTTTTCCTTTTTATTTATTTATTTTTTACCATACCACAAAGCTTGTGAGAGCTTGGTTCCCAGGCTGGATATTGGGCCCAAGCTCCTGTGCTGGGAGCTCTGAGTCCAAACCACTGAACTAACAGAGAACCTCAGACCCCAGGGAATATCAATTGGAGTGAGGCCTTCCAGAGGTCCTCATCACAGCACCAAGACCCAGCTCTATCCAACTACCTGAAAACTCCAGTGTTGGACATCTCAGGCCAAACAACGAGGAAGTCAGGAATACAGCACCACCCATCAAAAAAAAAAAAAGAAAAAAGAAAGAAACAACAAAAAAAGATGTTAGAGACAAAGGAGCAAAGTAAAAACCTACAGGACCAAATAAATGAAGATGAAATAGGCAACCTACCTGAAAAAGAATTCAGAGTAATGATAGTAAAGATGATCCAAAATCTCGGAAACAGAATGGAGAAATTACAGGAAACATTTAACAAGGATCTAGAAGACTTAAACAGCAAACAGTGATGAATACCACAGTTATTGAAATTAAAAATACTCTAGAAGGAATCAATAACAGAATAACTGAGGCAGAAGAACGGATAAGTCAGCTGGAAGATAAAATGGTGGAAATAAATACTGCAGACCAGAATAAAGAAAAGAGAATGAAAATAATTGAGGACAGTCTCAGAGACCTCTGGGGCAACATTAAAGACACTAACATTCAAATTACAGGGGTCCCCAAAGAAGAAGAGAAAAATAAAGGGACTGAGAAAATATTTGAAGAGACTATAGTTGAAAACTTCCCTAATATGGGAAAGAAAATAGTTAATCAAGTCCAGGAAGTTCAGAGACTCCCATACAGGATAAATCCAAGGAGAAACACGCCAAGACACATATTAATCAAACTATCAAATATTAAAAACAAACTCCTCAACAAAATACTAGCAAACAGAATCCAACAGCACATTAAAAGGATCATACACCATGATCAAGTGAGGTTTATACCAGGAATGCAAGAATTTTTCAATATATGCAAAGCAATCAATGTGATACACCATATTAACAAATTGAAGGATAAAAAACTTACAGTCATCTCAACAGATACAGAAAAAAGCTTTCGACAAAATTCAACACCCATTTCTGATAAAAATTCTCCAGAAAGTAGGCATAGAGAGAACCTACCTGAACATAATAAAGTCCATATATGACAAACCCACAGCCAACATCATTCTCAGTGGTGAAAAACAAACCATTTCCTCTAAGATGAGGAACAAGACACGGTTGCCCACTCTCACCACTATTATTCAACATAGTTTTGGAAGTTTTAGCCACAGAAATGAGGGAAGGAAAAGGAATAAAAGGAATCCAAATTGGAAAAGAAGTAAAACGGTCACTGTTTGCAGATGACATGATACTATACATAAAGAATCCTAAAGATGCTACCAGAAAATTACTAGAGTTAATCAATGAATTTGGTAGAGTAGCAGGATACAAAATTAATGCACAGCAATCTCTTGCATTCCTATACACTAAAGATGAAAAATCTGAAAGAGAGATTAAGGAAACACTCCCACATACCATTGCAATGAAAATAATAAAATACGTAGGAATAAACCTATCTAAGGAGACAAAAGACCAGTATGCAGAAAACTAGAAGACACTGATGAAAGAAATTAAAGATGATACAAACAGATGGAGAGATATACCATGTTCTTGGATTGGAAGAATCAACATTGTGAAAATGTCTATACTACCCAAAGCAATCTATAGATTCATTGCATTCCCTATCAAACTACCAATGGCATTTTTCACAGAACTAGAACAAAAATTTGCACAATTTATATGGAAACACAAAAGACCCTGAATAGTGAAAACAATCTTGAGAAAGAAAAACAGACCTGGAGGAATCAGGCTACCAGACTTCAGACTATACTACAAATCTAAAGTAATCAAGACAGTATGGTACTGGCACAGAAACAGAAATATAGATCAATGGAACAGGATAGAAAGCCCAGAGATAAACCCACGTACATATAGTCACCTTATCTTTGATAAAGGAGGCAGAAATGTACAGTGGAGAAAGGACAGCCTCTTCAATAAATGGTGCTGGGAAAACAGGACAGCTATGTGTAAAAGAATGAAATTAGAAACTTCCTAACACCATACACACACAAAAAAATTTTAATGGATTAAAGACCTAAATGTAAGGCCAGAAACTATCAAACTCTTAGAGGAAAACATAGGCAGAACACTCCATTACATAAATCACAGCAAGATCCTTTTTGACCGACCTCCCAGAGAACTGGAAATAAAAACAAAAATAAACAAATGGGACCTAATGAAACTTAAAACCTTTTGCACAGCAAAGGAAACCATAAACAAGACCAAAAGACAACCCTCAGAATGGGAGAAAATATTTGCCAACAAAGCAATAGACAAAGGATTAATCTCCAAAATATACAAGCAGCTCATGCAGCTCAATATTAAAAAAAAAAAAAAAAAAGAAAAAAAGAAAGAAACCTAATCCAAAAATAGGCAGAAGACCTAAATAGACATTTCTTTAAAGAAGATATACAGGTTGCCAACAAACATATGAAAGGATGCTCAACATCACTGATCATTAGAGAAATGCAAATCAAAACTACAATGAGCTATCATCTCACACAAGTCAGAATGGCCATCATCAAAAAATCTAGAAACAATAAATGCTGGAGAGGGTGTGGAGAAAAGGGAACCCTCTTGCACTGTTAGTGGCAATTTAAATTGATACAACCACTGTGCAGAACAGTATGGAGGTTGCTTAAAAAACTAAGAATAGAATTACCATATGACCCAGCAATCTCACTACTGTGCATATACCCAGAGAAAACCATAATTCAAAAAGAGTCATGTACCGCAATGGTCATTGCAGCATTATTTACAATAACCAGGACACGGAAGCAACCTAGGTGTCCATCAACATATGAATGGTTAAAGAAATGTGACACATATATACAATAGAATATTATTCAGCCATACAAAGAAATGAAATTGAGTTATTTGTAGTGAGGTGGATGGACCTAGATTCTGTCATACAGAGTAAGGTAAGTCAGAAAGAGAAAAACAAATACTGTATGCTAACATATGTATATGGAATGTGTATATTAAAAAAAAAATGTTCTGATGAACCTAGGGGCAGGACAGGAATAAAGACACTGATGTAAAGAATGGACTTGAGGATATGGGGAGCGGGAAGGGTAAGCTGGGATGAAGTGAGAGAGTAGCATTGACATATATACACTACCAAATGCAAAATAGATAGCTAGTGGGAAGCAGCCACATAGCACAGGGAGATCAGCTCAGTGCTTTGCAACCACCTAGAGGGGTGGGATAAGGAGGGTGGGAGGGAGATGCAAAAGGGAGGGTATATGGGGATATACGTATAATTATAGCTGATTCACTTTGGTATACAGCAGAAACTAACACAACACTGTAAAGCAATTATACTCCAATAAAGATGTCAAAAAAAAACAGAATGCAACCATAAAAAAACACTTTTCAGTGCCTAGGAATTGTAGTTTTCAGATATTTATTTCAGAATTAAACAATGTAATTTCCCATTTTTAATAACATTTCAATGAAGACAAAGAAATGTCACCTTTTAAACATTTCAAGATCAATAAAATTAGATTTATAATTGTAAGCTATGTGAATCATTGTCACATTATTTCTTGAAGTGAATTAATGTAACTCAGATACTTTATTGAAATAATCATTGTGGCCTTTGGATGAATACCTGATTGTGATATAATTTAAAACATGTAATAACTCTCTCATAAATATACTAGCAAAACATCTATTTTCATGAAGTAACATAAATTAAATCTTTAAGGAAAAATAAATATAAATATAGAGCACTATAAACATTTCAGAATACCATGAATCTTATGAATAGAAAGAATGCTAGAAAAGAAATTATATAACCACCAATTCAGATTTCAAATAGCATTCATTACAAAACATCAGGATATTTTAAATTGGACAAATGTCAGTTGTTTGTGAAAGACCTCCAGACACAGGCCACCAGGAACACACCTTTAGTTGAATAAGTTAGATTTATTACTCTTTGCCTGAAAGGAAAACACATAGGGAACTATGGGGCCTCTCAATAAGACGGCATTAGAAAGATCGATTATAGGAAGGAACTTTGGGTAATTCTTGGAAGGGTCCAAGGAATTCGTGCTTGGCTCATAATTGGAGGCTGTCCAGAAGTGGGACAATTTTATGATTGAGTATATCAACAAATCTTAGTTATAGGAAGGGCAACCTGGGTAAAGAAGCAGCTGTCTTTTATTTTAGTGGAGAGAGAGGGAAATTTGATATTTCATAGGTTTCACAGTGACCTTGTTTTGTCACATTTATCATCCACTAGAAGTGACTTGATGTTGGTATGTTCTGTGAAATTGTTTATGTTCACCAGGATTATAACATGGTCCAGCTGTGAGCATCAAGCCAGTTTATAATAACACTGAGCTCTAACTGTAAGCACCTGTAAGCATCAGACCAGTTCCAGAATGATAGGGGTTGTTTTCTTTATCAGAGTTTAGTGCATCAGCTAGTTAGCTATTTAATTCAAAACACAGGGGTTCATAAAATTATTTAGTGACATTTCTAAAACTGATGTCAATTCTGTTGGATAATTTATTCATATTTCATATGATAACATTATGTCTCAAAGAGTTTAAATGAGTTGCTAATGGATCATTACTGATTCTATTCAAGATCAAGAAACAAACTCATTTTTTTTGACCTGAGTATTGTGTGGTGTCTTCTATAACAGTTTACTCTCTCAAATGACAGTTATACATTCTTTTTGCAGCTTTATTGAGGTAAAATTAACAAATAAAAGTTATATATATATATATATATATATATATATAATGTGTACAAGCTGATATTTCGATATATGCATACAATGGGTAATAATTAACAAAGCCAAGGTAATTAACATAACCATCACCTCACATAGTTACCATTGTCATTTTTGAGTGAAGCTAGGAGTGAGAACACAAGGTCTACCCTCAGCGACTTTCAAATATACAATCCAGTACTGTTAACTGTAATCACATTATTGCACATTAGATCTCTAGAATTTATTAATCGTCCATAACTGAAAATGTGTACCGTTTAACCAATATCTCCCCATTTCCCCTTCTCCACAGTCCCTGACCACCATTCTACTTTCTGCTTCTGAGTTTGACTCTTGTGATTCCACATATAATTGAGATCATGCAGTATTTATCTCTCTGTGTCTAGCTTATTTCATTTAGTGTAATGTTCTCCAGATTCAACAATGGGGAGAGGACAGTCTCTTCAATAAATTATGCTGAGAAAATTGGATACATACATGTAAAAAATGAAATTGGACCATTATCTTACACCATACTCAAAAGTCAACACAAAATGGATAAAAAATGTAAATATAAGACCTGAAACTAAAAATCCTAGAAGAAAATAGAAGAAAAGCTTCATGACTGTGGACTTGGAAATGTCTTGTATACGACACCCAAAGCAGAAGCAACAAAAGCAAAATTAGACACACAGGGCAACATTAAACTAAGAAGTTTCCATTTTCAACCTCTCGGGACTTCCCTGGTGGTACAGTGGTTAAGAATCCACCTTCCAATTCAGGGGATGCAAGTTTGATCCCTGGTCAGGGAACTAAGATCCCACATGCCGCGGGGCAAGTAAGCCCACAAGCTGCAACTTCTCAACCCGCACGCCATAAATAGAGAGAAACCTGTGTGCCACAATGAAAGGTCCCACGTGCTGCAGCTAAGACCTGACACAGCCAAAAACAAATAAATAAATATTTTAAAAAAATTTATTTTCAACCTCTCTTCAAAAAATCAGTATAGTTTCTTCCCTTCACAATTGGTAAAAATTCTGCTCTTCAAGAAGGATAACCTAATGTATTTACCAAATATAAAATTTTTATATTGGAAAATTCTGGAAGCAGAATATTATTAAGTTCAGTCAATAAAATTTGAAAAGGCATTAGAAATAAGGAGGCAAAATTATCATTATTTATGGATGATAAGATTTAATATTTTACACATCCAAGAGTCAAGCTTGAGAAACTATTACTAACATGAGGATAAACTATAAAGAAGGTTGAATACAAAATAAAAATACAAGTATATGAGCCATATATATATATTAAAACTACCTCATTTTTCAAAACAAAACAATAGACTAAAAGTAGATTTTACAATCAATGTGCATGGATTTGGAAGAGAAAAATTAGATGCATCTAGGGGACACAAAGTAAGTTGTCCTCTCTCTCAATAACAGATGCATGTAAAGAGCAGGCAGAAAGAGTGAGTCAAGAGAAACCAAGAAAGTGTACCTAGAGACAGAGGGTGAGAGAGAAAGAGAAAGAGAGGGAGGGGGAATGCAAACTCAGAAAGTACGGTGTTCTATGTGACAAGTGAACAGAGTTCACTAAAATTCAAATATATAACTCTTATCTTTTCTCTAACATAATTTGATACATTTCTCATATTAAAATTCCCAAATATTTTTCAGCAATCCTATGGTCCCTCCCTATTAGACCTATGGAGTACCGTTCTGATACCAAAAGTATCTAGAACTCTCTAGTAGTGCTTTCTTTTAAAACTCCTTGTCCTTTTCAATCTGAGTCTTATTTTCCTGGACAATGTCAAATTGTGGTGAATCCAACTCTTTTGATTCCTCACATCTATACCCGTGTACCTCAACGTTGCTGGGATAAATGACTGAGGCAGGTCAATGAACTTCACTGCATCATGACCACTGATACAAATGGACGCTTAATGCTGCTTGAGAATTCTCATATGCTTGTTGCTTAGGATGTTTTCCTGCTTTCAGGGAAAGTGTGTAATTATTCTATAGAGATAAAATTAGCAGGTATCCTAAAGCTATGAGTAAATATGCACAATATATGCTACAGTCAGAGAGAAAACACTTCATATCCTGATACAAACTGAAAATGAAAGAGCATCTGTCCTTTCCTGTAAGTTACACAGACCATAATAAAACACTTTAATCTCTGACTTCTGAAAAACTGATGACCCTGTGTAATAAAAAAGTGATATGATGTCCCAAAAATATGAAGATCATGAAAGAATCTGGTGTCTTTTCTACCATGAACACACTATTTATATGGCAGATGATTTTGATGCCATGTACCATGGCTCTTTGGCCTGCTTCTGATATCAGCTGAATCTGTGCACGCTGTTAGCACATTACTGTGTGCCCACTTCAGATAATTCTATTTATTACTGCTTTGGGGTCTTCTCCATACTTTCTCAGCCCACAGGAGCCACAGTCCAAAATACCATTGAAGGTAACTTTCAACCAGTCAGTGTGCAAGCAAAGATAGAAATATTCCATCCTCCCAATCTTTGTACTGATAAATTCAAGAAAACTTAAGCTTTTGGCAATTCCCAGCAGGATAAGCTTCTATTACTTAGAGAAGTATCTATAATTATTGTATTAAATATTTGGCTTTTTCTCACTCCTTATGTATTTAGACAGACTGATTTGATAATTTTGGTTTAAAAACAAGAGTTCCATGGGAATAAATTGTTTACATATTCTCAAAGTATCTCTCCACAACACTAATTAATAGTACACTTACATTGGAAACTCCTGGTACACACACTTTACATAAATGATCTACATGAGCATCCCCACTGTTGGCACGAAGTGATATCTTGTGCCTCGTGTTATAACACACTGAGCAAAAAACAGCAAGACAATTGGGCTGTTCCTGTCAAAGACATACAAGCTAAATTTAATCATGGTAAAACTAAGAAAAAAAAACTAAAAGATTTACATACATTGTACACAATAATGGCCTGTACTCTTCTGAACTCTTGGACTACAAATTTCACGGTGAAGAAAAGCAAAGAAGAGTTGAGAAACCTTTGCAAGTTAAAATATACTACAGAGGTATAGTAACTAACTGCAATGCATGACCCCTGCTGGATACTAAACTAGGGGAAAATAAATAGCTAGAAGTATACTTTTGGAACACTTGACAAAATCTGAATATGGGTGTGGATTCAATACCAGCCAAGATAACACAAAATCAGTCAAAACTCAGACAACACCTTGTCACATGTATGAACTAAGCCAAGATGAAGAGAATCACTCAGATGAAACCCAGATACCTAGTAAATACATATTTATTGTTACATGACTATGAGCTTGTGATATTTATTTTTTTTAACATCTTTATTGGGGTATAATTGCTTTACAATGGTGTGTTAGTTGCTGCTTTATAACAAAGTGAATCAGTTATACATATACATATGTTTCCATATCTCTTCCCTTTTGTGTCTCCCTCCCTCCAACCCTCCCTATCCCACCCCTCCAGGTGGTCACAAAGCACCTAGCTGATCTCCCTGTGCTATGCGGCTGCTTCCCACTAGCTATCTACCTTACGTTTGGTAGTGTATATATGTCCATACCTCTCTCTTGCTTTGTCACAGCTCACCCTTCCCCCTCCCCATATCCTCAAGTCCATTCTCTAGTAGGTCTGTGTCTTTATTCCTGTCTTACCCCTAGGTTCTTCATGACATTTTTTTTTCTTAAATTCCATATATATGTGTTAGCATATGGTATTTGTCTTTCTCTTTCTGACTTACTTCACTCTGTATGAAAGACTCTAGGTCCATTCACCTCATTACAAATAGCTCAATTTTGTTTCTTTTTATGGCTAATATTCCATTGTATATATGTGCCACATCTTCTTTATCCATTCATCCAATGATGGACATTTAGGTTGTTTCCATCTCCGGGCTATTGTAAATAGAGCTGCAATGAACATTTTGGTACATGACTCTTTTTGAATTATGGTTTTCTCAGGGTATATGCCGAATAGTGGGATTGCTGGGTCATATGGTAGTTCTATTTGTAGCTTTTTAAGGAACCTCCATACTGTTCTCCATAGTGGCTGTACCAATTCACATTCCCACCAGCAGTACAAGAGGATTTCCTTTTCTCCACACCCTCTCCAGCATTTATTGTTTCTAGATTTTATGATGATGGCCATTCTGACTGGTGTGAGATGATATCTCATTGTAGTTTTGATTTGCATTTCTCTAATGATTAATGATGTTGAGCATTCTTTCATGTGTTTGTTGGCACTCTGTATATCTTCTTTGGAGAAATGTCTATTTAGGTCTTCTGCCCATTTTTGGATTGGGTTGTTTGTTTTTTTTGTTATTGAGTTGCATGAGCTGCTTGTAAATTTTGGAGATTAATCCTTTGTCAGTTGCTTCATTTGCAAATGTTTTCTCCCATTCTGAGGGTTGTCTTTTGGTCTTGTTTATGGTTTCCTTTGCTGTGCAAAAGCTTTGAAGTTTCATCAGGACCCATTTGTTTATTTTTGTTTTTATTTCCAGTTCTCTGGGAGTTCGGTCAAAAAGGATCTTGCTGTGATTTATGTCATAGAGTGTTCTGCCTATGTTTTCCTCTAAGAGTTTGATAGTTTCTGGCCTTACATTTAGGTCTTTAATCCATTTTGAGCTTATTTTTGTGTATGGTGTTAGGGAGTGATCTAATCTCATACTTTTACATGTACCTGTCCTGTTTTCCCAGCACCATTTATTGAAGAGGCTGTCCTTTCTCCACTGTACATTTCTGCCTCCTTTATCAAAGATAAGGTGACCATATGTGCATGGGTTTATCTCTGAGCTTTCTATCCTGTTCCATTGATCTATCTTTCTGTTTTTGTGCCAGTACCATACTGTCTTGATTACTTTAGATTTGTAGTATAGTCTGAAATCAGGGAGCCTGAGTCTTCCAGCTCCATTTTTCTTTCTCAAGATTGCTTTGGCTATTCGGTGTCTTTTGTGTTTCCATACAAATTGTGAAATTTTTTCTTCTAGTTCTGTGAAAAATGTCAGTGGTAGTTTGATAGGATTTAAAAAAAAAACATTTAGCATTATCACAGTGCCAAAAAGGTAATATATTAACATTGTTAATAAGCATAAGAGAAAACCTTTAATCTAGTCTGGCCCTAAACTTAACAGTGTATACTTTCTAAAATGGAAACTAATCACCTATTAAGTGTATCTTTTCCCCAAATGATTTCAGTTAAAATCTGAACATTAACATAGATTATAAATCAATATCAGTTAAAAAATAGTAATGATCTACATCAATTGGTTTTAACAAAATAAATTTAAAAGAGACTATATTTTATACAAAGAATATTTGGTGAGCATACTTACACTTTCATATGTTTAGTTAGCATATGTCAGTTCTATTTCTGGTTCAGAGATAGAAAAATCACAAGGGACCATTGCTCTCATTCTAACCATCAAATATATGGAGTAAGCTAAAAATTATAGTTTAAAAAAATCTCCTCAGAGAACTAAGATACAACCTAAATAAACTAACTTTCAGAAAATGACAAATTCTTCATGGGAGTGAAGAGACCCAAGCCTAGAAAAACCTTATGTTGAGAAGAAGAATTCATCTTACACAGAAAAGTGAAACAAACAAAAAAAGATGAATAGGAAACAAATGCAGATGAGAGCCTCTTTCATGAAAACTCATCATGCTAGTGAAAACTATCTTTAAATTATCTTCATAAGAATGGTAACATTATACTAAGAAAGTGTGTCTATTACTGTAAGAAATAAACTGCTAGCCCTTCTATAAGGGAAGTATTTCAATGTAGGTGACTCACCATCAAGTGGACAGTTGATATACTGGAGAAATGGTTTCACTTTGTGGGCTCTGTTTTTGACTGACTTGATCATTGGCAGGTTGAACAACTGGCAATGGCAGCACTTCAGCCAGCCTTGGTAAATGGGTACCTGAGTTTTGAGATCTATGTCTAGCCTTTATATTTGCCACCATATTCATGAGTCCAACATACCAGCACTGGGCTGGCTGATGTAACTGGATGGATCATTTTGTCTACCCGATTTTTTAGTGCCTATGCCATGTTCCTGCTTTCTGGGAGGTATTAACATGTGATATAGAGGTCTTCAAACTTTTTATCCCACTCCCATGTGGGAAGAAATGCCTCTAATTCACATATCCTTATCCCCTATCATTCAGTCCTTTTTGTTACATGCTCTGAACCAGCTGACCAGGACATTTCCCACTTCTTAGGGGTCCTTATATTTTAATATCAAGCCATATCTTTATCCACAAGTGACTGCTTGAAGTCCTGTTCATAGAGAAGTTATTCTCTTACCATTGTCTTTCAAGGTCACTCATGGGTGCAGATCTAACACATCTACCATCCATTTTCAACTTGCAACCAAATATCAAAGAGACTTATTTTTAAATTAAGCTCAGGCTGTGTCTCATACTTCACGATTTTACAAGATCCCTTATACAAACATAGGAAGATGACCTGGAAGGCCATTAGTACAACAGTTGTGAGTGTCATATGGGTCTAGGCAGTCTTCCCATAGAGCTTGCTTGTGCCCTATAATACTACTAGTACTTGATTCCTCATGTAATTCTCCCATCATGTAACACATTGTTGCTATACCTGTCTGTATTAAAGACGTTATGGATCTAAGAGGAACCTACACAAGGTAGGTAATTCTGGTCATTTGGTGTCCTGAGATCAGATGTTCTATTTCTACCAGGGCTTGTTTGCAAGCTAGGAGTTGTCTGTGAACAGGCATATTAATTTTCACTGCATATTATTTTTCATAATATCACCTTGCTCCAGAGAAACAAGAGAAAGAGTTGTGATCACTTATTCACTTGTCACAAACTCTATATGTCAAATTTTCCCACTGATACATCCCATATCATAGACTGTACTGATTTATATGATCTGAGTGGCAAAGGCTGATTATATTGCAGCTGAGATCTTCTTCAGAGCCCTTTTCTACTCTGGGATGCACTCACAGCCTTTTGAGTCACTTTGCATAACAAATGAGTGATGGTACAGAATATGTTGTCTCTGGACCTTGAAGAGACCCACCAAATTTATGACCTTATTCATAATAGACATATATGATACAATATGTATTATTATGTTATACATTGTAAGATACATACCACACCTCTTATATATCCAGGCAAGCATGTCTACTTACCTATGCTACTTTATACTTTACTCCAGTATCTTCCATGACAATTTGGGCATTTCAACTTCACTTAATATGGACCATCACTTTTTCCATGGTTCTAAGAATCAAGTAAATATTGAGGTTGCACCATTCAGTGGGGACTTTACCAAGATATCAAAATTCTATATTTTAGGTGAGTTCTTCTAACTCAATAAACTAAACTCATTCTTATCAAATTTTGTGTTCAAATTTTTACCTTGTTGATAAAAGAAAAACAAAAACAAACAAAAGAAAACCTTAGAATTTATTCCCACACATTTTCCCCTTGCTCTTGTCCTTACATATTGGTTAGTTCATGCAGCTACTATGGATAAACACCTTTCTTTCCTTACCAGGGCCAGTTGAGTTATGCAGGAACTTAATCATAGGTTTAGACCTAATGAGAAGAAAAGGGGAAACCTTTTGCCTTATGGGAAAAAGCATTGCTTTCCAGTATTTGGAATGTTCTGCCACAGGCTTCGAAAAAGTAAGCCATCTTAAAAACCTCCAAAGATTCAGTAGAGAATGAGAATTCAACATTTTTGTGGTCTCTGCCCAGATATTTCCAACCCATATGCCAGGTTCCCTTAGGTTTTCCCAGCCTTCCCATAGAAGATCTGCCTGGTATCAGACACTTTGATTATTAGGTCTTGGACTTGGTATTCTACTTTGTTTGGCCCACTACAACAGGGTGTGACAGGTTTTTTTTCTTTTGCAGTACGCAGGCCTCTCACTGTTTTGGCCTCTCCCCTTGTGGAACACAGGCTCCAGACGCGCAGGCTCAGCGGCCATGGCTCACGGGCCCAACCGCTCCACGTCATGTGGGATCTTCGCGGACCGGGGCACAAACCCGTGTCCCCGGCATCGGTAGGTGGACTCTCAACCACTGCACCACCAGGGAAGCCCGAGAGATTTCTTTAATGCAACCAACTTATCACTGGTGATGGACTCCTCATTGCCAGCAGGATGGTGAAAAATCTAGCTTCAAAGCTCCACATGTCATCTTATCATTCCAAATAAGAACTAACAACATAGATCAGGTTCTTCAGAAGCAGAATGGAAACTGAATTTGCTGTACAAGAATTATCTTGAGGGCTTCCCCGTGTACTACAAAAAAAAAAAAAAAAAAAAAAAAAAAAGAATTATCTTGAGTATCAAACCCTGTGGGGGGAGTGAAAATGGCGCAGAAAAAGAAGCCTCATAAAGCATGAGCCAAACTGATGAGAGTCTGGAGCTAGCATTGCCAATTCCAGTACCTCATGTCAGTCTTAAGTGGCCAGACCTTTATACCCCTGCCTCACTCAATTGATGCTTGTAGACTGGTCTAAAGAAGACCATGACCTAGGGCAAAGTTCTTTGTTCAGATAAAGCAAACTCTGAAGCACTGACCTTGAAAGGGGGTCTCCATGGAACATCTTAGTGTTTACCACATGTTCTCATCACAAATGATTGAGAAGAAATACCTCAATCAGGTGATTCTCCCAGAGTTTTATACAAGATCTGAAAGTACATATTATATGGAAAAATTCAATACCATCCCCTACAGAAAGTCGCCTTAGTGACCTTTCTAGTCAGTGTGAGTCACTGTATCAAGAACAAACTGAAGAAGATATTAACTGGTCACAAAAGTAGGAGAGAAACATCACCTTTTCTCCAAAGCATACCATGTGTAATGATACACCTTGAATAAAGGAAAATTGAATACACTAGTTGGAGAAGAAAGGTAATGAGTAAATGGGTTTCAATTAAATTTGAATGTGGTGGAATTTACCAGTAAGGCCATGAGTTTTAAAGAGCAACTTTAGCCAGAAAGTTGGGTTATAACACTATTTTACATTTGGCACTCTTTGGGGTAGTCCTATTATTGAAAATAAATGTTTCCCTTCCAAAGATTTCAAACTATATAACAATATTTATTTATAAAATGTCTTATGATGTGGCAGTGAATTTAGAGCCACACTAGATGTCAGCTTCAGTACAGGTAATAAGGACACAGTGAAGCTAATAGAAACATCATCCTAATGGGAAGAAAAAAATGCACGGTGGCTATAATTTAAAATATTTCAGTGCCCTGATGGAACCTGATTCTCTTTTCTCTATGGATTCAGGCTCATATTAAGTAGGGAAAATTAGAATGTATAAATAACCCAGAATGTAGGATGTTTTTATCTTCTTGGTTCTTCAAAGGGGTAGTCATGATGAAGCTGTTTATTTTTTATTGTATAAAGCCAATTATTTGACACAGATAGTCATCCCAATTGCCTGGTGAATCTAGGATGAACTATGTGTGATCAATTGTGCTGGTAAGTCCACTTACTTGAGGACTAATTATTGTTCATTTTGAGAACTTGTATTTAATGATTTTATCTACTTGGTTATGTAAAGGGTGAAATTTCTTGGCTATCAGAGTATTGTCTATGATATGAATCATATTCTGGTTTAATGCCTATTCAATAATAAAACTATTTTCTTTCTCTGCTAACTTTGTACAAATGTTTTCTGGTTTGAGAGATTTCCTTTTTAATTGTATTTCCCCAAGAACGTTAAGTAATTGGATTCTTTGTTTTTTTTCAGCCACTGCTTTATTTCTTTGTCAGATCTGGACTTCTGACAATTTTGTCTATATCAGATAGGTTTATTTGGATCCAATCTAGAAACTCTCTTCTCTTTCACACACACACACACACACACACACACACACACACACAGTGGCCATGGCCTATATGACAAAGGCATTTAATTGTCATGTAAAAAGAAACCTGGAGGAAGGCTGCTCCAGAGTTGACTTCAGTTGTCAACAACATCTGGACATTAAGCAGACTTCTTTGTGCATATTTTGGTTACCAAAAGGCTGCTGATGTTCCAGATATCACATCCTAACAAAAGAGTCTCTAAAACGGGAAGACAGGAAACAGTGGCACAAAAAAGGCTACTCTCTTGTGCAGCACTCCACATTTTGTAGTAACACATATTTTGTAGTGACTAGATCCCAGCAGAGCTCATGTTAGCTTTCATGGTTAACTCCACATAATCTCTCACAAATGAAATCAGCATGACTGACTGGTTGAAATCAAATGAATCCAGATCATCCATTGGAGCTGGGGGAGAGACATTCCATAATCTGCTGCCATCTTGATACCTGAACATAAGGGCAGATTTGGTTAACAAGGACAGTAGTGAGGACTGTCTGCCACAGCACTTTGAGAAATGGTCTTTTCTTGCATTCTCTGACAATCCACACTCATGGTTTCCCTAGTTTTTAAAATTTTCTTCCAAATTTTCTTTAGAACTGTGAATATCCTCCTAGCTCTTTTCTCTTTTCTTTCTTTATACCATAAATTTAGTTTCCATTTGTATACAGATGATGCCTAAAAATCTGTCATGTGCACATATATACAATGGAATATTACTCAGCCATAAAAAGAAATGAAATTGAGCTATTTATAATGAGGTGGATAGACCTAGAGTCTGTCATACAGAGTGAAGTAAGTCAGAAAGAGAGAGACAAATACCATATGCTAACACATATATATGGAATTTAAGAAAAAAATAATGTCATGAAGAACCTATGGGTAAGACAGGAATAAAGACACAGACCTACTAGAGAATGGACTTGAGGATATGGGGAGGGGGAAGGGTAAGCTGTGACAAAGCGAGAGAGAGGCACGGACATATATACACTACCAAACGTAAGGTAGCTAGCTAGTGTGAAGCCCAGATCCCTTTCTTGAGACCCATACCTTTATGCTTAGTTACACAGTGAATGGATCACTCGCTGTTTTAACTACATCATGCATTTCCAGTCCTTTCATACTGAATCCAAACTCTTTGGGCTAACAATATGGATAACTGTTAATCAGACTTTTCCAATCTTTCTAGCCACTTCTCCTGAAGCCACCTCCCATTCATGCCCAGACACAGACTTCAGTCCATTCACACTCATTATTTTTCACTTGATTTAAAAAAAAAAAAATTCTGGATAAAGTCCAGATTTTATTTTATATTTTTTCTTTCAGCTTTACTGAGATATAATTGACATACAGCACTATATATGTTTAAAGTATACAGCATAAGGATTTGACTTACCTACATCATGAAATCATTATCACGATAAGTTTAGTGAACATCCATCATCTCATACAGATATTGTAGTCCAAAAATTAACCAGTCAATCTAAGAAAGGAAATTTTATTTGAGCCAAATTTGAGGATTATAACTCAGGAAGAGCATCTCGGAAAGCTCTGAGAACTGTTCCATCTGTTAGAAGTCAAGGCACAGTTATAAACGGTTTTTGAGACAGAGGACTGTACATCAAATGACATATTAATGACAGTTTACGTGATCCAGATATAAATACCATGTGACCTCTTAGGAGATCAAGAAGGAATATTATCTTTAAGGAGTTGTCTTGTTGATGCTACAAGAATGTTGCTCTTTATGGTTGAGCAGGTATTTCTGCTGATGAGGAGGATTGATTGATGCATAATGCAGATACACAATGCACAGTGAGGGGAGAGAGGATGCCAAAGGACAGAGAAGAATTTCTCTTAAATTTTTCTTGTATTGCCATAAGTCTAAATTTTATTTCACAATACAAAATTAAAGAAATAGAAAAAAAGTATTTTTCCTTGTGATGAGAACTCAAGATTTGCTCTCTTAACAACTTTCATATATAATATGCAATGGTATTATTTATATTTATCATGTTGTACATGACATTCCTAGTACTTATTTATCTTATAACTGGAAGTTTGTACCTTTTGACTGCCTTCATCCAGTTCCTTTCTCCCCCATCTACACTCAATTTCTTGTAGTTCCCTAAGCAACCTTAGCAAGCTCTCTCTAATCTTTGAAATTTGAATAAACTCTTCTTGTGAGTAAAGTGTTCTTACCAAGCTAATCCTGATCGACCTTCCAGGACTCAGTTTTAGTGTGTCTACTCTCTACCCTCATCTCCACCACTTCAGGAAAACTCCATGTTTCCTTCTATCCAGGTGATATTTGTTTCTTTCATGCTCTTCTAAGATTTTGTGCTTTATACTTTTTTTAGTGCATATCACAATATGTTGCAATTTTTCATGTGCCTCCTCCATTAAGCAGTAAAATTTGAGTGATTTAATCAACTAAGTAATCTCTCAGAACCCACTCTAGCTTTAGCCTTCAATAACTGATGTTTTGAATTTACAATGATAGCACACTAATATTTGTGGTTTCCTGGTCAAAGAGATATAAATAACGAATGTACATTTTAAAATATTATATTGTATAATATCTATTTTGATTTACATTAAGAAATTTTAGACATAAAAATAAAATTGATTAGAATTAAAGCCATATTAATGGTATATCATAATTTTTGTATTATGGGAAATAGGTTTAAATAATATAAAATTGGTATTTATGAGGAGTAAGAACTCCCAAGAATCAGCATAGATGACTTGACAGAAGCAAGTGAGGCAAATTAGGAAAGTGAATATGGCTCAGCTAAGATAGAGTAAAATGATTCAGCTGTTTGTCACAGAGCAATCACCAGACAAGCCAGTGGAGTACTGTCCCCAGGCTAGTACTTAATAAAGAATGCATGAATGAATTGATCAAATCTGTGTTCTGCTTGCATCTGTGTAGGCAGATGCTATAAAACATCAACATTAATGAGAAGCCCCAAAAGCTATATTCTCACTAAAAATAGGCAAAGTACAAATTTTACTTTCAGCATCGAGTAGAAAAATTTTTCTATCCCCATTGAACGGGCACTGTGAAACTTTAAATATAAACTATTTATAAACATAAAGCTTCTCAGTCATAAACAAATAACTGTCCAGTAAGGAAATACAAATATTTATTCAGATATGGTTATAGGTTATCAAAAATACAACTAACCCCACCAAAACACTGCCTGTTTACTCTGGAAGAAATAAAGCTGTTTACGGGATGATCAAAAGTTGCTCCTACTCAGGCAGTAGGGGATTCTTAGTTTTCAGTGAAAATTAGCTGGATAAATATCAAAGAATATTGGCAAGAGAAGTGATCTTGGAATGAAGTGAATACCTCTCCTAATTGTATAGATTCAAGTGCTGATTTCCAGGAAGAAGAAAGGATGTTTCCAAGGAAACAAAACAATTTAGTCAAAAAGATAGGATTAAATAAATCGTTCATCAAGCCCTACGTTGTACGCAAAACTGTGGTCATATTGAGCCAGGATCCAAAAAAAATATTATCAAGAATGCCCTTATCTCAAACAGCTTAAAGGCAAATAAGATATAATCAAGTTGACTTACAAATAATTACTATAGCATATTGCTGTCCTGGCTTGGAAGCTGTTAAAATATAACCCAGGCAAAAGAATTATCTAGAATAATTGAATGTAAAGATCTTCATTTCAGCATTAGTCATTTCAATAGCTATTTTTAAAATTCCATTTATTAGAAGGGTATTTTTATTCATTTATGTAACATATGTCTTTACTGCTTATCATGTACCAGGCACTATACTAAGTTTTGTTTTTATATATTTTAGTTTTTTTTTCAGATTTTACTGTTTTACAGTAGCTTTAGGTTCACAGCTATTCTAAAGTTTTGAAGTGTATATGAAAAAAAATGAGCAAAGAAACAAACAAAACTGACAAATATTCCTTAGAGTTTTCAGTTTAATGGTAGAAACAGTAAACATGATAAATTAGTAATTATACTTATGTTAGAAGCTGGTAAGTTCAATGGATAAACCAAAGCAGGGTAATGGGATTTAAGGATTGCAAGAGAAGGAGGAAGGTTCTGATATAAAGAAGATGATGAAGATACCACTATACCTAAAATACATAAGTAACAAGTACAGCACAGGGAACTATATTCAATATCTTGTAATAACCTATGATGGAAAAGAATCTGAAAAAAAAATATATATATATATACACTATTTAACTGAGTCATTTCACTGTACTCCTGAAATTAATACAGCATTGTAAGTCAACTATACTTCAATTTTTAAAAAACGTATATTAAAAAGTATAGAGGATAATGAGGGCAAGCCTTACCTAAAAAGTGATCTTGTAACACCCTTTGAAGGAACTGAGGGAGTTAACAAATTGATAACAGAGAACAGATTTTTCCAAAGCAGAGAATTCTAGTATTCAAGTATTTCAAGTCTTAGCATCCCATCAGGATATCTATAGGTAAACAACATGCATGTAACTGAGGTCTTAAAGAAACAAAAGTTGAGTTTGCCTGAGGTAGTGGTTTTTGTGTTATTGCAATACCTGACCTTTAAATGTCACCAAAGAAAACCCTTAATTGATTCATTTTAATTGACTTGTAAGACAAAATATTATTTCAAGCAGCCAAATAAAAGTCATTTAAAAGTCCATAAGAGTCACAGAGCCATCTCAGAGGCACATTATTAGAATGGTTTACTTAACCTGTGTCCCTGCTGTCACCACAGCCTTACCTTCCCAGACAACCCAGAATAAATACCTGACACAGCCGTTCAACCTGCCTTAGTTTGATACCCACATATGCCTTGGATCTTTTACCAAAAGGATACAGGATCCATCTAGTTTTGAGGAAAATTTCTATGTTTGTTTAATTTGGGTGTCACAGAGGTCAATATAATGGGAGATAACCAAAAGTGATACCTGGATCTAAGGATCTCAAACCATGAGCTTACAAAGAAACAAGTATATTTCTTGGGAACACTAAGTCTCAGCTCCCCATTCCCAGGATGGGGTTGTTCTGATAAGGATTCAGTCTTAATCCATAAAAAATTGTCATAAATTTCATGTCGAGGTGCGTGCTCTGATGCTTCTGACAATCTCTTAAAGGCTATAATGAGATTATGCTGGCACATGCCATTTCAATGTTTTATATTTTGCCTTAAAGAATATGTGAGGGACACATTCATCAGTAGCACATAAGTTGTCAAGTCTTTTATTTGAGACTCTTCACATGAAATATGAAGGGTCATATGTTTTAGGATTTAATCCTAATGTATTAATCCTTGTATCAATATTTCGATCATAAGAGAGTCCTAATTTGGTATACTCAAATATGTTTCTTCTGCCTCCTTTTGGTAAGGGAAAACTTGTAATGAACTAAATATTCCACACATTTTCAAAGCAAAGGACCCAGTTAATGTTACCATATTGAATTATCAAGGACAATAACTTGTTAGTTTTACTATAATATTTTTATAACTTATGGGGTACCTATATCAATATATTTAAATTATCATGTTGACACATACTTTGAATTTTTAGGACCCATAGTAATTTTCATATTATCAAAGTAAACTGCCAACGTATTTTTGGTATATCAAATTTTTAGAAGTTACACACAGAGAAAACCCAAAAAAACTGGGCAACAGTTTTTGGGGTATTCCTTCTGAGATTCATTTTCTTTTTGCATGGTGTGTTCCAAGGTTTACCAAATTCATTTGAAAGAAACTAAACCTACTGGATTTTAATAGATGGGGGGAAATGTGATAAGTCATCAGATAAGTTCGAGATATCATGAGTTAAACTAATTCAACATTTTTCTCCTTCCTCTATTCTCACTGTCTTTGATGTAAAACTGGCTCTTTGTATTAACTCAAGAGGGACTGAAGTTTACAGAACTGTTATAGTCCTATTCTTGAAACATTACTGCAATTAAGATGCTGAAGACTTTCTTTGGGAACTGACGGTGTGGTTGAATGAGTGCTAGTTTAAAAGTGATGAAGCCCATATGACTTATAAAGTTCATGGTAGGGAAAATTACTTAGGTTTTCCAATTCTTAGTTTTGTCATCTGTAAGAATGTTGAGACCAGAGAAGATGACTTCATGCTTTGTAACCGTAGACTTTATACAATAATAACAATAATGATAAGAATGTGTTTAAACATAATATGTAATATGAAAGTCAAAATAAAACAGTAATTTCAGGATGATGCATAGATTGATCATTTTTTCAGCAACTAAACCGTGTGGTTTAAAATATTCCTTTTAGTTCAATATTTAAATTTTTAAACATTTTTCCCCTTGATGTGCGTTGTCTTTTCCAAAGTGACTAGATCATTCAAAGCAAAGGGAAAGATCAGAGTAGCTTTGCTTCAGGCTATTTGCAGTTGATGTCACTTAAATTTAAACCACAAAGACATTTCAAAAAGAAAACATTTTCATCTCCTAATATATAACCCAGGAGATACGAAATCATGGCATCTCAGGGGAAACACTTTCAGTTATGTCAACTTGGCAACTTGCATCTGCTTTTCAAGTGAACAAAGAAAAGAGTTTGGATATGACAGTCTAAAAACCTTGCTTCCTTAAAGTTTTTACCTTCAATATTTCATGAATGAAACATCCTTGCTCTTCAAAATGCTATTAAGGGTTATTAGCTCTCCCACAATTGTGTTGGAATGGTGAAAATAAAATGCTTTCTGACTTCTGTATCTGCAACGTATGCTAAATGTCCCAGTTTTGTAAGGTAAAAAACAGCTTGAGAATGCTTTCTGTTATCATTGATTCACAACTACCTTCTGCTCTGAACAACAAAAATAACCACCAATATCAGCAAGTTCACAGCAGAGTAAGTTAACTAAAAACTACTGCTAATACCTCAAGCAAGAACCCATGTATTTACCAAGTCACACCTCCCATTGTCCTTGGTATACAACCTTGTATAAAAAGGCATAAGTGGGACTTCCCTGGTGGCGTAGTGGTTGAGAGTTCGCCTGCTGATGCAGGGGACATGGGTTTGTGCCCCGGTCCGGGAAGACCCCACATGTTGCAGAGCAGCTGGGCCCGTGAGCCATGGCCGCTGAGCCTGTGCGTCCGGAGCTTGTGCTCCACAACGAGAGAGGCCACAACAGTGAGAGGCCCACGTACCACAAAAGGCATATGTGAACGTCACAATAATCTTTTTTTTTTGAAACATCTATCTTGAAGTCTCTTCAAATAAATTGTCTGGTAATTATTCCATTCCTAGGTAAATTAAAGTGCATATTTAATCATTCTATTAATTTCATTAAAAAAATGAATAACTACTATATGACTTTGGAACACAAAGAGAAAAAGAATAAAAGAAGAAATAAGATAAAACTTGGCACTTACTTGCCAAGACAAGGCAATGCCAGACAAGGCAAACACAAGTAGATAAAGTTTATTGAGGTATCCATTTCTGGAGAAGTTAGCTAAGGTTTTATATAGGAAATATTATTTTGGTAGAACGTAAAAGATAAGGTTTACCTTATTATTTTGCATGGAAGACAAAAGTAAGTTGGATGTTCTATGTAGGGGGAAGAGAACCTACAAACTTTAAGGGCACAGAGATACAAATCAGCATATCTTTAAGGTGGGAGTAACAGCAATTTAGAGCTGAATTAAGAGGTAAAGTACATGAAGTGTGGAACCATTTGTATTGCATGACAGCTTTGCTAACAGTGACTAACAACACTTGGGTTCATGGAGATGTATATGCATACCAGTCTGGGAATGTATGAGATGTTATACTTCGTATGTGATCAATAGGTCATACTGAGATCCAAGACTGGGTTCTAGGCACCAGAAATAAAACCCATCTTCAGAAAAAAGCATAGAGTTTCCATCTATTGCTTAGTAAAAGATCATAAGAAAGCAGAGGAGATATTTTTAGGTTACATTTAGGAGTGGATAAACCACTAAAAGCCTTAGAGTACTGATACATGAGTGAGGTTGTTAATTACCCAAAGTCTAACTTCAAGGAGTAAGACAGCTCTTTGGCTTGAAGAGGATGAGATAATCAGTGAAGAGTATCCACCACTGTGCAGGTTAAAGAGGATGGCCAGGTAAGTAAGCACGTGATGTGGGCACAGTGGGGACCAGAGTAAGCTAAACTGATAAAGTGGTGCTGTATGTGATTGTTTTAAAATACAGGCTCTAAAGGTTCAGGAAGAGCCATTGAACTTCCCCCTTACTGCCTACAAGAATTTAAGGTAGGAAGCCTGTCCCAGGAAAAAGCTATCTCTCATGATAGATAACCATAGTATGGTAGGCAGGGAAGAAACTATCAAAGCCCATTTGATCAAAGTCTTCTCTGCTTCCCATTGTCTCTGGATAGCCCAGCAAACACTTGTTTACCAAACATTTACTATTTTTATCTTTCTGTGAATTACCTTTCTTCTCCTTGAAGTCTTCTTCTCCTTAGTCTTACCTTGCCTTATTGTATTGGAATTTTATACTTATATGAATTCCTTGTGCACACATAATAAATTTGATTTTCTCCTGGTACTCTGCCTTATGTCATTTTAATTGCCAGCCAAAAGAACTAAGAGAGGAAATTTCCTCTCCTGGACAGAAGCTAATATCAAAAAGCTATATATTGTATGATTCTAACTAAATGACATTGTGGAAAAGGAAAAACTTTGGAGACAATAGAAAGATCAATGGTTGCTAGAGGAAAGAGAGACAGGTGAATAAGTGTAGCACAGAGGATTTTTGAGGCAGTGAAAATACTCTGTATGATATTATCATGATGGATATATGTCATCATACATTTGTCCAAACCCATTAAATGCACAACCCCAAGAGTGAACCCTAAGATAAACTATTGGCTTTGGGTGATCATGATACGTCGATGTAGGTTCGTCCATTGTAACAAATGTACTATTCTGGTGAGTGATTTTGATAATAAGAAAGGTTATGCATGTGTGGGAGCAGTGGATATATGAGAAATCTCGGTACTTCCCTCTCCAGTTTACTGTAAACCTTAAACTGCTCTAAAACATCAAAGCTTCCAAAATGGTAATTTAAAGGAAACAACTTAGAAGAAAAAAGGGGAAAATGTCAATTTTGAAAAGGTTTACCAAGTGCTAAGAGAAAAAGATAGGAGAAAAGAATATATATAAATTGATTGATTTCTGAAAAAAATATATGGAAAGTTTTAAACATTTGAACAAGGTTTTACAGAATATTTCTACCAGGTTTTAAAAAATGCTATTTAACTGACTTTGTTGAAAAAAAAGGAAAACTTCTCTATTATATTCATAAGATGAGCCTTATATTGATCCAATCCAACATGGATTGGATCAAAAATGTATCATGCATTTTTTGTATTAACAAAAATGTCCTAAACGAAGTGTTAAATAAAATCCAATATTAGCAAACAAATCTATTTTGTGTATGACCCAGAATAGAAGAACTCCCATGACCCAGTGAATTTCTTCTAGTAATAACAAAAATGGCTTTAAGTAAACATAATATAATAATTTTAATTAAATTAACTAGAGAACATTAACTGTCTAAGTCGATAGAGAAAATTCAAAATAGACATACATACTTTTGGGGAATTATATAAATGGTAAGATTTCAAATGAGAAGAAAAGTTGAGCTACTCAATAAATAGCATTTAAACAACTGGGTAGATATCTGGGAAAATGTGATTACAATTTACACAAGTATAAATCATAAATGGGTAAAATAATTTAAACGAATCCATAAAAGTACTTGAAAAATGTGTGAATTTTTACTTTATAAAGTCAAATAAGGTTAAGGATGTTTATATTACAAAATCCTTAACAGAAATATTTAAAAATATATGTGTGTTACAAAACACAAAATAAAGAAAAGACAAAAATTGCGTATATCAAAAAAAAAAAAAAAAAAGAAACACAACAAATTAGGAAACTATTTGCAAATCTACACAGTAGAGTAAAAGTGTAAACTTCTGCATTTTATAAAATGCTCATTCAAATTCATATAAATATGACTTTAATCAATGTAAAATGAGTAAATATTTTAGCAGAAATTTTGCAGGAAATGAAATATTGATAGCTTTTAAACATATACAATATTCAGACTTCCTTAAAATAGAAGCAAAGTAAATATAATCTGAAGAGTAAAATATTTTACCTACTGATTGGCAATGGTGCAAAATTTTTATAGCAGGGTTTCTTGGGGATTCAGTATCACTTACTATTGGGAATGTAATTTTTAACAGACCTTACAGAGAACAATCTAGTACTAGCAAACAAAATTACAATATAAAAATCCTGGGATCAATAATTCTATTTCTGAAAATTCAGGTATATATGACACAGGTAAACAAGTATATTAAATGATTTAATGAATTAGCATGGAAAAGTTCATAGTAAAATATTGTATATAACTTAAATGTCCATCAGTTCAGGACTGCCTAAATAAATTGTGGCACATCTGTAAAATGGAGTATTATTTAGTTAAAAAAATGAACAAATTCTTTATATGAAAATATCATCAAGATGTATTTAAAGTGAATAAATATGCAGAAATATGTATGATATGCTACTAGTTTTGTAACAGAGGCAAAATATTTACAAGATCATTTGCCTCTATTAAATTAATTGGAAACATAAACAAGAAACTAATAGAAACGATAATGGGGGGGTAATAAGTAGATTGGTTGGACCAAGGAGAATTTTCACTAAATAATCAAATATATATGTTTTATAAGTATATATGTATAATTTTATATATGTTTTATGTTTTAACTACTCAAAAGCTGAATAAAATTATATCAGGAGAAATTCATTCTAATGAGTAGAATTTTTAAAAATTCTGACATAAATAATTCAGCTTAAATATTATTTACGGGCTTCCCTGGTGGCGCAGTGCTTGAGAGTCCGCCTGCAGATGCAGGAGACGCGGGTTCGTGCCCCGTTTCGGGAAGATCCCACATGCCGCGGAGCGGCTGGGCCCGTGAGCCATGGCCACTGAGCCTGCGCGTCCGGAGCCTGTGCTCCGCAAATGGGAGAGGCCACAGCAGTGAGAGGCCCGCATAACGCAAGAAAAAAAAAAAAAAAAAAGAAAATATTATTTACTGTTTAAGAGACAAAATAAATGCCTGTTTTAGGCATTCACTGCCCTCACAATATTTTGTTTGGGTAATAGATGGAAATAATGAAAAACAAGCAGTATCTTAAAGAATTGCTGCCTAATAATGTATAATTAACTATTTGCTACTTAAAATTCACCACTTTAATTTAAAGTCATTTAAATACATACTTGAATATTAGTGAAGGGGAGGGGAGAAAGTAGCTGTTCATCTCCAAATTATTCTTGCATACCCTCTTTGTTAACACATGAAAGTATCCAATATATAACACTAGGGGTTATTGAAATTTCTCTATTTGACTCACCATGGAGACTCAACTAGTAACCCAATCCTGATCATAAAAATCTCCCCAGTGATATGTGGGTGTGTGAGTGTGTATTAAATTTTTAGAATATTAAGTAGATCATTTAAAGACTTTTCCCTGTTCTGCCATGGTTGTTGCTTCATTAATTTAGTATTCCATTGTGTATATTTCATTGCAAACTTTGCCATAAGCATCTCTCTCCCATGATGCTTGTGAGCTTCTTCTGAGACAGGACTATGATTTTTCATCACTGTGGTCTCAGCAGGCACATAGCAGAGTAAGTGGCAACAATAGTTTGTTGAATAAATGCATAGATATAAGATCTATCTCATAAACATACAAATGAATATACTATGAATATTAAGATAATCACATTGGAAATTCTGATTGTCACTCTGCTTGTTTTTTTGTTTTGTTTGTTTTTTTTCTTTTCTTTCCTTTTTGGATTCAGACCAATTATTACTTTTCTAACAATGTCATAGAAATTTCTAAGGATGTAGTCCAAAATGCTCATGTCATATCATATCTATTACCCAACTGCAGGAGGCCTTGAAGCTATGTATTTTCAATTAGTCTATAATTACAAACATTTCATGATTGAGTTCAAACTGAGAAACATGTTTCTTTCATGGATGCAAAAAGTCTTATTATTGCCAAGGTATAGTCACTCCTGACAATTCAAATTCTTTACATCAAGAATTTTTTTTTTTCATTTTCAGTCAATGATGCAAACAGGGGTAAAATATTAATTCAAGTGTTTTCCTTCTTTTTCACTACATTCATGATTTGTTGAGATGGAAGTTAAAACCAGCTAAAGAATAATCCCTAACAGAGATATAGAAAACTCAGAGAAGTTGGGAAATGTGAACATAGTGTTTTAGGGCAAACAGAACACTTCACCTTTTCTCTCCAGTTAGCTCTTAGGAATCTAGGTAAATGCAAATAAAAATACCCATTTGCCTTATGGCTTCTGCCATACTTGTGAATCTGACCACTCTCAGAGACAAACCTCATTCAGATAAACAGGTTTACAATAATTACATCTATGTTATAAAACGTTTTCAATTCTACCTTCCTGTAAACATAAAACTATAGCGCTCCGTATACTTTGTGTACATGATATACTTCATTTGAAAGTATATGCCATTATGAAAAAGGCAAGAAATGGACTTCAACCCAAGTTTTTTAGCATATCATTTAAAATTCCCAAAGGCCATATCAAACTATTTGACAATTTCAATAATACCAATATTCTCGATTTTTAAGAATTCAGATATTTTGACACAGTCCTTTTGGTTTCTTCTTTAATCTTTTTTAAATATGACTTTTAAAAATCATTAAAGTAAACATCATAGACTTTTAAACATATCCTTAAATAAGTATTTACTATGAATCTGGCACTGTGCTTAACAATTTATGGAAATTATCTAATTTAACAAAACTCTATAATGTAGTTGCTATTATTCTTTTTATTTTACAAATAAGGACATCAGTCTCTGAATTATTACCTTCCATTCTCGTTTAAACCAATTCCAATCAAGCTGTCACCCTAAAACTCCAAAGAAAAAACTATCTTTGCCAATGTCACAAATAACCTTCACTTGGGAAATCCAATATGAATTTCAAATTCACTTCCTAGTTGTTCTCCCTGCAGTATTGACTGTATAGTGCTTCCAGAAACTGTCCTTTTATTTAGTTCAGGGACAATACACCCTTATCTATCATACTTATAGTCACTTCTTACATTATTTATGTGTTTTTTTAATTTTTAAATTTAATTTTATTTATTTTTTTATACATCAGGTTCTTATTAGTCATCCATTTTATACACATCAGTGTATACATGTCAATCCCAATCTCCCAATTCATCACACCATCACCACCACCCTTCCGCCACTTTCCTCCCTTGGTGTCCATATGTTTGTTCTCTACATCTGTGTCTCAATTTCTGCCCTGCAAACTGGTTCATCTATACCATTTTTCTAGGTTCAACGTACATGCGTTAATATACAATATTTTCTTTTCTCTTTCTGACTTACTTCACTCTGTATGACAGTCTCTAGATCCATCCACATCTCAACAAATGACACAATTTCGTTCCTTTTTATGGCTGAGTAATATTCCATTGTATATATGTATCACATCTTCTTTATCCATTTGTCTTTTGATGGGCATTTAGGTTGCTTCCATGACCTGGCTATTACAAATAGTGCTGCAATGAACATTGTGGTGCATGTGTCTTTTTGAATTATGGTTTTCTCTGGGTATATGCCCAGTAAAGTTATTTATAAGTTTATCATCATATCACCAACCATGTAATTTTGAAATGCTCCTAGTTTAATTTGGGATCACTTTTGTCTTTTATCCATGTTCGCTCACTTGGTTACAAAGTCTTGTCATGCAGGTGTAACTATCACTTAAATGCTGCAGATCTCAAAATTATATCTCTAGTCCAGACCCATCTCTTAAATTCCAGACTCAAAATTTTAACTATTCACCACTTTTACTTGCACATCCAGTTGACAATGTCCTAGTAATATACCCCAATTTTCATTGCTGACCTTCCCATACTTCAATCACCCATTCAAAATTTGCTTTTATTGTAATCTTCCATATTTTGTAAAAACAGTCATATAAAAATATATACAAAGAGGCTCCATCCTTCTCTTCACATAAGTGAAAATAGTTGAATTTACCTCAACTTTTGTTTCTTTCACACCATGTGTTGAATCCAACAAAAAATCCAATTAGCTCTACCTACAAAATGCACCCACAGTATTCTTGTCACCTGGTTCTTTCACCACCACTATTTCTCACCTGTAAACCATCTCTACATCAGTTTCCCTGCTTCTGACTTTGCCATCTTCATGTTCAATCCCGGAGCCATTACCATCCTTTTCAAACATAAGTGAGAATATATGACTCTTCTGCTCTGTGCTTTTTCATTGCACTTAGAAAACACATGCCCCATTATTTGTGGATGAATAACACAATCTTTATAAATAAAATATTATGTTTTATTTCATATATACAAGTATTTCATGCATTTCAGTGTCTCTTCCCTTTAAATACTACTAGTCAGTGCAAACCTCCAATCACTACAGAATCTTCAGCAATAAGAAAAAAATTAAATCTTATAATAAGTATCATTTTGAAATAAGAAAGTCTTCTGATGAATTCTGCCATTTTTAGAAAATCCAACTGGAATCTTATTCTCACAGTATGGGAACTTCTTCATTTTCCTTTATGGTAGAGTCACTCTGATCCCACTCTTTTGCTCTTAGAAAAACTCCCTTCAGGGAAGAAATAAGTAGTCGATATATAAAGCCTTGAATTTATGCATTCCATTTTTTATTTTTTAACATCAGCAACAAAAACAAGGACACTTGCATAATCTTTTGTTTCACAAATAATTTAGGAAATGAAGGAACACCTTTGCAGATACCCCTGCTAAGTTACCAGGAATTTTTTTCAATACTAATCTTTAAAATTCACATGCAAATACTAAGAACACTTAATCCATTTTAAAATATATGTATTTCCAATAATTTCTTATTGGCACACAAAAACGTGATTACAATGCGGGGGTGTAACTGAAACAACTCAAACAATAGAGCTAAGTAAAGGATGTAATAACTTACACATATTAAATAGTTGATATGACACTGTTTTCAATGTTTATATGTATTATTTCATTTAATCACCACAAGAATTATTAGAGCTAGCAATTAGACTCAGTTGTACTGATTCTGCAAATGATGATCTTAACCATTATGCATCATTCTAAAATGCTATCAATTTCAATAACAAGTTTGTTTTCTTGCTCAAGTTACTGAATAACTATGTCCCTTTGTTTCCTCATCTGCCATCGGTGTATGACCATTGTATCATTGCATGAGGATTAGATGAGTTAATAGATGGAAAGTCTTTGTATTAACAGATTGAGAATGTAAAACAGATATAAATGTTAAGGAAAAGAGGAAGGAAAAAATAAAATCTCTTCTTTTATGCTCATTAAACATCAAATGTTATTAAAATTTAACTTATACATGCATATATTTATAAGGAAGGAGGGTAGGTGGGTAAACTGTAAATTAAGAGCCTCTAATTAAAATTGTTTGAAAGGGTAGATTGTTTTCTTTAATCAGATAATTGTAATATATTTTATTTTAATTTGTGAGCAGGCATGGTCTTATTTAGGAATACTGTCAAGAAACTTTTCAGTCATTATAAGAGAAATTTTTTAAAAAAGAAAGAAAAGAGTAATCATTTAACTCCAACAATCAGTTTCTCATGTATTTCATTTGATTACCAGCATTTAAATATTTATTTTGAAAGAGCACACCTCTGATTAACATAATACAAAAAAAGTTTGATAATGAACCAACACTCTATTAACAGGTGTTTTTTAAATTTTTCATTTATTTTCAGGTCAGGCTCTTGCAAGTTCTGGCAAATTAGTGTTTATTCAAAATTTAATGCCACTGTCAATTCAGATTCTTTAACTACAGAAGGCATATCTGATTTACATTAACCTGAACACTTTAATAACTAATTAAAATCTTAGCCTTCTGGCCAAGCTCTGAGACATTTATTCTATTTAAATCAGCAACAAAACATTGTTAGTCATTTTCTTCTGAGAAAGGAGGCTCTAATTTATTGGTACTATTAGGATATTTTATAATCTGCAATCTAATCAGCCTTAACAAAAGATTTTATGCTTGGCATGACTCAAATATTTTGCTCAATGACTTATTGAGAAATATCACCTTCCATTGCATTTCTGCCCTAATTTACTGCAGTGATTTTTTATTTGCATGTATTTATTCAGTTCATATGATTCAGATTGAAAAATGTAAGACAAAGCTTGCATATGTAGTATAACATGAATATCTAAAATTTGCTCATATATATTAGATTTTAAAGCTAAATAGATTGTAGGTTATTGTTATTTTTAAATTGAAATAGGTTAACAGATATATGAACTGAAGTCACTTCATTCTATTGTTTATTATTTTTAGTATTTACACAAATTGAGCCTATGACTGAGAGCATGAGACTGTATAAAGGACATAGTTCATGTGTGCAATATAATTTTCTTAAATTTCAATTTGAAACACTGTCAAAAGAAAGAATGAAAGTGGTGGGATTGATTTGGGAAATATATAGTACATGAGATAATATTAAAGTGTTTAAATTATCACTCACTGTGTTTAACTGTATTTCTTCCACTTCCCAGCAGTATTTAAAAAAATAATAAAACCTTCTTAAGAAATCAGTCTTCTTAAAATACACAATAAATTGGTGATCTCCCATTTTAGTTCCTCTGCTCTTTCAAAATAATTATTTGTTAATCATAAAAACCAAAAGAAGAGATAATTTACAAAAAGAAGTTAAGATGTCCATATTTAATGCCTCTGAGAGATGCAATAAGTTATGAATGATTTTGTATTTAACTGTGATTGTGGTACAATGTTATTTCAGGAGAGTGAAGAGGTCAAAACCAGTTTGAATAAAAACGTCACTGAGTTCAAGCCCTTTCTGCTCACTGCAGGGTAGGCCAATCAATTGATAGATGAGTTGTTGAGGCAAGGAATAGTGCCTCTATTCCAAAAGCCAGCAGGCTGAGAAGATGGTGGATTAGTGTCCCAAAGAACCATCTTACCAAGTTAGAATTTAGGCTTCTTTTATTATACAAGGAGAGGCGGTGTGGTTGGTGGTTGCAAACTTCTTATTGTTGGAATCCTTTGTTCTTGCAGCTGTCCACCTAGGTCAGGTCACGAAGTTCCTGTAAACCTCCAACAAGACAAATGATATTCTCTGTTCTGCAACTCTTTATCTCTATATGGATGGAAAAGTGGTATCCCCTTAAAGGTCAGAGTCTTGAGAATGGGCTATTCTGTATATTTCAGGCTCTAGGCAACATTATTAACTCATAGCAAAAGCAATAGAATACACAGGTTAAAATAAAAGAAATAAATCTAATATGGAGTCAGATTTGTTCTTTCCTATTACAAAACTAGCAGCAGTTAGTTGGCAAATCTGTTGGTTCATTTATTCAATTGGTAAGTTAGGTGGCTCCTACATGTTCCTTATTTATAGATTCACATTTTGTGAGGCAATTTTCTTGATATGGCTTATACAGTGATGAGCAGAGGAAGATCCAGAGTCTAAAGTCTCACATGGAAGACTGCCATCAACCCAGAATTTCCCCAAACAATTTCAGACTATAATTGTCATGACAACTGGATACAATGTTGGCAGAATTTATAATGGAGCTGTTGTTTTGGCTGATTCAGTAAATTTTCCTCTCCAGCAGTGAATATATATATATATATTTGAAGTGTAGTTGATTTATGATGTTGTGTTAGTTTCAGGTGTACAGAAAACTGATACTTTTTCAGATTCTTTTCCCATATAAGTTATTACAAAATATTGAGTATAGTTCCCTGTGCTATACAGTAGGTCCTTGTTGTTTATTATTTTATATATAGTAGTGTGTATATGTTACACCCAAATTTCTAATTTATCCCCCCACAACCTTTCTCCATTGGTAACCATAAGTTTGTTTTCTAAGTCTGTGAGTCTATTTCTGTTTCGTGAATAAGTTAATTTTTACCATTTTTTTAGATTCCACATATAAATGATATTAGATATTTGTCTTTCTCTGCATGACTTACTTCACTTAGTATGATAATCTCTAGGTCCATCCATGTTGCTGCAAATGGTCTTATTTCATGCTTTTTATGGTTGAGTAATATTCCATTGTACATATATACCACATCTTCTTTATTCATACATCTGTTGATGGGCACTTAGGTTGCTTCCATGTCTTGGCTATTGTAAATAGTGCTGCAATGAACATTGAGATGCATGTATATTTTTGAATTATGACTTTCTCCAAATATATACCCAGGAGTGGGATTGCAGGATCATATGGTTGCTCTATTTTTATTTTTTAAGGAATGTCCATACTGTCCTACATAGTGACTTCATCAATTTACATTCTCACAGAAAATGTAGTAGAATTTCCTTTTCTCCACACCCTCTTCAGAATTTATTATTTGTAGACTTTTTCATGATGGCCATTCTGACTTGTGTGAGGTGATACCTCATTTTAGTTTTGATTTGCATTTCTCTGATAATTAGTGATGTTGAGCATCTTTTCCTGTGCCTTTTTGTCATCTGTATGTCTTCTTTGGTGAAATGTTTATGTAGATATGCCCATTTTTTTTTATTGGATTGTTTGCTTTTTGATATTGAGCTGTATAAGCTATTTATATAACTTGTTGGTTGCATCATTTGCAAATATTATCTCTCATTCTCTGGGTCATCTTTTCACATTGTTTGTGGTTTCCTTTGCTGTGCAAAAATTTTTAAGTTTAATTAAGTCTCATTTGTTTATTTTTCTTTTTATTTCCATTACTCTATGAGACAGATGCAAAAAGATATCACTGTGATTTATGTCAGAGAGTGTTCTGCCTATGTTTTCCTCTAGGAGTTTTATTGTATCCAGTCTTACATTTAAGTCCTTAACCCATTTTGTAGTGTTAAAGAATGTTCTAATTTCATTCTTTTACATGTAAATATCTAGTTTTCCCAGCAACACTTATTGAAGAGATTATCTTTCTTCCATTGTATATTCTTGCCTTCTTTGCTTCAGGTTAATTAACAATACGTCCGTGGGTTTATATCTGAGCTTTCTATCCGGTTCCACTGACCTATATTTCTGTTTTTGTGCCAGTACCATACTGTTTTGATTACTGTAGCTTTGTAGTGTAGTCTGAAGTTAGGGGAACTGCTTCTTCCAGCTCCATTTTTCTTTCTCAAGTTTGTTTTGGCTATTCAGAATCTTTTGTGTTTTCATATAAATTGTAAAATTTTTTGTTCTAGTTCTGTAAAAAAAATGCCATTGGTAATTTGATAGGGATTGCATTGAATCTGTAGCTTGCCTTGGGTACTATAGTCATTTTGACAGTATTGATTCTGAAGAAGTGTATATTTTAAGAGAGACTTTAGGACTCACATTTTGGGTACGTGGTGAAAGATTAAATACTTGGAAAAATTGAGAGAAAGTGTTAAGGATGATTCCTAGGTTTTGGTTTTGAAAACAGAACAGATGTCAGCATCACTTGCTGAAAATAATACATATCAGAAATTCAACACATCTATGGAATATTATAAGTTCACTATTGGATATGTGTTACATAAAATATTTTGATATAAACAAGAATAAGGTAACTCCAGAAATATATGGATCTGAAGTTCACTAGGTATCTGGCTTCAGGAATCATATTGGAAATTCATTTGTATGTAAGTGATAAGTGACTATTTCAATGCTGAGCATTTCCTTTGGAAGAAAAAAATAACTTGAGGAGACAATAGGGTCTACAGCAAGTGTTGAAGAACTTCAACAGGAAAGAGATAAAGTACGAAAAGGTAATGCAAAAATTATATGAAGTACAAAGTGAAGGGAAAAAAAAGTTTGAAAAAAGAGGGTGTAGTTATCATTGTTAAATGCTGATGAGAGACCCAGTACAATAAGAACTGATATTTGTTGTTGTTGAAGATAATATACGATATGGTTTTGATGGAGTGAGTTTAGAGAAGAGTCATTTCAGTAGAGTGAAGTCAAGGCTAGTTTGAAGTATAAGGAATGAGAAGTGATGAAATAGCACAGTGGGGCTGAAAACTCTTTCAAGTTTAGAGATACATAGGTAGGAAAGATAACCTCACACTATATGAAACAATATCCTAGAAAGGAAAATAGCGTCCCAGAAATTGCTTTCATTTCAATGGACAATACTTGTTTGTTTGTTTGTTTGTTTTCAAATTTGATGAAAATTATTGAGTTGAATAGGAAAAGATAAATTGACACAGTGAAGAGAAGGTATATTTGATAACATAAATCTCTTATACTTCAAATTATTTGGGCCTCAATGAATAGATAAAACAAATTATTTTTTTTAAGAACAGGAGATACAGGTGCTGTGATATAACAAAGGTGAAAGTAGTTTAAGAAACTGATTGTTTTTAAATTTTGTATTTGAAATAGGAAGCCATTTAAATATAAGTTACTGGATTTCTTTAAAATATATGTTGAGAGTGATTATATGTTTGATGGTGGGAATGGAAAGGAGAAATTCTGATAATATTTCAGGAAAGTGGAATACAATTAATATCATTATTCTAGGGAGTGGGAGAGAGAATAAATCAAAGAAGTATTTTGGAATTGTTGGGCAGTTCTGTGAATGATTTTTTTGAAGTTGGTGATGAATCATGGCAATCAAATGCAATATTTAATATGATATAATGGAATCAAAAACACTATGACATAATAAAGTATAAACGATATAGAGAGTAATGGATTGAAGAACAGAGATGAGATACTTTTACTGGGATTGTAATTGTTTAGAACTCAAGTGTTATTTTCTAACATAAAAGTTTGATATTATATAACAATACATATCTACAACTAAATGGATTTTTAATCAACATGAACATGTAATAGTATTTTGTTGTTGCATAGTAATATGAAAAATATATTTTGCATCAAATTATGCAACACTAATCATATAGCCTTTAATTAAAACTGTTTCTTTGCTTTTTTCTAGAGATTATATTTGCCTCATATGTTAATTTGCTTTTATGTATTCAGACATGTTTATGGTTTATCTTTCCATCCCTCCAGTACATCTGTACAGTTCCACTTAACCCTGTCTTCTAAATGACCAAGCATAATTTTTATCTTTTTCATGGGGCAGCCTTCTGGCAGCCTTCCCTCACCTTAATCTAATCATAACTCTACTTTCAGTGACTTTTGGTACATTGGATAATCTTGACTCTGAATTGCCCTCCTCTTTTGTTGGATCCCTCCTTCACATATTCCCTTTTTGTTGTATCCCTCCTTCACGGATTCCCATGCCTTCTTTTTTGTTTATTCCCTTATTTTGATGACTTTGTCTTTGAGTAACTTCATCAGAAAAGACACATATAAGAAAAATATTTTACATCTGTCAATCTGAAGCTATCAACTGGATATTCAGTTGATTCAGGAACTTTGTTTAAAGTGTTCAATTAAAAAAAAGAAAGACTGTTCAATAAAGCAGATTTTCTTTGGTGTGTGTGTGTGTGTGTGTGTGTGTGTGTGTGTGTGTGTATTTATTAACCAACTGTAGTTCTATTCTTGGATCCTCTGATTTGTTCCATTGATCCATTTATCAATATTTACTCATATTTCACACTGTCTTTGCAATGTCTTAAAACATATATTGTAAATCTTTTATATGTGCTTTTCCTTTAAAAAACTGTTTTGCTATTTTCAGTCCCTTATATTTCCATATAAATTTTAGAATTAGCTGGTTAATTTATACAAGAAAAAGCCTGCTGGAATTATGATTGGAATTGCACTGTCTACAGACAAATTTGGGGAACATTAAAAAATACATATTTATATATTCTCAGGTTGCAACTTAATCAAGGAATGTTCAACCCTTACTGAAGTGGTTAGAATTTTTATAGAAATTCTACGAAAATGTTTTACCCTTTGTAAACTAGAATTTCTACAGCAGTTAGTTATGCATTTCTTATCATTATAGGTTGGGTGTGAGTGTGGCAGATAATTTGTCTTTTTAATTTCACAGATTTAAAATTGGAGAAGAATGTAGTCAAGAAACTTTGCCAGAAGACCCTCATCCAATCTGACTCCCAGTGATTCATGTCTCTCTCATTTACAAAATATGCTCATTTCCTCCCAAGACCCCCAAGAATCTTACCCAATTACAGCATCAGCTAAAAGTCTCACAGTTTTTCCCCACTCCCACTGTATTGTGTCAAAGGAATTCAGTTTTAAAGTTAGAGATAATTCCTCATAAAAATGTTGTTGAATAAAAAGTTGTAACTTTTCAGAAAGATACATGTAGATTTCATGACCAGTAGAAGGCCTTGGTTTTACCCTATTGGAATAAATCTCTATAGAAGTTGATGATATTGTTGCCCCTACCCCCAATTTAAAGATTCATATAGAAAGAACTTTTTGTGTTTGCTTTCTTTATTAAAATGAATATTCTCTATATATGTTTTTCTATTTTATACTAATTACCTATGTTTTACTCAATTTTTTATGAAGATTATACTTTTTGTTCTATATTATGTCATTCAAATATTTAAATGTCATTTTCTTACTGATGTGAATAGGAATTAGGAATGCAAATAATTTAAATAGATAATATTAAAATTATTTTTATGCATATAATATGAGACTAGAGTGAAGAGCCATATAATATTGATTGTGGTTATTTTCAAGTAGTCAGAGAAAGTTTTTCTCTATTTACTTCAATGTCACATAAAAATAGTAATTTATTTTTATGTTTATTGCAATTAAATAATTATTAAAACTAAAAGTTAATGCATAAATGGAAATAATAATTCTTATGTGCTTAAGAAAAACGTAGTATGGCTTCATATACTGTTTCACATTTATGAAATTGGATTTGGAGAGCAAATATATTAATGAATGAACAATATAAAGATTTATTAATATATTGGAATAACTGATTTTTTTAAATTTTAAAATAAACTTATGCTTCTTAAAGTAAAATGAAAAGTAAACTATGCTTTTGATATTGAGAAGTTTCCTTTTAACTATTAAATTTATATTGAGAACACTGACCTTATTTATTTATTATTTATTCATTTATTTATTTTTGGCTGCACTACACAGCTTGTGGGATCTTAGTTCCCTGACCAGAGTAACCCCGGGCCCACAGCAATGCAAGTGCCAAGTCCTAACCACTGGACTACCAGAGAATTCCCTGACTTTGTTCATTTTAAAGAGACAATTCTGTTTTCAAATATTCATTCTGAAGAAACTGAAAATAAATTTATTTTGTTATTAACTTGCCTAAGGATAAATTTTTGATTTTGCTTTTAGTATAAAAAATAAAATATTTTGTATTTATCTTCAGAGTTCCAAAATCATTTCAAAATTAAGTTTATGTTTTTCTGCCCCAAGCTGTGAAAAGCAATGAAAACTCCACTATTTTATAAAGAAAATATTTAAGAAGCCCTAGTCCACTTAAAATGCTTCATTTAAATATTTTGAAGACTTTCAGTTAAAACACTCAATACTCAAATAGTACATGAAGTTCTCTTTAAGACTTACCAGTTGTTTGGAAAGAAGTAGGAAAAAACAATTTCTCCTCCCTAAGGCTTAAAGAAGCTTATACAACTCATTCTCTAGGCTTTCTTAGGGAAAATTCCTTCCAAAATGAAAGGAAGTTCCAGGTCTTTCTTCTGATACTACACAGAGAACAAAACAGCAATCTAAAAAATCTGAACCCCAAAGTGAACTTAATACACTAGGCTCTCCATTTTAACACACAAAGCCATATGTGGTCTTAATTTAGCTACCTATTGTTTTTACATTGTGCTTTTTTCCACATCTATATCCTATGATGCAGTCACACCAAAACACATTTTGTTCTCAGTATATTCCCTATTAATTTTCTCTACTATGTGTTTGAAAACAAAAAGCTATTTTTTCCACATTTTTCCCAGTAAATTTCCAAAAGTTTAATATGGTTTGCATGGATGCAGAGTCCATGAATGAGCATGAGATGTCCCATGAATTTCTTAAAATTGTATATGTAAATTTTTGCCTATATGTATATATGTTTTTCTCAAGAAAATTTTCTTAAGCTTCTTTAAGTTGTTAAAGTGGTCCAAGTGACAAAATTATTATTACTAGTTTTTATTTATTTGGTCCCAATTTCTCTATAATATGTATTAAACACATTTTAGATAAATACAGATATTTAATATTCACCATATTATTACCAGGTCAAATATATTACATGATGCATGGAAATGTTTAATAAGTATTTCTTGAATGTTTGAACAAATAAAAATCCAAGGAAATGATTTGGATCTTGAAGCAACTTGATTTCTCAAGGTTACTCAGCCAGCACATGTCAAGTGAGAGATATACCTCTGGTCAGTCTGATAGCATCTCTAAGTGGGGATATTTAAAGTTCCAAACTAGTAGAAGACCTACCTGCATTTTCAAGATGTCTACTGTGTTGCTTCCACACGGAAATATTCTCTGGCTTCTATCTCTTCGACAGCCTGAGTTAGCTGCTCCCTTTACCCTCTGCCAACCCTCATCATAACCCATAACATTACATACTGTAATTTGAAATGATGTGCTGGCAACTCACATCTGCAGAGGATTAAGTCCCCAGTGTATAAACACTCCCACCAAAGCTGATTTATAGCTACTAAAATGATATCATGGCACACAGAGCTCAGAAAATTGAACATGATTGGTTCACACCTGCTGCTAGTAGCTGGCTCCAGCACATATATATGCATGTCTTCATTTCCACCAATGCACTTGTATGAGTTTACTATCCAATGGGTTAGTGCTTTATTTAGTCCAAAGCAGATATGCCTTAATTGGATGAGAGTATGAAGCAGTAAATTTTGATATGCGTTTTTCAGATTTTAAGCAAGAACAAATAGGAAGGTATGTAGGAACACTTAGGCTTTGCATATGGAGTTTGTGTGGAGCATAGGCTTAATTCTAAAGATTTTCTAAGATTCCCGGTTCCTGGCTATTCAATCAAACACAACTCTAGGCACTGCTGTGAAGGGACTTTGAAGATGAAAATATGGAATTAATGTCCCTAATTAAATGACATTTAAAAAGAAATATTATCCTGGACTATCTGGATGTGCCCAAAGATAACACAGGGACATGTAAAAGCAGAACAGGAAAACAGAAGAGTCACTTAGAGAGCTAAAAAGCATGAAAAGGAATTGATCAGTCACTGCCGATTTTGAATATGAACTAGCAAGAGATGCAGTTGGCCTCTAGAAGTTAAGAATGATGTTCTTCCAATGGCAGGCAAGGAAACAGGGCCCTCAGTCCTACAACCCATGAAACTGAATTCTGCCAACCACCTCAGTGAAATTAGAAGTTGATTCTCCCCCAGAGGCACAGATAAGAGGCCAGGATGACTGCCACCAGACTCCTGACCCACATAACTGTGGGGCAATACATAAATGTTGTTTTAAAACACTAAACATGTAGTAATCAGTTGCAGCAGTAAAAAAAACAAACAAACAAGCAGAAACTAATACAGTGAGTACGGAGAAATAAGATTTAGTGCAATGCCTTTGAAACTGGTTAAGAGAAGTGGAAAAAAAAAAAAAAAACTTTAAAAAACATATACCTGGAGTTTGCTAAGGCTGACAATCCAAGGCTTCAGCAGCAGCACATAAAACCAAAGTTCATTTTCTCCCAGGAGGGAGCAATCACTAGTCATTACAGGTAAGCGTGAAGAGAAATGTTCTGTCTCCTGTAAAAATGAGTCTTTTGCTTTTACCAACTTAGCAAGTTGTACCTCTTCACCAACTCATTTTCTTTCTTTAGAAAAAATATTTAACTCTAATTTTAGTCTTCATTTACAAATTAAACTTACCTTTCTACCAGGTTTGTTTAAGGAACGACTGTTAAAATTTGTTTTGAGTCCACTGTTCATAGACTGCAATTAAATAAGCAAAGGAAAATGTAACAAATAAAGCAACATGCATAATCAGTAATCCTGAAGACAATTATCTTAAAATTTGGGATGGATGAAGAAGGAGTGTTTATTGTCTAGTCTGATGTTTTAAATGTTATGTTTAATTAGATTTTAAATTACTATTATGAGTCTTGTTTTGATGTAGAAAAATGTAGCTAAGAATCCTTTATGTAAAGACACACACATATTTCAAACTTTTAAAAAACGAGGGAAGGATCTTATAACGCTTAAAATATATCACCTACCTGATACCTGGAATTACTTTACGGTGAATAAAACTTTTATATTTCAATTAGGATTGTTAAAATGGAAATATAACTAGGAGATATTGCACACTATAGTATAAACCAATTATTTTTCAAAAAAATAAATTCATGAAGCAAGTTGGAGATGGATTATCACAGAACCCAAATACCAGATAGTTCTAGTAATATTCTATCTCCTGGGAACATTTATCCATAAATGTACTTCAACTAAAAATTAACAAGTTGTTATGAGGATTTTTACACATCCTGGCTACTGAAGAGCCTGAAGAAGAAGTATTAAAATTAGTTCCTATTCTCAATAATGTTACAATTTAATTAAAGAGAGATGACTAATGCACAGGAGATAATTAGCAAATAATGAAAAACAGTATGAATTTATGTGATAAATGTGGGACCAACTTTTAGCTCTAATATGCAGCTCCACGTTTTCTTTACCTTAAGCACTAGTATAAATCCTCTGAAGCAAACAAAACAAAGCAAAAACACATCAAGTGTCAAAAAGGGAGCTTGCATATGGAATTCTTATAATGTTAAGTAAAATGAGTCCTTGTAGCTTCTTCCTACTGTTTTTAAAAAGCTGAGTCTCTTCCATTAGAACTGGAATCACAGTAATTACTATTTTTCTTCTCTGTACCATCTTGTTTTGATTGTTCATATGGATTTTCAGCCTTCTGTTTATATAGCATCTTATTCTGAGAAAAAGAAAGGTTTTGTTACTGAAAAGAAACCATGTAATCATTAGGTTCTCAAACAAAGACTGTTCAGCTTTGTCCCTATGTTTTCAATCAGTTAATCATTTTTCACTCAAAGAGAGTAGCCTTCATTATTCACATACTATTAGAGCAAGTAGAATTATAATGTGACTCTGGAAAGGAACCCATGCTTATCCTTCAGATTTGAGGAATATAAAGTGGGCTCTGATGCTTACTATGATGAATCAAAGCCATAGGCAGTAGTTTTTCATTTAATATTTGTTCCACAAAATGATGAACAGCTTATAGGTAACATGACATTCATTTTGATATAAGAATAAAACATCTATAACAACATTTAAGTTAGTGTCCTAAATATATATTTTTTAAACCTAATAGCTGTCATCCTTGTTTCATGAACTTTCTTCTATCTAGCTACTTAAAAAAAAAAAATTCAAGGATTAGATCTATCAAGGAGAAGAGGACATTATATTTCTCTTTTGGTCTGATTACATTTTAATTACCCACTAATTCCCAGTTTACTACAAAATCTATAGGTTGTAAGGTGGAGTCTCATTTAGTTTTCTCTCTAGGAAGAACACATGCTGACCAAAGGAACTGTGTATTCAGTCCTATTGGCAATTGTATTTCTTATTAAAACTCCCCTAATTAATTTTCTGGCACACAAGTCATTCTATCCTGAACTGGGTTTATGCAAGATATTATTATCAAGATTATTCAGTCTTGGAAATTGGAATAATCATATTTTGGTACTGTAAATGTAATAATTATTTGAATGTAGTAAATTTAAGGATTTGATCCACTCTTGGAATATGAAAAGATAACTTTTTCTGATGGGCCCCCACTTTCATGAAGTTGCATTTGAAACAAAATATGGACTTTTGTTTTATTCCCCAAACATGTATCTCCCCAATCTCTGTTTCAAGAAAATTACCATCATTTTGCTTAGATCCTTAAGGTAGAAATAATAGCTAACTTGATTCCTTTCTCTTATTTAAATATATCCAATTTATTACTATTAATTCTGTCAATTATGACTTAATAGGTTAGCATTAATTTGTCCAATTTATGTTCATCTCTATTGCCATTGTGCTCATCCAAGTCATAAGCATCTCCCAACTGAAGTCTGTAACTTCTGTCTTTACACATATCCACTTGCATCCTTTATGCAGTTCTTAAATGTTCTTTTAAAAATGTAAAACTTAAAATGAGATATCTCTGTTTAAATATTTTCTTGAGGATTTTGCATCTATATTCCTGAGAGATATTGGTCTGTAGTTTGCTTTTCTTGACTTGTCTTCATCTGGTTTTTGGTATTAGAATAATGCTGACCCCTTAGAATAAGTTATGAAGTAGTCTCACTGCAAAGAGCTTAAAGAGATTGTAGAAAATTGGTAGAATTTCTTCCTTAAAAGTTTGGTAGACCAAGCACCAATGAACACATCTGAGTTTGGTGCTTTCTGTTTTGAAAGGTTATCTATTGCTTTTCCAGTTTTTAATAGATATAGGACTATTCAGATAATCTATTTCTTCTTCTGTTAGTTTTAGCAGATTGTATCTTTTAAGAAATTGGTCCATGTCTTCTAGGTTACCAAATTTGTGAACATAGAGTTGTTCATAGTATCCTTTTGTTTTTCTTTTACTTTCCCTGGGTTGTATAGTAATATCCTGTCTTTCATATCCAATATTAGTAATTTGTATGCTTTCTTTTTTTTCTTAGTTAGCCTGACTAGGGGCTTATCAATTTCATTGATTTTTTTCAAAGAACTAGCTTTTGATTTTGTTGATTTTCTCTGTTGACTTCCTGTTCTCAAATTCATTGTTTCTGATTTCTGTTATTTATTTTCTTCTGCTTAGTTTGGTTTTAGTTTACTCTACATTTTCTACTTTCCTAAGGTGGAAACATAGATTATTGATTTTAGATCTTTCTTCTTTTCTAATATATGCATTCAGTGCTATAAATTTCCTTTTAGGCACTGCTTTCATTACATACCAAATATTTGATAAGTTGGGTTTTACTTTTTATTTAAGTAAAAATATGTTTAAATTATCTTGAGATTTCTTCTTTCAACCATTAATTATTTAGAAGTGTGCTTTTTAAACTCCACATAGTGTGGGTTTTTTCAGCTATCCTTTTGTTATTAATTTCTAGATTAATTCCACTGTTGTCTGAGAGAAGATATTGTATGATTTCTATTCTTTTAAATTTGTTATGGTTTGTTTTATGGTACAGATGTGGTCTATCTGAGTGAATATCCCACGTGAGTTTTAGAAGAATAGTTATTTTGCTGTGGTTGGATGGAGCAATCTATAGATGTCAGTTATATCCAGTTAATGGATGGTGTTGTTGAGTTCAAATACATCCTTACTGATTTTCTGCCTCCTGGATACTTCCATTTCTAAGAGAGGAGTGTGGAAGTCTCCAGTTCTGATAACAAATTCATCTATTTCTCCTTGTAGTTCTATCAGTTTTAGCCTCACATAGTTGCATGCTCTGATTTTAGGTACATGAACATTAAAAATTGTTATGTCTCTTTGCATAATTGACACTGTTATCATTTATGATGTCCTTTTTAGTTTCTTATAACTTTTACTTTGAAATCTGCTCTGTATGGAATCAATATAGCTACTCCTGTTTTCTTTGAGTTAGTGTTAGCATGATATATTTTCTCCATTTTCTTAATCTGTATGTGTCTTTACATTTAAAGTGAGTTTCTTGAAGAAAACATATAGTTGAATAATATTTTTTGTATCCAGTCCACTAACTAGCCCATCAAAGTCCTTCTTCATTTCTGTTATAGTGGTTTTAATCTCTAGTATTTTCTTTTGGTTCTTCCTTAGGATCTCCATGTTTCTGCTGACAATGTCCATCTGTTTTGCATGTGATCTACTTTACCCATTAGAGCCCTTAGGATCATATTTGTTTTGTTCTAAATTCCTAGTCTGATAATTCTAACGTCCTTATACTGAATTAAGT
>NW_006780162.1:499863-503012 GCF_000442215.2 Lipotes vexillifer | reverse complement strand
ATTCCTGCTATATTTGGTCATGATGTTTGCTCTGTCTCTTCAAATTGTAGCTCCTTCATTTGGTATACATTGTCATTTTTTTCTGGATAGCCAGATAGGATTTACTGGGTAAAGAGAATTGTTATAAATAAGTCTTAGTAATGTGTTGGTAAAGCATGGGTGGAAGGGAACCATTCTATTGTCCTAGGATTAGTTTTTAGTCTTTAGTGAACCTATGCCTCTGAACTGTGAACTTTGTGTTTCTCAGTTTTGTTTTTTTCTCTCTGCTTATTTGGGACAGGATGGCTAGAGTGGGCTGGAGTTGGCTATTTCTATTCTCCCACAAGGAAGGCTAGAGTGGACAGGAGTTGAGTACTTCTGTTCCCTAGCTCAGTCAGGCTCTGATAAGACCCCAGCAGTTTAGACTCTGATTAACTCTGAAAGTTGTCTACACTGAGTTACCAGCAATTTGTCAACTGCAGTTCAGGTTTTCCTACCACAGCACTGGTGCCCAGGTGGTTTCTTCTCATGAGTCTCTGCTCAGGTAAACTGTACCTCCCTGTATAGGCCCACCTGTCTATTTAATCTTGGGGGCAGTATTTTGTACTGTGTCCTCCCTTCTCTTACTATGTATGCAAGAAAAGTTGTTGAATTTTCAGTCTGTTCAGCTTTTTACTTGTTGTTAAGACAGAGTGGTGATTTCCAAGCTTCTTACAAGCAGAACTGGAACTTGTTTATTAGGTTAGTTTCACATCCAACCACCTTGCTAAAATCTCCTTATTATTTCTAATATTTTAGCCTTAGAATATTTAAAATTTTATTACTACATAATCACATAATCTGCAAGAAATTTATATTTCCTTGTTTTTTGCAATGTATTTTCTTGTTTCTTACATTTGGTTTACATTCATTGTATTTTAAAATTTCAAAAAGCTTATAAATTTCAAAAAAGCTTATAATATATTTAATTACTCCTTTGTCTTAAAAGTCATTTTTAATAGATTTATCTTCTAAATCTGTCTCAATGCACTCCATAGAAATTTTTTTGTTGTTGTAAAGTTTCTTCTGTATCCTCAGTTTTTCTTTAATCCTAACTAATAACATTTTCTTTTTCTCTGTGGATTTTTTTCTTTAATGTGGTTGCATTTATTTTCTAGTAGTGCATTTTTTAATATTATTTTCATCATAATGAGTAAAGTATGTTAAGAAAATTTGGATTTACACTATATATCCATTTTTACTTTCTTATTTACTATTCTTGTTTTTTTTTTTTTTTTGCTTCTGAATTTTGCCAAAGTTCTCTGACCTATAAAGGCACTTTAGAGTTCATAATTGTTTAGTCCACATTCACATTATCTGACTTTCAGAATCAATTGGCTACTCTAAATGCTATAATCCGTGCTATATATCTAATGGCTGCTGACAAATCAAAATTATGTTTGGTTTGTCTTAGTCAAACATTAAATTACTTTTCCATGAAATTTACCTGTTTTAATATAAACTCAAAAATTTCTAATATTTCTTCTGATCATATTTGCTTTCTAACTAACTCTCATTCTGAATATCATCCTTAGAGCAATTCTGAGTTTAAATGCTAGGATTTGGGAGTTCACAATTAGAGAGAGGGAATGATTACTAACTTCTTTTAGGAAGAAATGTTCAGTGAAAATAAAACAAACAGGCTTTGTATTTTAATGTCCTCTAGTACATCCAATAACTCGAGGAGTTTTCTATTCCAATTTTCATGGTTTTATATTTTCACTCAAAATTTGACAATTTAATATTGTAATTATTAATTCAAATATTGTTTTAGTTCAATGACACATAAAATTGCCTTCTGACCTAGGCTTTCATAAGTCAAGTTATAACAGCCGTAGGCAGTATTTTATTTGGATAATGGCCTTAAATTTCATTCTGGGCCTAAGATTAGAATGAAAAGATGTGAATTGCCCTTTTGTCACTCCCAATTGTATAAAATTGTCTGGAGCAGTCATGTGATCCTACAGCCTTCAAAGTTTTTATCTCTTCCAAATAGGTTGACAACTGGCTTTCTGGGGATAAATTCTCCATATTACAGAGTCTAAGGTAACTAAAATTGATAATTTATTAGCTATTTAACTTCAGAATGCCATTGGCTCTTGTTTCTCACCATAGAAGTCAAAGAAAAAAGAGGTCTTATTTTTGGACCTGTCTTGCTCTTAAAACGATTGCAAAATGATGCATATTTTGCAAGGTCATGAGTACCTATTTATTTTCCACTTAAGGTTCTTTTGCCTAAAAGCAACATTAATTTATCTAGTCTGGTTGTCTTTTAAAAGAGATTTATTGAAGGAAAAAGGGGAAAAAAGACCTCTTTTTTTTAATCAAATGGGGAAAAAAATAAGCAATTGCCCCACTTGTCTTATTTTGGTTAGTACTTTGAGGTAAGACAAACGTGGGTAAATGTTAAATGTATATAGAAAAGTATGAATGGGAAATTTATAACTGGAAGATGAAGTACCACTGATCAGTCTCAACCTGATGGAAATACATCAAGTTAATAAAGATGTGCTCCCCTTCATGCAAAACAACATGAATTGTATTGCACATCTTATAGAATAGTCTTACCGACATGATTCAAACCTGGATTTAATCAATATTTATTGCTGGCTTCTAGTTTACAAGACATACAGTGCATAGAGAAAAACGTTAAATGACATGAGTATGAATAACCCAGATAAATAGACTGAGGGGGAATTTTAATAAAATCTGTCAGTTATTTCTAAAACTTAATAGCATAGAAACAAACAAATAAGGAAACCAAACAAGGGAGGTTTAATAGTCATAATAACCACAAGGAGAGTATTGAGATTTTAAGACCTTGCTTTATTCTTAATTCAAATAATCCATCTATAAAAAATAATTTTTGAAAAATCAAAAATATGAATATAGCCTAGATAGTAAGTTATATTAAGGAACTATTGGTAAATTTTGGTAGGATAATTGAATTGTATTTAGGTAAGAAAATATCCTTGATTTTTAGAAATACCTAAGGAAACATTTATGAATAAAATGAATTTTTTAGGGTTTTGCTTCTTCAGAAAATGAAAGAATGAGATATGTGAAATGGGTGGCAAAATACTAATTATTAAATGTGGATGATGTTAGTACATTATATTGTTTTTCCCTAC
>NW_006780162.1:450491-499832 GCF_000442215.2 Lipotes vexillifer | reverse complement strand
TTCCCTACATTTTGTACACTTGAAACTTTTCATAATAAAACTGGTTTTGAAAATTACAAAAAATTTGTAATTTGGTTATGACCAAATTGTTGGTTATAACCTATCAATTTCACAACTTTTGGATAAGTCAAAACCTGAAGTGAAAAAAAATCCCAATATTCCAATAATTAGGTTGTGAGGGTGAATTTATTTCTATAGACTTCCTTCCATTTCATCCATTTTTTTTTTCTATTTCCCTCAATGAGAGTAAATGCCCAACATATGAAGGCAGCATGTTTTTTTGATAGTACAATTTTGATTTGAATTGTCTTTATTCCTGAGATGATGAGGAAATAGTGCACATCTGTGATTAGTAATTATATTTCTGTACTTGGAACTAAAAGTGTATGCACATTATTCTTCTGTGAAACTTTAATTTTATGTGATTCTCAGAATGTAATAAGCCACATCTCACTATTAAAATTGTGCCCTAGGGTCTATGAATTTATATTTATAAAAAAAATCATAATGTTAGAAAGAAAAATAAACTTTAATAATGCTTTAGAACACTCTGTAAATAATAATTTTGATGTGGAGAATGAAAGTGCAAATAAAACAGATTTACACACACAAGTTTTATCTTCTCAAATGGAAGGAAATGCTGAAATTTCAAAATGCAATGACAAGAGCCTGAATGTACAGGATATCTGCAGGAAATTCTGCCTCTCTAGACAGCTGTCATTAACCTTATCTTCAGAATCTCTCAGTTTAGCCAGACTCCCTTGCTAATTTAAATTTCATATTTCTTTTAGGGAAACTATCTGGCTCACTATGGGACAGATAATTCTATGACTGATCACTTGCAGCGGGCAAAGGGTGTAATGTGGTATATATATATATACTATGGTCTTTGTGAGCTGGGGAAGTATTATAACTAGAAACCACTACTGAAGAGTCTCAGTTATACAAAGTAAAGAAATATAATCTTTCACTTTGATATTTATGTTATTAGTTATTATTTGAAAATATGTGCAAGGTTAGAATTTCAAGAGATGTTACACATTCCCCTCACTGAACATGAGTGTGTTGTATGAATTCTTCTACTTATGGAGAGATTTTATAAATTTGAAAATGGGTTGGATATTTATCAACAGCTTTGACTGTTTCTGAAATAATTTCATTTTGTATGTAACATATGCACTTCCCTTACCTCTTTGTCTTTGCTACTATTACAAATATGAAGACTCTATTCCCATCTTCCTATAGTGCCCCACGTTTCTGCATCTGCTAATGCCACAACCATCCAATATCTATAATTTAGAGTTAAATATTTTATCAAATGAAAATGGCTCTGTAAAGTTGTTTCACCTTGATTAAAGAGATATGGGCTTAGCAGTTTCATATCAGTCATCTGCTTCCCCCTATGTGGGTGAGGGTGTGTTACTTTCCAAGAAGCTTTGGGCAAGGTGGCTGTCAACTGCCAAAGGTAATTCCCCTGAGAAGGTTATAAGCATGAAGTTCTTAAGACAATATTATGTGTTTTAGGTGATTTTGTTAACATCTCATTTCTAATTTCAAAATCTGTGTTTTTTATAGAAAAAAAAAAAAACTATCCCCAAACTTACTGATCTAAAACAGCAATTTATTATTATCTCTGTGTGTTACTGGGCTCAGATGAACACAGTTCTCTAGGCGTCTCTCATGAGATTGTAGTAGTAAGATGCTGGCAGGGGCTGTTGTCATCTGAAGGATTAACTAGACCTCATATCTGAAAGAGCTAACTCATCTAGTTGGCAGTACGTGCTGGCTTTTAGCAAGGAGTTCAGCTGGGACTTTCAACTAGAGTATCCACATATTCACTCCATGTGTCTTGAGCTTCTACTAATATCATGGTAGTGGGTTTCCATAAGAAGTAGCTAAAGAGCAAGAATTCCAGGGGTACTGAGAGGAAACTACAAAGTTTCTTATGACCAATTATTGTAAGCTCCAATACCTCTGAACTCCTCCACATTCCATTGATCAAAGAAAGTCATACATTAAAGGGAAGGGAACTGCACTCCTTATTTGATATGAGAAAAAGCATTCTCACACAGGGAGAAAAGAAATTGGTTGTGGCTATATTTGACCAACTACTCCTATCCCCATTTCCTTCATCTCCAAGTAAATGTACTGATAACTGTTGCAATTCCTCTCTCTTTTCCTTCCACTGTCTTTTCTTTCCCTCCTTCCATCTTCCTTCTTTCCTTTTAAGCACCGTAAACATGAGATCTACACTCTTAACAAATTTTTAGGTGCATAATACAGTATTGTTAACTATAGGCAAAATGTTGTACAGCAGATCTCTAAGATTTATTCACCTTGCCTAACTGAAACTTTATACAGTTGAATAATAAGTCCATCTTTCCCCCTCCCTCCAGCCTCTGGCAACTACCATTTTATTCTCTTTTTATGAGTTTGATTATTTTAGATATATCATATGAATGGAATCATGCAGTATTTGTTCTTCTGTGACCTGTGACTTATTTCACTTAGTATTATATCCTCTGGGTTCATCTATGTTGTCACATATGGCAGGAATTTCTTCTTTTTTAAGACTGAGTAATATTCTATTGTATGTATATAACACATTTTCTTTATCCATTCATATGTTGATGGATATTTAGGTTGTCTTCCTGTCTTGGCTATTGTGAATAATGCTACATCTCTTTGAGATCCTGTTTGTATTTATTTTGTCCATTTCCCATCCTCCTCCTAATTGCCTAACACTTTCTACTCTGACAATTTCCCACATCTTTCAAATATTTGCATTTGGGTCATGGAATATAATCTACTTCATATGTAGATTTTGAAATGTATTGTGTTCCCTTTGAGCTAGTGCATGAATATATATTTAAATATTATGTATATATTTAGGGAGAAAAATCTGTGTCATGTTTCTTGAATGTAGACTCTTATGTCTACCTAAAAGCACTAAGAAAAAATTATATCTAAGGATATTAGCCATTTGGATGTGCTATTAATTTTTTGTTTTTTGTTTCATGATTTTTCACTTTGTATTTTGATTTTACTTATATTTTCCCATACATATTTTATAGTTAAATTTATATATTTTTTCAAAAATTATGTTTTTTAGATTTTGAGTCATAGTTAGAAAGAACTTTCCCATTACACATTTTTTAATAGTATGGCAATATTGTCTACTATGTTATTATTTTATCTCTGATCCTGGTGAACTTTGGTTTTTATTTTTTGTTTTTGAGATGTAATTTACATACCATAAATTAATTTTTTTACAAAAGAGTATAATTCAGTGATCTCTAGTGTATTTTAAAAGTCATGCAGAGCTTCCCTGGTGGCGCAGTGGTTGAGAGTCCACCTGCCGCTGCAGGGGACATGGCTTCATGCCCCAGTCCGGGAAGATCCCACATGCTGCGGAGCGGCTGGGCCCGTGAGCCATGGCCGCTGAGCCTGCGTACAAAAAAAAAAAAAAAAAAAAAAAGTCATGCAGACATTACTATGAACTAATTCCAGAATATTTTCCTTACTCTTAAAAATCTCTGCATTAATTATAAGCCATCTACTCCCAGCCTTTGCAATCACTAATCCACCATTTGTTTTTATAGATTTACTTATTCTAGACATTTTATTTAAATTGAATCATAAAATGCATGCCTTTTTCATCTCACTGCTTTCACTTCAGCATAATATTTTCAAGGTTTTTCTATATTGCATTACCTGTCAGTCAGTACAAATCCCAATCTCTGGGCTTCTTCAATGATATCTTGTATTGACGTTTTTTCCCCTCTGTGAGTCATATTTTCTTTACATGTTCCTTACATGTCATTGTTTCATTGAAAACAGAATATTTAAAATAATATCATGCAACTATTCCAGAAATCAGATTCTATTCCTTCTCCAGAGTTTGTTTTTGCTGTGGTACTGTTCACTGCTGTGGTACTGTTTTTGCTTGTTTATTTAGTATTTTACTAAAATAATTCTGTAAATTTTGTGTTCTTCCTCATATGTGCCCACTAAAATCTCTCTACAGCTATCTTAGCAGTTAGCTAATGACTGAACAGAGATTACCTTAAAATGCCTGGAACCAGTAAGTCTCCCAGTGTTCCCAAGGGTTTCGGTATGCATGTTGTGGTATGTCTTCAACACTCAGGTAGGCAATTACAACTCTGTCTTAGCCTTTATCTCCTGCTGTGTAGACTCTCAGCATTAACCAAGGTGAGAGCTTAGGGTCTTCTTATTTCTTTCCTGAACATGCTTACAATCCTGGGTATGTAGATAGCCCTGTGCATTCACAAGATATGGATTCTCCAAAAATATTGGAATTTTTAAAATCTCACTATGGTCATTTTATTTCCCAACTTTTCATCTTAAGGTTTTTGGTTAGCCTGTTTTTTGCCCCACAACTCTTATCTACTGGAATTCAAGATGCTATGTAACTGCCTCTTATTATTATCAGTTTTTAATACCCCTGATTAAAAGACTTTTCACACTGGGTTACTTTTGAGTCACATTAAACAAAGACAACTTTGTAAGTGAGGCCTACCAGGGAATCACCAGACAGGTCAAATAATGATGACATTTCAACCACATTTTGCTTCAGCCAGTGGCTGAAAAGCTGCTGTTTTTCTCTATTATTGCAGTCTATTGGGTTTCATGGAGCTCAGGAATGAGGATGGCACAAGACAAATTAAAACAGCACGAGTCACTTTTCTTACCAAGATTCATTCTTTCCTTGAATAAAAGCTCCCTAGATGGTTGCATTGTTTGGTTAATTTCCAGAGTACTAACAAAGTTGATTCTGACAATTTTGACCAGTGTTCTCATTGTTTTTATGGAAATAAATGTTTTCATAGGTCTCTGCCATTTTTGTTGACATCTGTCTACACTCATTTATTCTTCTACCAGATTGCTATGAAGTTGTTATGTACTGTTTTAAAAAAAAATTCTTATTACATACTAATATTTTATATTAGTAATATATTTATTTATATTTATTTATTTATATAAATATAATATTTATATTGTTTCTGAACTTTCTCTTTAATTTTTTTAATTTAAGTACTATACTTTTAAATTATCAAAACTCTCTTACAAATTTTAATATATAAAAGGACTAATCTAATCTTAACACTCTTTAAAATATGCATTTAATATAAATAATATTAAATATATGACATATAATATATATTCATATATATTATACTACAACCTAGAACAGTTAAAACATTGAGTACCTAACACAGTAAACTCAGAAATAAAATGACCTTTAGAAACAAGTTAGTGAAACTTCAGTTTTCAATAACAACAGAAAGAAGACCCAAATAGCTTGCAGAAAGAAATAGAAATCAATCAATCACTGGTTATTAATAATAAATATGTTAGCACCACTGAATACTAGAAGACAAAGAATAAGATCTCTCAAAGTAATAAAAAAATAACACTTTTAACACAGAATTTTCAATTCCGCCAATGCTATAGTCAACTATGAGAGAATAGAAATATTTTCAGACATATAAACAAAACAAAAACATCTTGTTGAAAAATATTTTAATGAAGTAACACTCCATTTAGAAACTACAATAGTTCTGAACTAGTCTGCACCTAATAATGTAAGCAATATTTATAAAGCAAATATTTTAGAAAGATATCAAGAAATGTATAAATTTGTATGATTATATAAGACTTATGGCATATTTCTTTAAAAGAATCATAGACCACGTAGCCAAAAATAAAATTAAATAAAATTACATAATGAATATTAAATAGCATACAAGAATTACCAAATGAACATATTTGATATATTAACTAAAGTATACAATCATTTCAAACATTCATGACATATGTTTTGGATAAATGTGTCAAAATAATCTCAATTTAAATTTAAAAATAAAAGTTAACAGAAAATATATTTTTTGTTTGCAATGCTGTATAACTTTTAAATAAGCATGTTATATGTAGTTAAGTATAAAACATTAATAAATGTATGTTCTTCCTGTCTTATTTCTTAGTTTTGGGCTGTAAAATGAAACAAATACCTTACTTCCTATAATCTATGTTGTGTCTATATCTACCATCTATGTCATCTGTATCTATTTGTGTGCCGGGTAGTGTGTGTGATTGCATGTGTACATATCTAGCTGCAAATATATCATAAATGCATTCAGGTATAATAAAAACTCATTGAAGAAGTTGATAGATATATCCTTGCATCAGATAAATATGCAAATATATTGGGAGAAGACCCACAAAGGGTTTAGTTTCATTATTTATAACTGTAGTAACAATATATGCTCTGGCTGTGTATAAACTTCCATGAATTTGTTGAAGTAAGTATCTTTTTTTGTGTGTTCTCCAATACAGAGAGAGAGAAAAGAAAATAAACATAAAGTCATTATCATATACCCATCATTCAAATGCACTTGCAACAAAGCATACTCAAGTTCAGGTGATAAGCAAGGGAAACACTTTGTAGAAACCCAGAATGATCCTTGGTGTCTTGAGACATCTCTTATAAAATGTTTAGGGATCTGAAACTGTTTTTGTAAGAATTTCACTCAGAATCCACATTAAGTGTATGTTTTCCACCATGGGGTACAAATCCTCAAAGTAGTTTTAACAAATTCAAAGGTATCAGGGGTAACGTGTGTGCAAAGATGAAGACTGTGAAGTTGTTAATATTTACAGGAGGCATTCTATCAGTTTCACCAGGATGAAGCAATGCCATATTTAGTTGTTGTAATAATACATGTTCCATGAAATGGAACTATATTACTATGAGCCAGGATGTCCAAGCTGACTTCAACACAACCACTGACCTCAATGTTTAAAGATTTCTTTCTCCCTGAACATCACATATTTTCTCTAAAAGCTATCCAGATTTAGTCTCTCCAGACTGAAAAAAGTAAATAACTAAAGAAATGCAGTCTAGGAGAGGAGATTAGTGAAATAAAATTTAAAGACAAATCACAAAATAACTGTTCTCAGGACATTAAGAAGTAACACAGAAAGAACTGTCATCACCATCTTCTATTTGTCTTCTTTGAAAATGCATTTTTTATATGCATTTGCCATTGGTTCATTTCTATTGTTTGAAAATACATAAAATTGAGATATGGATTAGTGTAATAGGGAAGAACAAATCTGACTTCATATTGAATCTGTTTCTTCTACTTTAACCTTTGTATTCTATGGCTATCGCTACAAGTTAATCACTAAAGAGATGTTGCCTATAGTTTGAAGTATACGTAATGGCCCATTTCCAGTAACCCTGCCTTCCATGCCTGAAGGTTAAGCTAAAATACTTTTGTTCAGCTCTCAGGAAACATCCTGACCCAGCCCACCTAAGAATGGCTTCAGGAAAGAAGAAATTAACACATCCCCTCCTGGAGTCTGCCTGAAAACAGGAAATATTTGTAACAACTATAGCCTTTTTTACTTTACCTCCTCACCTTCCCCCTCTTTGCTCTGTAAAGAAACAAGCATCCAAACCTGGGCAAGATTGTTCTTTAGGACATTAGTCCACCATCTTCTTGGTCTGCTGGATTCCTGAATAAAGTGGCTTTTCCTTGCCCCAGAACCTCAGCTCTCAGTATATTGACCTGTATTGTAGCAAGCAGTATGAGCTTGAACTCAGTAACATTAGCCCTTTAGACCACTACTAGTAAAATATATTTAATCTAATAATTTCTGTACAGTGATTTATCTTTAGGTTTGAAAAATTATATAGCCCTTGCTTAAATTCCCATTTGTGATATGTTCTATCCCTCCTCCTAACCTCTACAATTTTACTGTCAATAACATCCAAGTCAGAATTAGTATTTTACAAATGAAGTCCTTTTGTTTTAAAGTTTAATTATGTAGCTTAGAAAACAATTTCTGTCTGCATGTTATGATTTGGCACATTAAGCAGAAATGTAAGCAGGTGGTAGAGTGCAGTAATTTTTATTTTCCTGTTATTATTTTGTTTTTAAATTTTAAACAGTTATACAAGATTTTGATTGTTTAATTTCAATAGTTACCACAGTTATAAAATATATTACATTTTTAAAACATGAAGAAGATTCTCCAGATGGTATGTATTAATCAAATATTTGACACAAGATCTAATGCTACATCAACATTTATTTTTAAAATAAAATTTTCTGTAATTTATATACATGTTCTGCATTTCTAATAATTCCTTGGTGAGAAATGTTTACAAATATTTCTGGAAAATATACTGAGAATGGCATAAAACATGTTATCAGTTGTAGGAAGATAGGCATATAAGATGAAACACGTACGAGTGAAAGAAACCATGGATTACTGAAGTAGACCTTGATAGAGAATCTCAGAAAAGAGAACAAAACCTAGGATTCTAATCTTGTGTTACCCAGTGACCTAAATAATCTGACACTACTGCACCTTAGAATATTAAAATAGAGACTAGTGGCTTGGAGCACTGCTGAGTCTTCTGTTACAGCCTGAATATATTCTCCCAAAATGCATATGTAGAAGCTCTAACTCCTTCAATGTAAATGTATTTGGAGATGGGGACTATAAGGAAGTAATTAAGATTAAACAAGTTCATAATGGTAGGACCCTGATCCAATAGGATTAGCATACTTATAAGACGAGACTCCAGAGATACCACCTGCTCTCAGTGAATGCACAGAGAAAAAGTCATCTTAGGACACAGTGAGAAGGTAGTCATCTGCAAGACAGGAAGAGAGCCCTTATCTGGAACTGAATCAGCCAGTTCCTTGATCTGGGAATTCCGGCCTCCAGGACTATGAGAAAATAAATTTCTGTTCATTAGGCCACACAGTGTGTGGTATTTGTACGGCAACACTAGCAGACTCATACATCTTCCAAATAAAATTTAGGACGAGGCAGGTAACTGAAGCCAGATAAAATAGGGAATTAAGGAATAGTCAGTCAAATTTCCTCAAAGTAAATAGGAATGTAAGGAAGATATGATCACTTGCATTTATTGGAAAATTAAAACAAATAGTTATAAAAATATGAAGTTATGATAGAGCACTAAAGAAAAAAAGGGAATTTAGTAAGAAGAGAAAAATAAGTGATGAAAAATGAAAAACATTCATATTTGGGGGGTTCCTCACCTGGAACCAGTTACCCGAAAGTTTTGTTTATGGCGCATCATGTTAGCTGGCTCTCATGTACCTCTGGAAAGGGGAATGTGTGTGTGTGTGTGTGTGTGTGTGTGTGTGTGTGTGTGTGTGCTTAATTTTATCATGGGAAGTCCCACTGGGAAAGGTTTTCACCACCATTGTCTTTCATGGCCTCATATAAGTGGAGCAACTTTTCACTTACAGCATACCGTCAGATCCAGAGGTAGCAAAGCAGTTAAAGAAGGTACTAAGCAGTTTCCTTGTGCTTCTAGACCTATTCATGTTTGACCCTGCGTATTTCACTTCCACTCAGAGCTGAGAATGTCAGGACAATTTTGAGTTGACACATGACTATTCATTATGGCATAGGGTGAAACAGAGCATGGAGGTCTAGATTTTAGCTCTTAAAACTTCTTCTTAAAGATGGCGACATTAATTTTGCTCACAATTAATTTGCCAGACCACGTCAAAATCTAAACCTGATGTCTATGAATTCGGGAAGTGTAACCTTTGTCCCTCACAGGGCTCTGCATATAGTAATATGATTGTTCGTTGTCTCCTATACAGTTTTGTTGCAGCTTGTCTTTTTTATTCTTAGTTTTTTTGAATTTATGGTCCATGTTTTCAGTAGCTTGTTCAGTTTTACTTAATTCATGTTGAATGGTTGTATTAGACTTCTCTTTTATGTTGAGACTGTTTCAGAGTATTTTACCAGCTAAAAAATTTTAATTCTTGTATTTTAAGTTATTTCAGTAACTTTGAATGGATATGAAGTTTGGTTTTGTTTTGGTGTTTTTCTCATTTTATTTTTTTATATTCTAGTATATTTCACGATTTTCACAGATCCGCAATATAAGGTGATCACTTGGGGAGAAAAAATAAGAGAGGTTTATTTAGTTTCTTAGTTCAAGAATTTTTTCATTAGTTGCCACATTAAAGTGAAGTTTTCATAATAAATTGTACCTTATGTTGGGGGTTGGGTCAGTTTTCTTCTGATTTATTGATATTAACTTATTTTGAAAGTTTCTTCTTGAGACACTTTCTCTTTTTACCTTCTTTAGTAAGTTTCCAAAGATACCTCGTTTCCCCAAATTAATCTGCTCAACTCCAAAAATAGAGACTTCTCAAGATTCAACTTTTATCCTACGTTTTCCCAAGTTTCTTCCTTTCAACATGGCAATAGCCAATTCTTTTATTCACCAAGTCTCAGAATTACTGTCAGGACCTGAGACTCTTCTTCTGGCATTGTTAGGAGCATAGCATGTCATTAACTTTTTTTGTAGACTTTATAGGCTTGCAGTGAAGGGGAATGTTCTATACATGCTGAACTTAGGGAAATGTAATATGAAATTATATAATAGGAGTAGAGAATATAATGGATGACAGACTGATGTTTCAAGAAGATAGATACAATTATTGGCAGCATTATAACATGATTTTAGAAAAAGGTGATAAGATTTCTGGTTCTATTAATAAATGCCTAGTGTCCAGAACTAAGATAACAGAGGTGTGTATTACACATATCTACTTGCTAAGCAATACCTTGCAACTATTTAAAATTCAATCTGAGAACAGAAACCAGAATAGTAATGGACATGAAGTTACTGGAAATAGGCTATAATGCACTGTCTAATGGTACTGAAGATACCTCATGTGAAAGTGTTTCTCCCATCACTGAAAATCCTCATCAAGTGGACGAAAGGACATGGAGCTGTGACTTGCTCTATTGAACGTTGGACTGTGAAATATTACCTCATAAATTTCTTCAAGGTCTAGAGTTTGTGATCTGTAAGAGGAAAGCGGTTTCTTTTTTCTGAAACTATTTTCTTTTTCTAAAATGTCTATTTTTGTGGGCAATATATACATAGTTTTTCTAAGATAGATACATTTTGAGACTCTAATATATCCATGAATACATTAAGGACTAATGCATTTTATGCATGTTTGAGATAAACAGTTAAGGCAATAAACACATGTAGAGGCTCTAGCATGATCTGAAGAGCACCACATTTATTTTGACCTCTGTTTAATTAATCCTTGATAATTTTCTCACTTTCCATGGACCTCAAACACTTCACTGGTAAAGTAGAAATGATAATATAGAGCATCTTACATTGTATATCTTTGCATAGCAAAAACTGGCATCACAATAAAAAGCTGAATTCTGTTATTTTGAATCAATAACTTTTAAAAGGTTAAAAAATATCTACTCTGATAGATGGTCGGTCTAGGGCTCTGCAAGTGTGTTTGGTGACAAAGTCGCTTCTAAAAGAATATCAACTGATACCAGTAATAAAATAAGGCAAAATTATGTACATTTCATAATCACAGATGTATATGGGACAGAAGGAAATGTAATATTTGGATGTTTATCTTATTATAAATGCAAAATTAAGAATTTAAGTACGCTCAAAATTTCTTTCCTTAATGGAAAAATAAAGTCGAAGTGAATGGCTAAATTATTTTGCTGCGTTTTAATTTTCTTCTTACATTTTAAACTAATATCTTGTATCATAAATTACTCAGTGGAAAAGTAAATTGATGGCATGAAATTAATTTCCACTTTAAAAAATCTACATGGATATAAATCACGGCAACTTGGGGGAGGTTGAAAAATGACTGTATTAACAAAATTTCATGTTCAACAGACAAAAACATCCTCACAAATCCAAATCACCACTGCATATTTACCCATCATTAGCCATAATCTACTTCAGATGATGAAGATAAATGAACTAAGAAACTGGATCCCTGAACAATACCTATTTAATAATAACAAACAACCAAAAATGCAGGCAGACTTGCCTGCCCTGATATTGGTATTTAGACTGATGGGAACCTTAACTGCTGTCTCTTCTGGCATAACAGTGTTCCTCTATTATCAGGGGTCCCTTTCCCATAATATCACAATAATTAGATTTTAATACTAATCTTTTCATGAGTGCAGTTGACGTTGGTATACAGTGATAAACGTTCTCAAGGTAAACTTAATTTATATATTTAGGTGGATAGTTAGATTGATCAACCTATGTATCTATGTAGATTGCCAATAAGAAAATATTTGATATATATTTTACTTTTTTTCATGTAAAACTAGCAGATTCACAATGTTGAAGTTATTGCAAAAGTTATCAAAGTTCCATCTTTCAGGCTTCTAAGCTATAGCTAGAAGATCAGGATTTAATATTTTCATGTTTCTTGCTATGTCCAACAAGGCCTAATATGAAATGTTTTGGGACTCCAGGTGCCTGTGCCCTTTGCTTTGTGCCACTGGTAAATTCAGGTTATAATAGTTTGCAGTTATAAGACCTGACTACAACTAGTTACAACTAGTAACCTAACTACAACTGGGTGACTTAAATTGTATCACAGTTTTTCATGGTTACCCTTTCACCCTTCTTGCCTATGGGCATGAAGTATCCCATTTTTATTCTCATTTTCCATTATATTATAAAAGATGCAGCATGATACTTTTTTATAGCTGTTGTTAAAAGTTTCAAAGTAAGCAGAAATAACTCAGGTCAAAAAAGAATTACAAAACCAAAATGTATCCAGGAAAATAAATTCAAACCACAAATGACAAGCTGAGAATTGCACTTATATAACAGACAAAATTCTAATGTCCCTACATATATAAGACAAACACAGAGGAAGAAACCATGGAAAATCCATTAACATGTGATATAAGGAACCGAATGGAGAAAATAACATCTATGCCATGGTGGTTTAATTAAAAAGACTTGATGGTCTCTTTGACTAATGAAGAATAGAAATTGGAAGTTGAGCTTACTCTTGGGATCAAAAGGGTAAATTTTATTATTGTGTATAATAAAGAAAAAGAGAGAGAAGGGGTAAGGAGGAGAATTACATAGAGTCAAAGACAGAGAGATATTAGAGAGATTATCACTCTTAGTGGTAAATCTTCCATGTAAGAATTGATAAATTTGAGACATGATCAGATTCTCCCCCAAGGGTGGATAGTGCATACATTTCAAGAGGGTTTGGGTAAAATATCAGAATGACAGCTGTATTAGTTTCCTATTGCTTCCATAACAAATTGCTACAAATCCAGGGGCAAAAAACAATACAAATTTATCATCTAAGAATTCTAGAGATCAGAAGTCCAAGATGTAGTCCATGGGCTAAAGTCAAGGTGAATGCAAAGCTGTATTGCCAAGTGGAGACCTCAGTGTCCTCAAGCTGGGGACTCGAAGGCTTTACTCCTACAGATTAGGGAAGAAATGTCTGGATGGACTTTTGCTGGTGGCTGCTCTTTCCTTCCTCTAGTTGTCATGGGTTTCCAGGCATGTTCTCAGGACACACATTTTGATGATCTATCCTCCTGGATTAAGCTTTTTATTCCTTGGATTTAAGGGAGAAGATTCTGGATGGATTTGGTGCTCCAGTACCCAGGTCATCACCTTGGGAGAAGTGTTCTCAGGACTCCTGATCTCCCCTGTGAGTATCTGGTGATATTCAGAGAAAAAAGCCTGCAAAGAGAGTAAATTCTAGTATGTCTGATACCCCCTATGGTTTCAGACTCTCTCACTAGCCTGTACTCAGCTTTAAGAAATTAAAAAAATTTTATAACTTAGTCTTACTTACTTTTATATCATTTAGTGATGTCTGCCCTAGGTAAGCAAATGGTCAGGCCCATTTTCTCCCTATAGTTTTCTGCCTCTCTCAATATTTCTAAGAAGTTTGCTCTGTGACCTCAATTCTCTGATGGTTTCAAGAAAAGACATTATTTGCAGTTTGTTCAGCTGTTTTCTTGTGGCAAGTATAAGAATGATACTCTTTCCAGTTTTCTACATGTCTTTGTTAGCTAGACAGTTATTCAGTGATTCTCCAGTAAGCTTTCATGGTTTATGTCCTTCAAGGAATTTGTTTATTTCATCTAAATTGTCAAATTTTTGCTCTAAATTTGTTCATAAGAAACCCTTATTATTCAATTAACCTGCAGAACCAGAAATACTGTCACCTGTGCCATTCCTGATATTGGAAATTTCTGTCCTGTTTCCTTTGTATCCCCTGTCAATCTGTCTATAAGTTTATGAATATTGTCGATTCTCTCAAAAACCCATTATTGATTACATCAAATTTCTATATTGCTTTATGTTGTCTATATCATTAATTCATGCTTTAATACTTATTATTTTCTTTCTTTTGCTTACTTTTAATTTTAAATGTACTTTTCCTAGTTTCTTATGGTAGAATCTGAGGTTAATGATTTGAAACATTTCTTCTTGTATAAGTAATGTATAAGTAATACTGGGAATGTCTTTATATTTATATCTGCATTTTATAAGTATTGAAATGGTATATTATTATTTTCTGTAGAAAATTTGTTTTCTAATTTTCCTCTTGATTCTTTTTTGATGTATACATAATTTTAGAAATATAGTATTCATTTTCTACATATTTGGATATTTTCCAGGTCATCTGTTAATGATTTCTAGTTTAATTCCAATATATTTAGAGAACATACTTTGTAAGACTTACATTCTTTTTTTTTTTAACATCTTTATTAGAGTATAATTGCTTTACAATGGTGTGTCAGCTTCTGTTTTATAACAAAGTGAATCAGTTATACATATACATATATCCCCATATCTCTTCTGTCTTGCGTCTCCCTCCCTCCCACCCTCCCTATCCCAACCCCTCTAGGTGGTCACAAAGCACCAAGCTGATCTCCCTGTGCTATGAGGCTGCTTCCCACTAGCTATCTATTTTACATTTGGTAGTGTATATATGTCCATGCCACACTCTCACTTTTTCCCAGCTTACCCTTCCCCCTCCCTGTACCCTTAAGTCCATTCTCTAGTAGGTCCGCATCTTTATTCCCATCTTGCCTCTAGGTTCTCCTTACCATTTTCTTTCTTTTTCTCTTTCTGACTTACTTCACTCTGTATGACTGTCTCTAGGTCCATCCACCTCACTACAAATAACTCAGTTTTGTTCCTTTTTATGGCTGAGTAATATTCCATTGTATGTATGTGCCACATCTTCTTTATCCATTCATCTGTTGACGGACACTTAGGTTGCTTCCATGTCCTGGCTATTGTAAATAGAGCTGAAATGAACATTTTGGTACATGACTCTTTTTGAATTATACATTCTTCAAAATTGATTGAAATTTGTATTATTAATTATAATAGGGTCGATCTTGGTAAGTATTCTTTGCACATTTAAAAATAATGTCTATACTGATGTTCCCATATGATGTATTCTGTAAGCATCCATTATGTCAATTTCTTGGATAAATTTGTTCACATTCCTTACATTCTTATTAATTTTATTTTAGTTGTTCTTTTTCTTTCAAAGTCAAGAGAGTGTCATTGAAATATTTGACCACAGTTGTGGCTGTGTCTATTTCTTCTTGCAGTTTAATCAGTTTTTCCTTCATATATTTTGCAGCTCTGATATTAAGTGCATGGTTGCTTAGGAACTTTATGTCATTTAATGAATCAACCTTTTGAAGACTATGAAATGACCCTGGTAATATTTTCTGCTTAAAAATCTACATCACAATATTGATTTAGTCACTTTAACTTTTTGAATAAAGTTATCATGGTATATATTTTTTAATCTTTAAAAAAAAAATTCTAACTCACTTGTGTATTTTTTTCCTGTGAGTCTGTTTCTCTTTTGTAAATAAGTTCATTTGTACCATTTTTTATATTCTTCATATAAGTGATGTCATATGATATTTGTCTTTTTCTGTCTGACTTACTTCACTTAATATGATAATCTACAGGTCCATCCATGTTGCTGCAAATAGCATTATTTCACTCTTTTTAATGTCTGGGTAATATTCCATTGTATATATGTACCACATCTTCTTTATCCATTCATCTGTCAGTGGGCATTTAGGTTGCTTCCACATCTTGGCTATTGTAAACTGTACTGCAATGAACATTGGGGTGTATGTATCCTTTCAAACCATGTTTTTCTCCAGATTTATGCTCAGGAGTGAGATTGATGGATCATAAGGCAGCTCTACTTTTATTTTCTTAAGGAACCTCCATACTGTTTTCTACACTGGCTTTACCAATTTACATTCCCACCAACAGTGTAAGGGTCTCCTTTTCTCCATGCCCTCTCCAGCATTTATTGTTTGTAGACTTTATGATGATGGCCATTCTAACTGGTGTGAGGTGATATCTCATTGTAGTTTTGATTTACATTTCTCTAATAATTAGAGAGGTTGAGCATCTTTTCATGTGCCTTTTGGCCATCTGTATGTCTTCTTTGGAGAAATGTCATTTTAGGTCTTCAGCCCATTTTTTGATTGGTTGTTTGTTTTTTGGATATTGAGCCACATGAGCTGCTTGTAAATTTTGGAGACTAACCCCTTGTCAGTTACATTGTTTGCAAATATTTTCTCCCAGTCTGTGGGTTGTCTTTCCATTTTGTTTATGGTTTCCTTTGTTGCGAAAAAGCTTTTGAGTTTAATTAAGTCCAATTTGTTTATTTTTGTTTTTATTTCCCTACTCTAGGAGATGTCTCAGAAAAGATATTGCTGTGATGTCAAAGAGTGTTCTGTCTATGTTTTCCTCTAAGAGTTTTATATTATCCAGCCTTACATTTAGGTCTTTAATCCATTTTGAGTTTATTTTTGTGTACTGTGTTAAAAAACATTCTAATTTCATTTTTTTACATGTAGCCATCTAGTTTTCCCAGCACCATTTACTGAAGAGAGTCTCTTTCCTCCATTGTATAGTTTTGCCTCCTTTGTCATATATTAATTGACCATAAGTACATGAGTTTATCTCTGGGCTTTCTATCCTGTTCCATTGATCAATATTTCTGTTTTTGTGTGATACCATACTGCCTTGATTACTGTAGCTTTTTAGTATAGTCTGAAGTCAAAGAGCCTGATTTCTTCAGCTCCCTTTTTCTTTCTCAAGATTGCTTTGGCTGTTCATGGTCTTTTGTGTCTCCATAATATTTTAAGATTTTTTTTTCTACTTCTGTGAAAAATGCCATTGTTAATTTGATAGGGATTGCATTGAATGTGTAGGTTGCCTTGGGGGGTATAGTCATTTGGGCAATACTGATTCTTCCAATTCAATAACATGGTATATGTTTCCATCTGTTTGTGTCATCTTCAATTCCTTTCATCAGCATCTTATAGGTTTCAGAGTACAGGTCTTTTGTCTCCTTAGATAGGTATATTCCTAGGTATTATATTTTTTTGATGGGATAGTTAATGGGATTGTTTCTTTAATTTCTCTTCCTGATCTTTAATTGTTAGTGTATAGAAATGCAACTGATTTCTGTGTTTTAATTTTGTATCCTGAAAGTTTACCAAATTCATTGATGAGTTTTAGTAGTTCTCTGGTAGCATCTTTAGGATTTTCTATGCATAGTATCATATCGCCTGCAAACAGTGACAGTTTAACTTCTTCTTTTCCAATTTGGATTCCTTTTATTTCTTTTTCTTCTCTGATTACTGTAGCTAGGACTTCCAAAGCTATGTTGAATAAAAATGGCAACATCAAGTGATCAATCCAAGAATCAGATATAACAATTGTAAATATATATGCACCCAACATAGGAGCACCCCGATATATAAGGCAAATACTAACAACCATAAGAGGAGAAATAGACAGTAACACAATAATAGTGAGGAACTTTAACATGCCACTTTCCTCAATGGACAGATCATCCAGACAGAAGATCAATAAAGAAACATAGGCCTTAAGTGACACATTAGACCAGATGGCCTTAATTGATATTTATAGAGCATTTCATCAAAGGCAGCAGAATACGTATTCTTTTCAAGTGCACTTGGAACACTCCAAGATTGATCACATGCTGGGCCACAAAGCATTTCTCTGTGAATTTAAGAAAATTGAAATCATATCAAACATCTTTTCTGACCACAATGCTATGAGATTAGAAATCAACTACAAGAAAAATACTGTAAAAAACACAAACACCTGGAGGCTAAACAATGCACTACTAAACAACCAATGGATCACTGAAGAAAGCAAAGAGGAAATTAAAAAAAAAAATACCTAGAGACAAATGAAAATGAAAGCACGATGATCCAAAACTATAGGATGCAGCAAAAGCAGTTCTAAGAGGGAATTTTATAGCAATACAATCCTACATCAGGAAACAAGAAAATTCTCAAATAAACAACCTAATCTTATACCTAAAGCAACTAGAGAAAGAAAAACAAACAAAACCCAAAGTTAGTGGAAGGAAATAAATCATAAAAATCAGAGAAGAAATAAATGAAATAGAAATGATGAAAACAAAAGAAAAGATCAATGAATCTAAAAGCTAGATCTTTGAAAAGATAAATAAAATTGATAAAACATTTAGTGAAACTCATAAAGAAAAAAAGGGAGAGGGGTCAAATCAATAAAATTAGAAGTAAAAAAGAAAAAGTGACAATGGCCACCACAGAAATACAAAGGATCATAAGAGACTACTACAAGCAACTATGTGCCAATAAAATGGAAATCCTGGAAGAAATGGACAAATTCTTAGAAAGGTACAATCTCCCAATATTGAACCAGGAAGAATTAGAGAATATGAATAGACCAATTACCAGTACTGAAATTAAAACTGTGATTAGAAAACTCCCAAGAAACAAAAGTTCCAGACCAGATGGTTTCACAGGCAAATTCTATCAAACATTTAAAGAATTAACACCTATCCTTCTGAAACTATTCCCCAAAATTGCTGAGGAAGGAATACTCCCAAACTCATTCTATTAGGCTACCATTACCCTGATACCAAAACCAAAACCAAAAAAAAAAAAAAAAAAAAGAAAGAAAACTGAAAAAGTATAATGCACTTTTTATTATTACAGGTATTTGCCTTGTTGGCTTATTAGATAAATTGTGTTATTTTAGTGGTTGCTTTAGAGTTATAATAAAATTCTTTAACTGAGCATAATCTACCTTCAATAATATACTACTTTACACATACTCTACTCACATTAAAGAATTTTACAGCAGTACAGTTTTCCCCCACCATCTGAAAGTAGGCATTCCTATGAAAAATTTCATAAACCAAAATAACATAAAGAGTATCTCTCTGCTTTCTAAAAGTTTGCATTAGGCCACTTCACTGTTAAAAAAGACCTACACTAGTATCTGTTTTCACTAATCAAAAGAAATCCAAAGAGGATTTTTGCTTTTACCAAAAAAAAGCTGTTATTGTACTAATGCAGGTCTTAATGCAAACTTTCAGAAAACAGGGAATACTCCCATTGTTTCTTTCTAGGCCTTTGTGCCATTTTTGTTATAAATTTCATTTCATTAATGTTATGAATCCCAAAATACATTATTACTTTTTCTTAAATAATAGTTGATTGCTCTCTGAAGAAATTAAATAAAAAGCAAAATGTTCTTTAATTACCTATGTAGCTACCGTTTCCCGTGCTCTTTATGAATTTAGATAGATCCAGTATTATATCTGATATAATTTTGTTTCTGCCTGAAAGATTTCCTTTCACATTTTTTGTGGTGCAAGCCTGCTGTTGATACATTCTTTAAGCTTTTATGAGCATTAACAAAGTATTTCATTTTCTCTTAGGAAAGCAACTTTTGCTGGGTAAAATTTCTAGGTTGATAGTTTTGTTTCTTTCAATACTTTAAAGAAATTGTTCCACTGTATTCTGGCTTGCATCGTTTCTGATGAGAAATATGTTAACATGTTTATCTGTTTTCCAGAGTATTTCACATACCTTTTTTATCTGGCTTCTTTGTTTTGCTCTTTATCACTGGTCTTAAGCAATTTGACTAATACAGTGTATATCCCTTAACGTAGTCTTTTTCATGATTTTTATGTATGGGGTTTGTTGAGATTCTTATATAAATGGGTCTATATTTGTTATTAGATATAGAAGAAATGTTGGCCATTATTTCCTCAAATAGTTTCTTCTATCTCTTCTCCTTTGTGACTGTAACTTGCATGTACATTTTGCACTTGAACTTTTCTGGAGCTCCATATGCTCTGTTAACATTTTCAGCTTTTTGTTTTTTCTTATATGTGTTTCATTTTGGACAGTTTCTATTGCTATGCTTTCATGTTCACACATCTTTTCTTCTATCTCATTTCTTTGAGGATTTATCTCATCCCGTTTATATTTCATGTGAGACATTGAAGGTTTTCATCTCTAGAATTGAGTATTGTATTTAAAAATTAAATTTATATCTCTATTTAACATTTTAAATATTTCTTCATTTCTCAAATGTATGGCATACAGTTGTAAGGACTACTAGTTTTATCACTGATGCCATTTCTGCATCCATTTTGATTGATTGACATTCTCCTCAGGATAAACTATAATCTTCTCTGTTTTTAATGCTTGGTAATTTTTATTAGATACTAGGTATTTTGAATTTTTACTATTGGATCCTGGTAATTTTTACAAGCAGATTTGAGCTTAGTTCTGGGACACAATTGAGCTACTTGGAAACTGATTTTCTGCGTCGTGCTTTTAAGTTATTCTTAGGCAAAGCCAGAGCCACATGTGGTCTAGGGTGTCCTTTCTCAACTAAATGAAATGTGACTCTTCTTAGTCTTTCACTCAATGCCTCACGAATGAGGAGGTTTTCACTCTGTTCAGAACAGGCACAGTTCTTTCATGTTGTCTTAATCCATTTGGATTACTACAGCAAAATACCACAAGTGGGTAGCTTATAAAAAAAAAAAAATTCTCACAGTTTTGGGGGCTGGGAAGTCCAAGATCAAGGGGTCAGTGCAGTCCCCTTCTGGTGAGGACCATAGCCACCCTTCTTTTTGTTTCATAGCCAGCACCTTATTCTTCTACCTTCACATGGTAAAGGAGGTTATGAATCTTTGTAGGGTCCCTTTTATAAGGGCATCAATCTCATTCCTGAAGCCTCTGCTCTCATGACCAAATTATAATCCAAAGACTCTACCTACCAATTCCATCACAGTAGATGTTAGTATTTCAACGTTTAAATTTGGGGGGAACACAAACATTCAGACGATGACACATGTTCAATTTCATATATAAGAAAATATAAGTTAAAAAGAAGAAAATTTGACCTCTCAACTAAGTAATAATATGGCATTTTCATAGGCAATGTTTAAAGCAAATGTCTATGTGAATGAATGCTTTTGTGCTGCATTCTCATGGAAAAAATACTGAATTAAAAATTAACCATTATTGAAGTGATTCAGGAAATATCACCAATGTGGGAAAATGCACATTTAAAAGGGTAGAGCTGATTTAAACTTCTTATATCTCTGTCTTTTCCTTTTAATGTGAACATTGATTTCTATTCATTTGTTTCTATATTCTGAAACATTTTTCTGTTTTTCTCATGTCATTTTTTTCTGAGTAGTTAATGAGATTTTTCTCATTAAAAACAAACATTTTTTAGTTCCAACTTTGGTTAACACATCTAATACTATGGAGGAAAAAAGTTGCTACAAAATTAGTCAATCATAGTTTTAGAGGGATTTTTATTCAGAAAAGCCATATTAAGGTTTTTAAAAATAATATTAATAAAAACCTAAATTCAAAACAACACTAAGGAAAGATACTCTCTTTCTCAAGGAAAATAAAACTTACAAAGTCCTGAATTCATTTAAATTTTAGGGTTCTACTGGAAAAGGAAATCATATGATTACTTTTATTATAATTCCAAAATGTTGATGGCATTTTTGAGAGTATTTTTAAAATGCAGTACACATATGAGAATTTCTAAGAATAGCATAATTTTATGTTGTGACTTTCTTTTCTCATGTAGACAGAATATTTTCATGTCTTAAAATATAACCTACAACATATGAACTATTATTTCATCAGATTCATTATATTAAATTATATTTGGTATAAAATTTTAAGATTTCATAATTCTTTATCAAAGTAAATTAATAAAAGAGAAAGAATAAAAGACAGAAAGCAAAAAACGAAAATAAGAGAAAAATGGAAAGAAGGGAGGAGGGAAGAAATTAAAGAAAGAATTGAAAGTGGGAGAAATAATGGGTGGAGCTGAAAAAGGTTGTAAGAAAGAAGCCCGAGTCACCTAAGAATAAGAATCATCCCACGAAAAGAATTCATACAGTATGAAACATATATTTAAAAATTACATTTAAAAACAAATACTGCTATATGAAATTGCTGCAAATCAAAGACCTAACCATCAACTATAGAAGAATATACAGGACACTTCAATTTTAAAATATAGTCAATCTTGTCTCTCATTACAAATTTATAATTCATTATTATATTAAAATTCAAATAAGTAATGGTAATTCCCATATTGCCAGTTACTGGGAACAAATATTTCTACATACAAACACTTTTTTTGTTTGTTTGTTATATGTGTGTATAACCCCTCTCATATTCTATATTTATTAAAATATAGTATTCTATATGGCAGTACTCTTTATACAGCTTTCAACCTTCAATTTTCAGTTCTCCAGAGAATAATTTTCTGTTAACAGATCAGTGTCTAGGAAATAATTACTCTTAATCAGATAAGGAAGAAATATGTGAGGCATTCTAAAATGACTGATTTATCTTTGGGGACTAAGAAAACTATATGAAGAGATCACATTAGAAGAAAGTATAGACTTGTCAAAAGCAGAGAGCTGATCTTTTGCCGCAGAAAAGCTTTTACCGCTTTTGCTTTCGCTACTACACCTAATTAATATTTTGTATGGATTTGTTTAAATTAGTCCACTAGGGAGTTGGGTCTCATATGGAAAACAATAAAACCAAGTACAAGGCCAAGCAAGCACTTAATCAAATGGGTGTTCAAGTTACTAACTTTCTTTTAGACTTGGAAATAAATGAGCAGAGATTAAAAATATATATAATTTAACTGAACAACAATATTAAATGAACTCCTTGAATAACAAAATTTTTTCCAAAAAAGTTGTTTTCGTCCAAAATGGTAAAATCTCTGTTATTGGGTTTTTCTGTTTGTTTGTTTGTTTGTTTGTTTGTTTTTGTAGAACTTAGTTCCATTTAGCTAATCAAATATTTTATTTTTATAATGTTTTACAGTAATATTTTTATATATATGCATAATTCAATTTGTTGTTTTAATAAATTGACTAATTTAAATTGAGGATGCAGTATTAGAACAGCAAAAACCTAGCCTATTAAGCTGTACTGCCTGGGTTTAAATGTCGTTGCTACCTATTATTAAGCATACAATCTTGATTCTGTTACTTAAATTCTTTAACCTGATTCATTTCGCTCATAAAATGAAACTTATGAGTTAATTCATGTAATTAATATAAGGAAATCATATTGGGAGAATACAAATTACAGAGCAAGCTTTTAATGAAAATTAGTTGCTTTTTATCATCATCATCATTAGTGTCATCACCACCATCATCATTTAACTTAGTAAATCATACTGAACTATTTTCTAAGGTAACCATTCTTTAAATGAGAATGAAAGTATTAATCAATATCCTCCTATTTAAAAAAAAAATTAAAGAACTGGTTTTTAGATAAGTTCTTGCATGGATTGGAAATCAGCTAAATGAAACAGTAAAAAAATTGAACATAAAATTGTTATTCATACTACTGAATATAACATACATTTGGAAATTATATGTAAACATTAATTTTCTGAAAATTCAAGATGTATATTTATTGCATGAATTTGATTTTGAAGTTTGCTACAAATTCATTCAAGTAATGTAGTCATTACTTAGTGGGAAATTTTACATCATAGATCTTTCAACCAGAATGCCTCAAGGACTCTTTAAATATGAGCTTGCAAATACAAAATATCACTCATCATCAGCCATAGATGGACAGCTTTCTTGGGAGTTGACTGACTTGTCAGTAAGATGGATATTCAAGTTACTGACTTACATTGTCTCCTTGGCTCGGAACTTTTATGTCCCCAGGTAAAAATACACCTTTGACTCGTGTGTGTGTGTGTGTGTGTGTGTGTGCATATGCATTTTGTACTTGCACTTATTTTGTTTAACTTCATTCTTTGATGTTAAGTCACACACTGTGTAGAGAAAAAATGAGAGGTGAAGAAGAAAATAAAATTATTTTCTCCGTGACTTAACAACAGTAGGGAAAAAGTTCTCAAAATATTTTGTTCAGTCCTTAAAAATGAAAGTGAAGGGGTTGAAAAATTGTTAAATACACCTCTGAAACAAATACAAATATAACAAAGTAGCAAAATCTATAGAGGGTTAGCACTGTTCTCCTTTTACTTTATCATTTCTACTATATTTTTAAAAATTACTTTTATGAGTGCTACAAGAAAACATTTTAAATTATTACCGTTAATTAATGTAATGCCCTAGATAGAGCTAAAAATAAATGTATTTGATTTATCATTTTCATTTGAGAGTACTACATTATGAGTTTAATCCAAAATCTCAAAAGGCTGTTTTTCAAGAAGTAAAATATTAGACATATTACTGGGAAAAAAATCAGGATTCTTCCATGGTAGATGATGATAAAGGAAGAAACCATCATATATCCTGTATAACATTTTCTCTTTTTCCACAGAAAATGATTTGTTAGATATCATCATGTGACCACAGTACCATGAAAAGAGGTCCGTGTGCCACTTCTGAATATGAGAATAAATATGAAGATTATCCTTTCTCAGTTTCTCTTCCCCTTGAACAGGTACCAGATCCCACTGTGGCAATGAACCAGCTTTCACCTTGCTGATTTTATCTCCTCCCTCTGCAGTAACTGTTGGTATATCCAGTCTGCTTTCCAGAGATTGTACCTTAGTTCTGTAACCAATTATCCTACACAGTTTCAGAATTTCCCAAATGTCTTGAGGTGGAAATGTACCTGTGTGTGTATTTAAGCTGCATCCAGAGCTCTTGGTGCCTTTGACAACTTATTTTTGGCTTTTCTAGATGTTTTAAGGACAAGCTGTGAATTAGTGCAAAAGATTATTTAAAATATGTCTTTTTTGAAGTATACATTTTGGACTTCCCTGGTGGCACAGTGGTTAAGAATCCACCTACCAATGCAGGGGACACAGGTTTGAGGCCTGGTCTTGGAAGATCCCACATGCCATGGAGCAACTAAGCCCGTGGGCCACAACTACTCAGCCTGCACTCTAGAGCCCACAAGCTACAACTACTGAGCCTGTGTGCCACAACTACTGAAGCCCACACACCAGAGCCTGTGCTCCACAACAAGAGAAGCCACTGCAATTAGAAGCCTGTGCACCATAACAAAGAGTAGCCCCTGCTTGCCTCAACTAGGAAAAGCCCACATGCAGTAACAAAGACCCAATTGAGCCAAAAATAAATTAATTAATTAATTTTTAAAAAATTAAGCATACATTCAAATATTTTGCTCACTATCATGAAATGGTGTGTTTTCTTGTTGACTTGGAGAGTCCTGTATGAATTGTAAATATCAATAGTTTTATAATATATAATAAATTCTACCTATTTTCTCCTGCCATGCCACTTTTTCTTAAATGTTATTAAATGTTGCTTCTTATTTTATAAAAGATTACATTTTAATTTAGTCCAAGTAGTAATTCATTGTATTACCTTTGCTTTTCTTGTCTAGTTTAAAAAACATACTTCTTATTCCAATTTCAAAAACATATTTCTTAATTTCTCATTTAGTACCTTTTGAGTTATATATCAGTTGTATCTTTTTTCTTTTTAATGGGTCTGGGGGACAAGAGAATGTGCCTCAGAGAGTTCTGAGGTATGTGCTCTGAATTCTGTCACCATGTTTTCATGGTGTCCACACTTTCCACTGGCTCCTCCCAGCCAATGATGGAGTGAGTATACAGGAGAGTTTGTGTAAGGATTTGGGGAGCAGTCACAGTTTAGGACCGCTCTAAGGCTTGTAAGTGCTCTTGCTATGAAATATTTAGTTGACTGCGAGACAAAATACCCCTTGTTTATCATTAACATAACACTTCAGTTATATTTTGCCTGTGTCTTTTACATAAAGACATGTTTTAAGTTTCATGAATAGTATACTAGAGTTTCAATTATAATTATGACGAATTTATAGATTCATCTCATTTCTCCAAAGGTATATCATTTTTATCTTTTGTTACGTCCTATAGTCAAATGGCACATTTTTCTCAATGTTGGTCAGACATATTCTTTTTACTTGTAGTCATATATACGTTAAGTTTTCTTGAAATTTGAATGTTAACTAATGAATATCAATAATCACAGCTACAATTCACCAGTGTACTTCTTGTAATTAGTGAGGAAATATAACTTTATAAATGTAAGCAGGGAATAAAGCATTATCCATTTTACATAGGTTGAATATGGTTTAAAAATAAATAAATGTTAAAAATTATTTTTTAAGTGATAAAGTATCTGTCAGATAAATACATAACATCAATAACATTTTTATAGGTTAACGATAGAGGACTATCCTTCTTTCTAAGATGAAATATTTTCCATAAATAAATACCCTCTGCTGCCTATTATCTAATCTTCCAGGATGGGAGTAAAGGCTTAGAGTGCTTCATCTCCTTGGTATATGTAGAAAGACTAATTAGGCATGTGTAACTTAGCCCTGCCTACTTCCTTTAGGGAGCAAATCATTCACAGTGGAGATAGTTGTTATTGTCCCCATCCTGGCTTCTGTCTTAACAGAAGCTAGACCTTTCTTCCTTGTAGGGAAGGCTGTCTGTGACTAGCAGAATATGTGACTGATTTACTAAGTCTTATTCTGAGATTCAGGTAGATATTCCATTTGGACATAAGACTGAGTTATATTTTCTGACCTTACCTCTATCATAATAAAATTGATATTTTGCCTTCCATCATTTTGTGTGTTTGGGATAAGGTGGGAACAATTAGGTATGAAACATCCTGTCTCTTAAGAAAAGATGGGGATGTTTTTTATATTTCTGTAAATAAATGTTTAATTATAATATATTCATGAATCTCTTGCATAATTTTACAAGACATAAAAATTATATCTGTAATATAAGGTGCACATTATGATATATGGGAAAAAAATTCATCTCAAAATTGTTTGCTCTTAGGGAAAACTTTCTGTCTGTGTACCATGCAGATAGAAGGGAAAGAAAAAAAAAGCCAATAGTCAAAACCTTAGGTCTTTAATCTTCTAGGAGGACCCAAACATAGACGTCTTCATATGCCTTATTGTTAGTCATGAATGCTATTGCACAAAAAAACTCCATGGGGTCTAGGAACATATACTTTGGGTTTCCCATTTTTACCATTGAGGAATGAGTTTTGAGTGAACTTGGGAAACCAAACCATAGTGCCTGCCACAAAGTTCTTAGGGAATCTGTAAATTTAGTGAAAAGTGACATTAATGTAGGCCCTCTGAAATCTTAAAATAGAGGTGTGATTTCACAGAGTTCCTCTACTTCTACTGTCTCTAATCTAGTTTTAATAATATTCTTTTTTTGGGGGGAATTTTAGATATGAAACATGATATTGTAAGAATGAAAAAATACATAAATATAAAAACAGGGACCTAATGTTTCCAACATTGGGGGAGAAATCTGGTCATTAAGAGGGTAGATAACTTGGTTTTAAGTAATTCACATATGTAATTTTGTTCTGCAATAATGTTACATAAGATATTGTGATAGTCTCTGAGAAGGTGTAAACGTTTAAAACCTACATTTAAATTCTACCACATGCAAATTTGGACCTATACAAATAAGATTATTAGACTATTGTTAGAAAGTTTTAACATTTCTCTTTAAATGTATAAGTCGTATTAAGATAAAGGTTTAGAATACCTGTGCTTTGATGTTAGCTCTGAGAATCTGTTTGAAATACAAGGTTGGCTTATGGGCATGTGTTATTGACAACTGTGAAGGAGGTGGTTTGATATTTCTTTGCTGATACCATGTATTTCTTTTTATTTTAGCACTCTCCAGTTTCCCATTTTCCTCAGTGTCAATGCTATCCTATTCTTTAAAATAAATAAGACTAATTTGTTCTGGGGTAACAATTAGCAATTGAGATGATCTTGGCAGAAAATAAAAGAAAATTGGACTCAAACTTGCTTATAATATAAGAATGTATATTGATAAAATATGATACTCTGATATTAAGCAAGCTCCAAACATCCTCAGGTTTAACCTCTTATTGTTTCTGTTGTCTTTCATACTGTAACTTTTACATAGAGCAAGGGACATTTCTTCAAGCCTTTCCAGATTTTTCATTCAGACAAAATAATATCCACAGAAAGAAGAGGGATTCTTTATTTTTGGATTTTTCTCATAGACTCAAGGACAGAAGTCCCAGAAAAAAACAAAACAAAACAAAACACAGAAGTCCTTCCATCATAACTCATTAAATAGTCACAATAAGTCATGCACTCTTTCAAATTCAACAAATGACACTAGAAATGAAAGTGCTGTGATTGTCTTGGACCAGTCAGGATATGTCCCTGGAATCTGATACGGGATCACTTTATGTGGTGGAGAACAGAACAAAACCAACATCCTATTGGGAAGGAATAAGGAAGTAAATTGATACTGGGTAGGCAGCCAACTGGGGCAGTCATGTAACTTAACAGAATAGAATAAATGTAAATATATTTTAAAAATATATTTTAATATAAATATATTTTTTTAAAAGGGAAGTAAAACAGTTGTATAAAGTATTAAAGGTATGAGTGTTGCTGTTAGTAAGAGACAGACATGGGAGTCAATTTTGGATAGATTTTACAGGATTCTTTACATTACACTATGTAGGAAACTTGTATTATATTTTTAGGTGAAATAAATGTTCTTCATGTTAAATATCAATTGTTACTTCATTTAAACACAAACACAGGAGAATAATTATATTTAAATAAATGAAGTTGACATTTTTAATGATTCTTTTTAACAATTTATTATGCTTAAAATGGAAAATTTTGCTAAGGATGAACTTAGATTACATACGTCATCTACATTCTCTATGCTAGACTCATTGCTCTTTTAACAATCCATAAAGATGGTTTGTTCTAATTACGGTACATTATGGACTTCTGTTCAGCAAAGCAATTGTTTGATAATACCAGAAAAAAATGGCTAAAATATGGTATGTTTATTTGTTAATAATATTAACAACTCAGAATGTAACAGTGACTATTCCACAGTAGGAACTCAAAAATTTATTTGATAGATGCTTGAATGAACAATGCCATTTACTAACAGCTTCCTATATGCCAGAAACTATACTATTACTTATTTAATACTAACAACATCATTGCAAGATTAGTACTATTTTCCCCATTTTACAGATGAGACGATATATATTAAGTAATTTTCTCTGAAGACAGATATTAGCTAACAGCCCATTTTCTTCTTGGAACACTTCTATTTGGGTTGACAGCTGGTATTAAAATGAAACGGACTGAGTACTTATGTTTTTATAAGTGGTATAATCAATGAAAATGTTATTGAAAAGAATGGTGGAAAGATTGTCATTTGCCACTAAACAGAACTTTTGCTTAACAATGAGAGATACATTTCTCAATTAGTTCAGAGCAAGGCGGTATACTCAATAGCTTGCATAAGAAAAAATTAACACAAGTTTTTATATTAATATGACAGAAGTCTTTTAGTATGACTAATAATGTATAAAATCTGTAACTATGGCTGAGGCAATGGTTTCACTACTTCAACCATATCAGAATTTAAATTGGTTTAAGTTAAAATGATAGATAGTCTAAGTCACTTACACTAAATTTGAAGTGAACTCAATCTCTATAATAGAAATAGGTTATCTCTTATATATCTTTATATAAAATCTATACCTGTGTATACTTTGTAATATTATACTGGTGTAATCTAATGCCAAATGCACTTAGACATCTTTTCTTTTTCTTTTTTCTGTTTTATTTTATTTTTTTTTCCTAGAAGTTGCCCATGATCTATAAAAGGCAAGAAATTTCATTTGAATAGAGTTAAAGGATGTGTTATTACTCATGCATAGAAAAACTTTTAAGGATTCAGCTGTGTCAGTGATAGATGGATAGACTGCTGCGAATCCATCTGAGACTACTGTGATTAGGTTAGACAGGTCCCAGCTCTTATTAGTGAGTGTTGCCTTGTTCTATACAAAGAGGAGGCAGCTGTCTTCTTCAGTTTTCCCTCTGGTGCTGCCTGCTTTAACTAAGCCTATAACATTTTCGACAAGCAAATCAGGAAGGACTTTGGAGACAGATGGCGAAGCTGCCTATGCACCTCATTTACATGCAACCTTGGCTCCTAACTATACTTGAGCCATATGCAGGGGCTTTGCATTCCCATTGGATTGGTTTTAAGTGCTAGGCAAACAAGTCAGATCTATCTTGGTCTATGTTTTCCTAATGTGATTTAATTCAATGGAGTTATACAAAGTGTTTATCAAAAGAACTTTGGAAATTAAAATCATGGCTGAGTGCAGAAATTTATACCAACCATGGTTAGTGAGAAGAGTGCCCTAGGAGACTTACTCATATAGGAAATGAAGACTAGATTATATAATTTATAAGCTAAAATAAAATGAAAATATTAAAAAAAAAAAAAACTCTACTTGGGATTTTGAATTGCTTAAGCCTAATGCTGTTCTATTAAAATGTCTGTAATACACTAGCCAAATTATGTATTTTCCGTTATGGGATGATCCAAAGATAAATTAATATTAAAAAAATATACAAACATTCTAACTCTTGCTTATAACCTTACATATACTTTGGATAATATACAAAATAAATAGCAAATCAAATTTTAGTGGAGAATTTTTGTCACATAACTAAAATTTTGTGATTCATCATAACAAGTAATATCTCATGAAATCATGCAAGTATATATTATATTTTATTTAAAAGAAAAAATCAATTACTAGAGGTGAAGATGAATATAAGTAATACTTTTAATGAATTAATTTTTACATTATGAATTTTAAATTATGACAGTGCCTAATTATATTTCAACATATTATGGGAAGAAATCTAGTTCTTATAAGTTTATTGTCTTCCATGACTCACAGTCAAACTTATTATAAAATACTGTATGTATTACATTTCTATAACGAAAATATTTTCTCACTGTAAAAATTATGAGTATAGAATTTTGAATAGATTTGAAAGAGATCTATCTATAATTCCACATTAACATCATGCACATTTCTTTTATATATTAAACATAATTGAGATAAAGCTGTATAAACAAATTATTCTTATATTTCTTACTAAACTCTATACCCTAAGTATATCCCAAAGCTTATTCAATTAACTTCAAAAGCATTTTTTAAGCTTCAAACATTAATTTTATGCATGCATCTCTTCAGCAACAGCCTATTATAGATGATTATCATTTTTATATATTTGCACTATTATAAATAATTTTGTTGTGAATATTTTGGCATAAATAATTGTTTTTAGTTTAAGTGATTTCCTTAGGAAAGATTTCTAGATTAAAATTACATTGAAGAGTAAGATTTTTAGACTTTCAATACATGTTGACAAATTGCCTTCAGAAAAATTTATGGTGATTTATTATATTACCATTAGTGTGTGTTTATCAAACACTGCTAGCTATGTCAATTAAGATATATTTGGTTGCAAACAATATCAAATATCAATATGATTACATAAATTTTCTCTTAAGCAGTTTAATGGTGGGGCAGGTTAGTTCTGTGATAAAACATCTATGGACCCAGTTTATTTTTACCTTTTCTCTATTAATCTCAGTGTTGAACTCATCCATATGTTGCTGGAATTCTGAGAATTGTCAGAAATCTAAATTTCTAGGCATCATTTAAATATTATAATATCTGGAGGACAAAAAACATGATAAATCATTCTTTTTTATGCTTCTTTCTTCGGAGATAGCAAACTTTCCACAAAAATGAACAAAAAACATTCCCTTATGATTCATGGCTCAGAATTTGCTTATATTCTGACTCATATTTAGAAATATTTGTCTACCAATAATATATATTCAATTATGAAAAAAGAATAGATAATTACAATTAAAAAAAAACAAATATAAAAGGGATAAATGGAACAAACACTCTGTAGGTTAAACTGTCCAACATGGACATTGGTTCTGCCTTCTGAGAAAAGTCTTCCTTCATTGTTTATTATCCTCTGGGGCCATATCAACTATGAGCTTCACAACTTGACTGACCCACTTTTTGCTCTGTGTCTGGGGATCAACTCTGATAAATGCAAAACAAGTGTGACCAAGTTTTTAGCCAGAAAATGTAACATCTTAATTTCCTCTGGCCCAATCCTCCACTCTCAGAATTTCATGTTTCAGTATCTGTTACATACCACTCTTCATCTTCTGGTGCCAAATCACATGAGAATACTTTCAAATATCAGGAAGTAATATCATCCACCCAAACTGGCTTTCAAATTTAAAAACATATATTATGATATAACAGGTAATCTAGAAAGAGAAGTCTTCAGAACTAGATGATTTACAAACTCCAAAATTGCAATGTAAACTTCTACCTCTACCAGCATCAGTGGTGGCTTTGTCCTGAGGCTGAGACAGGATGACTATGGTTGGTCCAGGTGCTCCTGACACAACAAGAACAAGTAGAGAGTTTCTCTCTGTGTGGATTATCTAAAGAGAGAAAACCTTTTTTTCTTTCTAGAAACTTCTGGTCATGTGTCCACTGGCATCATATTTGCCAGGATCAGGCTGCGTGTCTATTTATGAGTTAGTACTAAGTGGCTAGAATCATGAGATTACCCTAGAGCAAAAGTCTTTTGCTGGAAAGGAAGTTGAATTCAAGTCATTCCCAGGACATGGTTGTATGGGAGAGGACTGTATAAATGATCAATACCAGTAGAAGTAGGTGAAGGATAAGAATGTTTCCTAAGCAAATGAGTTTAAAATTTCTTGACTGCACTGGCTAGAAACTCCTATAAGATGTTGAATACAAGTGATTAGAGCAGATGGCCTGTCTTATTTCTGATCCTAGGTGGAAATAATTCATTCTTGCACCATTAATATGATGTTGGTTATAGATTTTTCCAAGATACCCTTTAGCGTGTTGAGGACATATCTTCTGTTCCTTGTTCGCTGTGATTTTTTAAAATCAGGACTGGTGATAGATTTTGTCAAATGTATTTCTTTATCTGTAGAGATGATCATGTGTTTTTTCTTTCAGTATTTTAATTTGATGAATAACATTGATTTTCAGAAGATATTCTAAACTTGTATTCTTAGGATAAAACCTATTTGATCATGATGTACTATTCTTTTCATGTTGCTGAATTCTATCTGCTAGAGGTTTGTTTATCATTTTTGCACTATGTTCATGAGGAATATTTTTATCCTTGGAACATCTTTCTCTGGTTTTGGTATCAGTAGAATTGTAACCTTATATAGTGAGTTGGGAAGACATTCCACCTCTAAAATTTGGGGGAAGGTTTCCTATAGGATTGATACTATTTATTCCTTAAATGTTTAGTAGAATTCATCATAAGGGCCTGCAAATTTTGTGAGAAATTTTAAAATTACAAATTCATTTGATTTAATAATTATAGACTATTCACATTTTACCTTTCTTCTGAGATTTAAGTTATATACTTCAAGGGATTTTTCCATTTTATCTAAGTTGTAAATTTATTGGCATAAATTATTAATATGCCCTTATTACTATATGGCATATAATCATTCTGGCATTTTCAGAACAATCTGTGGCAATGTCATTTCTCTTATTCCTGACATTGGTGACACTTGTCTATTCTATTTTTAAGAACAGTCTGGCTAGATGTTTATCTATTTTCTTGATCTTCTCCAAGAACTAGCTTTTGGTTTCATTGATTATCTCTAAAGCCTATTTTCTGCTTCACTGACTACTGCTCTCATCTTTATTATTTCCTTTAATCTGCTTATTTTAGGCCTTATTTGTTCTTTGCTTTATAATGTCTTAAGGTGAAAGCTGAGGTTATTGATTTTAGTGTCTTTCTTCTTTTCTAATACATGAATTTAATGCTATAAATATCATGCTAAGTGCTGTTTTAGCATTCTACTACAAATTTATTTGTGTAGTGGTTTCAAATTTATTCAACTCCTAATTACTTCTAATTTCTCTTTTGAAATATTCTTTGACCCGTTGGTTGTTTAGAGGTGTCCTATTTTGTTTCTAATTATTTAGAAATAATTATTTGGAGATTTTAAAGTTATTTTGTTATTTATTTCTAATTTAATTTTACTATACAAATTTTTGTATAAATTACATCCTTATAAATTTATTGAGATTGCTTTTATGGTTAAGAATACAGTATATTTTGAAAATTTTTACATGCATTTAAGAATATAATATGTATTTTGCTGTTGTTAGTGAAATGTTCTCTAAATATCAGATTTAAGTGAAATTAGAGGACATGTTGACATCACTTAAGAGGAAAAAATTTGAATGTTTTATGCCTAAATTTTGTATCAAGTAAACACCTTAAAGGCAAAGTAAATGCCAATGACTGGTAATTGTTTTGATTATGATCAATAGTAAATTTTTCAATGTTTGAGCCAAATTATAATTCAATTTATTCCATAATTCTTTCAGCTTAGATTTGATGTCATCCAACTTTTATCATCTAATAAATATTGAGATTAAAAAGAAAGAAAATATATTTATCGTAGAACAACTGAACATTGATCATATAATCAATATTTACTGGTTCATTTAAAATACGTATGGATAAAATACATTATACATATGAATAATACTTGATTTGATTTATGTTGGAAGGAGCAAAGGTTTCTATATTCAAACTCTATTATGTTTTTTAGAGAATTTAAAACAAAAATTATTTTCCCAGGATGGCCATTTAACAAGTAAATTTAACAACGATCTGATATATTTGATGACTATTTACTTTGTGCAATTATGCTCCACGTCTTAGTGCATTCTCTTAAGCAGTTTATTTCAGCAGGCAACACATGTAAACTCGTTATCTGGTGAACTTCTATTTTAGAAGAGTTTTAGACCTACAGATCTAAAGAAAAATTGCAAAGATGGTAGAAATATGAACTTCTGAACCATAGTCTTTTTTTCCTCTAGAATGCAGAAATGGTGTATTATGATACACCCTGAAAACATAAATATACCACTGAGAGGACAAAGTAAATTGGAATGCTTTGTTTTGTGATTTGGAGACTCAAAAAGAATTTTTTTTTTAGTTTTCTTTAATTTTTCCTTGGAGAATATAAACTGTGCTGTGATGTCAAACTCATTCTAAGTTTAGATACCCACAGGCAAGTTGTTTTCTCTAATTAAAACAAAATGAATACAAATTTCTTACACATACGTCTTTGATGGTTAGAAATGTACTTTAATGTTTCTAAAAACTCCTCAGCAGTCAAACTGCCTCATTCTGATAACGTTACTTTTTTGCAGACATCTAAAATAGTTACAAAAGTATATTTGATACATCAAAACCATCTCATATTTGTGTACTGTTTAATAATTGGGATCCTTGGGACCATGTGCCCCAACTATTTCACAATCTTGAAAAATATTTCTATCAGAAGACATTATACAAATATATTTATGCCTAAAAATTGTTTAATTATCAAAAAATTTTCAACAAAACTCTTTAATTAAACAAGTTGTATGTTTAATTTTATTCGCTAAAACATTTTTATGCTTCCCTTTAATAATATGATGTATGTTAATGTCTTCTGAAAAGAAGAAAATTAGGAAGCTGAAGAGTGTATCAAATAAAATCAGTTTTAAGGAGAACATTTAAAAAGCTAATTTTAGGGGAATTCCTTGGTGATCCAGTGGTTAGGGGTCCATGCTTCCACTGCAGGAGGCATGGGTTCAATCCCTGGTCGGGGAACTAGGATCCCACAGGCTGTGTGGCAAAAAAAATGAAAAAAAAAACAAATTATGTTAATTTTTTCAAGGTAAAAGGACATAAATTTTAACATAACTCAATGTTCATATGAAATTTCTATTATTACCTATATTTAAGTATTTTAGTCAATATTCACTGGTTACTGCAAGTTACTAATGTTGGAGATTTATTTTTCTTGATATTGTATCAATTTTTTCTTCATTCAAAAGAACAATACTTGTGCTCCATGAGGAAAAAAAAAAATGTTTCCACTTCTTCTCTTAATTAAATAATTTTAGGTCCTTTTTCAAAATTGAGGCCCATAAGAGGAACTCCAGAGTCTAAAAATACTTATATGTAATCTATAAAAATATTCTAGCATATATTTTGTCCTCAGAATAGATTCAAACTTATGTCAGTCACATGGGAATAACTACTAGATATATATATATATATATATATATATATATATATATATATATAGCAGTACATGGGCCTCTCACTGTTGCGGCCTCTCCCATTGCAGAACACAGGCTCCAGAGGCACAGGCTCAGCAGCCATGGCTCACGGGCCCAGCTGCTCCCCAGCATGTGGGATCTTCCCGGACCGGGGCACGAACTGTGTCCCCTGCAACAGCAGGTGGACTCTCAACCACTTCATCACCAGGGAAGCCCTGGTCACCTTATTTTTGATAAAGGAGGCAAGAACATACAATGTAGATGCGCAGGCTCAGCGGCCATGGCTCACGGGCCCAGCTGCTCCGCGGCATGTGGGATCTTCCCAGGCTGGGGAACAAACCCGTGCCCCCTGCATCGGCAGGCGGACTCTCAACCATGCGCCACCAGGGAAGCCCAATACTCACATTTTTCATATCCTTCTCCTCAATATTCTCTTCTGGCTCAGATGTCTGTGGCTGAAAAGAAGAGGTTCTTTACAGACATAACAAAAACAATTTTGGTATCCCCAAGTGTTTTTTGTTTCTTTGTTCATTTGTTTTTTGTTTGTTTTTGCCAGTTTTCCTGCTTTGTTTGGGATAAAATATTTCCTTTGAATTTAGATTGATAAGGATATACCTCACTCCATATAGAAAGGCACCTAAGTGTCTATTAGTATATTACTCTTGTTTTCTTATTCACTCTTTCCTTAGTAGGGAACGTATGGGTAACTTACATGATTGGCAATATTGGAAAATGAAGATGAACTAGCATAGCTCATCTCTCACACCCTTTTTTTCTTTAGGACATCTCAGGCTACAGTGAGTGTGAGTTCTATCTGCCCTCTGCCATGTTGTAAATTTAGCAATAAGTCCCTGATCATATGTGATTGACTTAGTAAGGCTGCAGTGGTCTGGGGTGCAGTATAAGGAAGTTCTCATTGCTAAGCACCAAGACCAGCCACTCCATGAGCTGTAAAGCTCACATTTTTATTTCATTATGCCTTACTTCTATGTTTATCTTGAATGGTTCAGGATTCAGACAGGGTAAACAGGGGTGTAAGTTATTAACAATCTTCACTGTAATATATTCTATAAGGCCCTTATCTGTTCTATATTTAACCAAATTTAACCAAAAACCTATGGTAAATTATGAAGTTGCTGAACAACCTCTATCTCTCTCTCCTGTATATCTACATTGATAATTCGTCAAGAGTTGTTTTCCAGGGTAAATACTTAATAATTCCTTTTATAATTTTCATAATGTAACCTAATAAATCATCTTCAAGACTCTTGAGAGTGTGACTATGTAAACATACCTGGAGTTAATGTTTCTGGTCTAACTATCAAAGTTAAAATGTTGCTGTCAAAAACACAGTAAACATGATAAAACTTGTAAAGCAGTGCTCCTTAAATAGTTTTATTTGTATAATTGTGCAGCCTCAAAGACCTAACGATGTACACCAAGCAAAATAGGTAAACTGCCATTAGTGAATCAGAATTAAAAAAAAAAAAAAAACTAGACATAACTTTAGACCAAAAGAATACCAATTATTAATATTAATTCCTATAAGACAAATTGCATATATATAAAAACTGCCTCCAAATTATTTGCAACTTGCAAAATTCTTTGGGGAAAAATGAATGTATGAGGTCAGGTTAAAGAGCCCTTGTACTTTTTTAAAATCGCTTCAAGCTTTTAAAAATTCTTACTTTAAATAAATTTCCCCCCCCATAGTTTGGTAATTGACTTTTAATATTAGGGTCAATTGAGTTTATGTAAACACACTTCTATCTTAAATATATATAAATATTGTGTTATTACATGAAAAAATGAATCTCCACAATCCAAAATAACAGAAGGGAATATTTCTGTTACCAAATTCCGTTGGGCTGCTCGCTGCTCCCAAGCAAGTAATCCAGCGGCAAGTATCGGTAGAAAGGAAAGTTTCGTTACTCAGAAAAGCCAGAAGTCTGGGGAGAAGGTGGACTCATGTCTGGAGACCAACTCTGAAGATTCTGCTCAGCCATGACAATTTTTAAAGGGAAAATGGGGAAGTAATCTCAGTGTATCATTGAGGCAGAAGGTTAGGTTCCTCATTTTCCATCGTGTGCAGGCTGCTGATGTCTCCTGATCTTCCTTTGGATGCTATCCTGCCCACATAGTCCACCTGTAAATTTACTAAGGGGAAAGCTGGGGGTAGAGAGTCAGTCATTCTTTACTTAATTTCTTCATTCTTACTCCTTCTAATCAAGGAAAGGAATCAACAGGTTAGGCAAGACAGTGTACATTCAGTGAAGCAAAAATCAGGGTTAAGTTAAATGTTACCTAGTGATCTCATTTTTATGATTAAGGTTTAAGGGGAACAGAAATAGACAAATAGGAAATGGGCAAAGTATCTGCTTACAATTCAAATTTATGAAAAAAATTAAAAAGCAACATGTTAATAATAATAAGCATTTATTATGTAACTTAATTAGAAATCAGGGACTTGGGTTCAAACACTGACTTTCCTACATTAATTAAGTTATTTGGGGAATATAATTTTATTTCTTTAGTTTTCCTCTTCTCTCAAAGTTTCTGTTGTGAACATTTTCTTTGAGCAAGCACATTTGATTTAAAACCTAAATATATTTAGAAAAAAAATTGGGGTAGATAAATCAATAAATTTATTTCCACTTAAAAACCAGTTGGGGATATTGTAAAATTCTAACTTGTTCTAGGTTTCATAGACTGCAGAACAACTATTCTCACCTTCTCACCATGTGACTTTTAAATTGAATTGAATAATTCATTTATGTGATAATTGAAATCTACTATACTTTTCTGCAAAATGTCTTGCTAATAATATATCCATTATAGGCATTTTTGAAGAAATGAATGAAAATATTTTGGAATGATACATGGATTTGTGAATGAATGAGGAAAACAGTAAGGCATAACTGAGGTAAAGTATGAATGCATACCTTCTGTGCACTCTCAAAATACATTTTTATCCACTTTATTTTAACAGTTCAAATGAGGACCTAGAACTTCAATTCATATCTTTTCAATTCATAACATTGTCCTCTTATTGGGAATTTTTATGTCTTAAAAGTATTTGGAAATAAATCTGTATATTCTCTATTCATATGTAAATGACTCAAACATTTCATACAATTTTATCTGTAATACATTTTTTGAGTAATGGAATAAAAATCTCACCATAAAATGAATTAATATATTATAGATTGATGGGAAACACCATCCAAAGATAAATGACCCAGTCTTTGTGTAACAATCTCATAGATTATACCCTGAAGTTAAGTAAGACAATTCAGTCCCACTCTATTATTTCTGGATGGCTGTGGAGACAGGAGAAACATGTGTTAATGTTGGTCACTGCTTAAGGAGGCTCTATCATTCTTTAGTCACAAAGTGTGTTCATCTCCACAGGGCAGAAAACAAGGCACTAAGGATAGATCATTATATTCACATGAGAAACAAATTGCCCATTTTCCCATTGATTAGACACAGTCAAATGTACAGGTGAAAGTCTCCTATTTAAAAAGTTTTAGTTTTGAGCCAAAGAGAACAATGGATCAAGAGAACAGCTATTCAAGGGAAAAAGTACTGTTGCCATTACAATTAAAACTAAACCATAATTTTATATTTCTTTTTACACAGATGGATCATAAAAAAGCAAAATGGAAAATTTTTGATTACTCAAAAAAAGTGATCATTTTGCAATAATCATCTTTTCTGTTGCTTAAACTAAGAATTGTAATTCTAGCCCTCTAAAATCAGCATCACATTTTAGGTAATTCAATCTCTAATAATATGCTTTAAACATTTTTTTGGCTTTCTTTGAAGAGCATATAGCCATTATCATACATTGGTTTGTTTTCCTTAAGAAAAATCTTAGGATTTATGATGGCTCTGTAAAACTTAGATTTCACAGTTCTTTTTCCCATACATCTATTAAAAATATAATTTCTGCCTATTAAAAAACTGTAATAATGAAGAGGTACATCCGCCCTGGATGGAATATCAATAGCATTGTATAATGTACACTAAGCACATTATTTACACAAAGTATTATATATGTCTACAGTTATGTAATCTTGTCACTAAAAACTGAAAACTCAAGATTTATTTGTACATGCGAATGGATAAACTGTGATAAAATTATTCAATAAAATACTACCCTGCAATCAAAGGAACAAATTATTTATTCATACAACAATAAGGATGCATCTTATATGTATTTATTAAGTGAAATAAGTCAGATGCCAAGGCTCCATATTTGCAAGACATTCAGAAGATAAACCTCTAGGGGTAGAAAACACATCACTGCCTGCCATGTGTTGCGATAGGAGAGAGGTTACCTCCAAAGGAGACATACAAGGTAATTTACATATTGTTTATGCCTGCTTTGGAGCTGCAAATAAAGAGTTGAGTAGTTCATGGAGACTGTATGACCCACTGGAAAAAAATAAGTGCTATCTTTGCTCCCACCTAAATAATGGCATACATTAGAAGGTATAATTCAGATACTCTTTTCATTTAATGTCAAAATATAATTGTCTACTTATGTTCAGCAATATGCATGTTACCACTTGCTGTACATATAAATATGTGCTCTTCCCATTAAACTATTTTTAACACCAAAGTTCAAAAATAAGCACATGATACCTGCTTTTCATTATGGTGCTTGGCTTTGCTCTGACAGTTTGAGGCAAGTCCATAGTTTTCCTAAATTACATTGTTGCCGATCTTCATTTAAATTTTTATTTGGCTAGATCATATAAAAAAATACAGTTCTAGCTACAATCCACTCTCCTTTTCCATTTTTGTTCCAGAGAAGATTACGAATGAGATTAAAATAACAGCAACCAAACAAGAAGCCAGATTCAGATACTATGGAAAACAGCACAAAGACGAGTACCTGAGACCATTGAGAGTTATTCAATCCTGAGCTTGAGTGTAAAAATTCATCTATCTATACATGAAACCAAAGTAAATTTGAGTCACAATATTTGAGAATTATGGATTAATAAATGTATGTGATAATTGTTGGTTCACAAACATCCTCAGGAGCTACCCTAGGTGAAATATGAAACTGACCCCCATACTCAGAAAGCAGGGAGTGACCAAAGAAAGGGACAGGTCATCCCAGATTGGTAGGTGGCAGTATTAATAAGCAAGGGAACTTACACAGGAAACTTGTCTTGGGCAGCCACAAGAGGAGTAGATTTCCGTTCTGCACCTACCAGACAGAATCTGAATGTTTTTATAGAGGTCTTAACTGCGTTCAGTCACGGGTAACCAGTCAGATAGAAATACCACATTTCTATCTCAAAGCTGTATCCTTGGGCTTCCCTGGTGGCAGTGGTTGATGCCGCGGAGCGGCTGGGCCCGTGAGCCGTGGCCGCTGAGCCTACGCGTCCGGAGCCTGTGCTCTGCAATGGGAGAGGCCACAACAGTGAGAGGCCCGCGTGCTGCAAAAAAAAATATATATATATATATATACATATATATATATTTTTTTAATTTAATATAATCCCAATTATGGGAAAGTATGTCTGAATCTACACAGAAAAACAGCCTGTAAAGTAATATACCATCATGTTGATAACAGTTATATCCAAGTCACAATATATTATCATATTAGGTGCCTTTAATTTCTCTCTAAGATACTTTTCTGAGTCTTCTGATTAATCTGCATTGAAATTATATTACCTTTAAAGCAGAAAAAAGGGAGGAATTGTGACATTCTCAATATTTTGTAAATGATGTTGGGTCTTTCTATGGTCCATAACTGCACTCCAGCCACTTATATAATCTATTACCAATTTTTAAAGGTCTTACTGGGAATGAAATTGCCACGCAACTAAATTATGTGATTTTGATAATAAATGCTAAAAAAGTGTCATTGTTTTGGTTTTGTTTTCTTAAGAAACCTAAATTTCAAAGCAGTACTCTGTGAGGTTAGAATCCCTTCCAATATGTCAGCTATTTATTGGGAAAACACTAACACTTGGCACTTATAGAGCATTTCAATGATTCAACTGGGCAGATGGAGGTCATTTGGGACAGATGGTAATAACATACTGTATATATTTGATGTCTTTCAAAAAGTAGACATTATCTTGTAACTTACATCACAAAATCCTGTCGAGTTTATAAAATCCCTTTATCTTCTGCTTTCATTGCCACTTGAAGACATTACATGAGATGCAAGTGCTGTGGTCCATTAATGTGTTTCTCTTCCAAAATATCTATGTTATGAAGAATCTCAAATATTCACAGAATGAAAATGCCTTCAACATCTCAAGAACATTGCCTATCACCAAATAAAACATCACTTTTAAGGCAGGTAAATGTTGATACTATCTACTCTCTCCCGATGATATTTCATTCTATAAGGTAATCTTTTATGAAAGCACCAGTGTCTTGAGAGTCTGTATTTTATGTTTTAAAATAAATAGTTATTGGCATATAATGTGTCCTTGGATTTAAATTAGTAATTGCCTTCTCATGAGTGGATCAAATAATTTACCTATGTAAAGTCGTAGGAGATGAAATTTTTATTCACATTACTATTTCCAGGAAGGTACGTCAGATGGGATGTATATGTGACTTTTGAAGCACATACACATAAAAAGGTGTGTGTGCATGTGTGTGTATGTGTTATAAGGTTTATAAACCTGTTTTATCTGTCCTTTGTCTGGATTTTACTTAGCATATATGAGCTTGGTTTAATATTATGTAAATAATATGAATTATGTAAAAATGTATATGTATGTACATGTATTACTATAAATACATTATATTGTATAATACTTTCAAACAATGAAAATGAATTTGTGATATTATTAGGACTAACAATAATAGCAAACTTGTAGTCAACAAATCAATTAAACGTTTGTGAAAAACTGTGGGGGTTTTTAAGCATCTGACAATTTTGTTTAAATGTTTTGGCTTTTACTGTTTTCCCATGGAGAATTTTGCATTAGATATTATGGACCCCATTTCATTTGCTCTAACTCTTATACGGGCCAACAACTAGGAACTTATGTACACACAAAAAAAGTACTTTCACTGAATTTAGCATTGGTTCCAACGTAATGACAAGCTGCACAGTTCTAAAAGTTTACAGATGGTGACACTCTCAAAACCTACTTGCAGGCATGTGTGTCGTTTCTTACAATATTCTCTTTGTCTTCTGAACAAACTGCCCTGGATGGTTGTTTTTTTCTAACATGCTCCTAATTTCACAATGTCAACGTTAGGACTGGTTTCATAGATGTGTGAATAGTATAGTCACACAGGCCCACAAGAGCCACATACTTGACATTAAATACTCTGTGATCACAGTCTTGAAATTTTATTCGCTTTATCCTTGAATTTACATTTTCTAATTGACGTTTGCTGAAACGAGGAAACAGGGTCTTGGAGCTTCAACTCACCCATGGTCATACCTCCTTATTGTCTTCTCATCTACCCAGATAGATGGTCCACTTCTTACTTCTCTCTGTGATGAACTGGCCTTGCCTAGCCTCCCCTTTCCTGCCCCATACCTGCCCAGCCACCTTTGCTTTCTTCTACTTCCCGTGGTGTGGGGAGGATCGAGGTCAGGTTATGGCATCACCCATGCAACAACCCATTATAAATCTCCCACTTCATTCTCTTGGCATCCTCGACAAAAGGTAATTACCCATGAATGTGAGGTTTTATTTTGAGATTTTCAGGTCCATTTATGTATTGATTTATATGTGTATATATGCACCAGTATCAAAATATTTTTATCACTGTAGGTTGGTAGTAATAACTAAAATCTGGAAGTGTGAGACCAACAACTTTCTTTTATATTTTTCCAAGATTATTTTGGTAATTGCTCTGGGCTTAATTGTGCCCTCCAAAAAGATATGTTGAAATCCTAATCCATATATCACAGGTAAAAATGTGACTTTATTTGGAGATAAGACTTTGCAGATACAGTCAAGTTAAGATAAGGTCATATTCTAGGATGATCCCTAGTCCAATAAGGCTCCTGTCATTACAAGAATAGAAAATCAAGACACAAGGAGAAGAACTCTATGTGATGACACACAGACTCACAAACACAGAGGGAAGATGGTTATTTTAAAATGGAACCCAAATAAGGAGTTATGCTAATAAAAGCCAAGGACCATCTGGTGGTACCAGAAGATGAAAGAGGAAGGGAAGGAACATCATCTTGAAGTTTCAGAAGGAGTTATTTGCTATTTGTTTTCTATGTGTCTGCACTTATTTATTTATTATTTAGTTTTTATTCATTATTTATTTATCTGTTCTTACATTGGTGACTTCTTTTATGCTAAATAGATGATTTTTAAAATTCATTCTTGTTTTGTTTCTGATATTATATTTTTAATAATTTTCTTAATGATTACCCTGGGTTTTTTTTTTTTTTTTTTTTTTTTTTTTTTGAGGTACGCGGGCCTCTCACTGTTGTGGCCTCTCCCGTTGCAGAGCACAGGCTCCGGACACGCAGGCTCAGCGGCCATGGTCCATGGGCCCAGCCGCTCCGCGGCATGTGGGATCCTCCCGGACCGGGGCACGAACCCGCGTCCTCTGCATTGGCAGGCAGACTCTCAACCACTGCACCACCAGGGAAGCCAACCCTGGGGTTTTAATTAACATCTTAATATGAAGCCATTTATTTCAAATTTGTAAAACTGTAACTTTTTATTTTGCGGTACGCAGGGCTCTCACTGTTGTTGCCTCTCCCACTGCGGAGCACAGGCTCCGGACGTGCAGGCTCAGCGGCCATGGCTCACGGGCCCAGCCGCTCCGCGGCAAGTGGGATCTTCCCGGACCGGGGTACGAACCCGTGTCTCCTGCATTGGCAGGCGGACTCTCAACCACTGCACCACCAGGGAAGCTCTGTAACTTCTTTAATATACAATAGAAGTAAAGCAAAATATTCTACTCCAGTAGAGCTCCTGTCCCTCCTCCCTCCATTGTGTTAAATTGTCATGCAAACTACATTTTTATAGATAGTAAGTCCATCAACAAGATTTATAATTATTCCTTTATGTAGTTGTTTTTAAGTCAGATAGAAGAAGAAATTACAAACAGAAATCAACTTATACTGTATTTTATATTTACTTACCATTCCTGATATACTTTATTTCTTTGTGTGGAAATAAGCTAATATCTAGTGCCCTTCCATTTCAGCATTAACAGTTTCCTTCAGTATTTCTTATTTAGTAGTGAAGGTATGACAGCAACACGCACTCTCAGTTTTTGTTTACCTTGGATTGGCTTAACTAATACTCTGTCTTTGAAAGATATTGTAAAGGATATGGAATTCTTTGTTGAATTTTTACTTTTACTTTCTTCTACTTTTGGTGCTTTAAAGATGACACCACACTTCTTTCTGGCCTTTATGATTTCTGATGAGAAACCAACTACCAATCTTACTGAGGATCTCTTGTACATGATGAGTCATCTTTTACTTTTTACTTTTATGATTCTCTGTCTTTATTTTTGGCAGTTTGTCTATGACATGTCTAGGTGTGAGTCTCATTGAGGTTATCCTGCTTTGATTGGAGTTTATGTTCAGAATACTGTTTTTCATAAAATTTGGACAATTTTCAACCACCATTTTTTTCAAATATTATTTTAGCTGTTTTTTCTCTCTTTTTAAATTTAGAGACTGATTATGTATATGTTGGTCCACTTGATGGTGTCCCATAGGCATCTGAAGCTCTGTTCACTTCATTCTCTTTTCTTTGAGTTCCTCAGACTAGATTATATCAATTGAATCATCTTCAAATTTATGGATTATTTTTTCTGTTACTTCAAATCTGATGTTGAGACTATATAGTGAATTTTCTATTTGTTATTGTATTTTTCAATTCCAAAATATCTATTTGGTTATTCTTATATTTCTAGACCTTTACTGATATTCTTAACTTGGTGAAGCATTATTTTTCTCATGCTTTACTTTAGTTCTTTAGACATGATTTCATTCAGGTATGTGAACATATTACAGTTGCTGCTTTAAAGTCCTTGTACAATTAGTTCAAAATCTGGGCTTCCTCAAGGACAGTTTCTGTTTACTGCTTTTTGTTTTTGTTTTAGTTTTGTTTTCTGTGGATGGGCCATAATTTCCTGTTTCTTTATATGTCTCATTTATTTTTAAAATTAAAAATGGAACATTTAAATAATATACTGTAGCAACTCTAGAAGTAACTCCTTCCTCCCCAAGGTTAGTTGTTTCACCATTTGTTTTTAAGTGATTTTCTTGGTATAGTAATTCTCCAAAATCTATATTTTTGGCATTTGTGTCCACTGAAGTTTATGCTTAGCTTAGTGTTCTGTGAGTGACTGAACAGATATTTCCTTAAATGCCTTGAATCTAGCATTTTCAGAGGTGCTCTGTGTATTTACTGGGTCATGCCTTAATGCTCTGAAGTTTGTGATTTTTTCTTAACTTTCCTGTTCATGAAGAGTCTCAAGGTCAGCCATAGCCTTTTATGGTGTTTTTCCTGACCATACATGTGCTTGGCCTGCCCAATTTCCAATATGTCAGAGCTTTTCATGCCTCCCAGGGATATGTCATTCACTAGATTTTCCTTTTAAATTTTATGTCTAGCCTCATGTTTGATATCACCAACTCTGACGGCTTGTTGCTATATAATTGTTTCTCATGGTTTTCAGCTATTGACTTGTGGATAGGACTTTTCCCACTGAACAAACTCTTAGTGAGATCAAATAAAGACAAACCTTGTGAATGGAGCTTTTCCAAGGAACTGTCACACAAGTCAAATATCAACAATCCTTGAGGATGAGAGTTTTGGGGAGCTCAATCAAAACCTGTTCTGCTTTCTCCAATGGCTACTAGGCTACTGGTTCACACAGCTACTCTGGTTTTTAAGTTGCTGTTTTTAAGGTTACTGTGGAGTTGAGGAGAGGGGCATGGGATAAGATCAATTAAAACACTACAAATCTCACTCTTACAGATAGCCATTCATTTTTTCCTGAATACATACTCACTATATTTTTGCAAGTTTTGGTTAATTTTCAGAACTTCGAAAAAGTTGATTTTGACAATTTTTGCCTGTGGTCTTGTTGCTTTTGATGGATGAGTAGATTTTCAGAGATCCTTATACCACCATTAAAGAATTGTCTCTTGTTCTGCTCTCCCATTATTTTGATTGGAGTTTTTGGCAACAAGACCTCAGGCATTCCAGTTTGTATGTTTTCCTTCTTCTAAGATTGCAAAGTGTTTTCCTCCTTCATCTTTTGGCTGAATTGAAAAAGATAGGTAGTACTCTAAATTGGCTTGCATGTCTATTATTTTACCATTGTACCAAACACTGTTACTAGAGAACCACAAAAGTGTGATTGATCTGGATGGACTTTTATGACCAATTCTGTTCAGGAGCTGGGAGATGGGCAACCATAACAGATTCAGGTGACTGGAGCTTGTAAAGCTGCATCCAAAAGAGAATGGTGAATGAAATAGATTAATACAAGATTTTTCCATTATACTGTGTCTCTTGTCAATTCACATACATATATTTTTCAACCTATATAAATCTGCTTTGAGTTGAATTGTACCCCCCAAAAGATATGTTGAAGTTCTAACACCAGAATGTGACCTTATCTGGAAACAGCATCTTCGCAGATGTAATCAAGTTAAGAGGTGATCATACTGGATTAGGGTAAACCTTAATCCAATGACTGGTGTCCTTATAAAAAGAGAGAAATTTGCACTAAAAGGCACAGAGGCACACAGAAACAGAGAGGGAATATGTGGAGAATGAGATAAACATTGGAATGATGTGTCCAAAGCCAAAGAACACCAAGGATTGCTGGCAACTACCAGAAGCTAGCAAGAGGCAAGGAAGAATTCTCTCCTAGAAACTTGGAAGAGAAAATATGACACCAAGACAACTTGATTTTGTATTTCTAGCTTCTAGAACTATGGGACGATACATTTCTCTTAAGTCAAACTCTGTGGTAATTTGTTACTGCAATCTTAAGAAACTAATACAAAATATATAATTGATGCACTCAAAATAAAGCAACTTTCTTTCTCATAAAAAGAAAGAAAAGAAAATCCATGTGCATTCATGACCTTCAGCTCTAAGTCCAGACTGGTTTCTTTCCTCAGTTGAGTGAGGTTGCTGCTGTTTCTGGTGTGGGACCTTATAACCCAAAATAAAAATTAAACTTCCCCCAAATATATACAATATGTAACAGAGAAAGGAAAAAGGATGACGAAATATTTAAAAATTCAGAAGTAGAATAGGCAGAATGATGAAGCAACATAAAATAACACAAATACAGAAGATAAATTACAGTCTAAGTTCCCTTAGAAAGGCAATCTGATTACCTCTGGTTCTGGTCTTAGATTTAGAACAGAATGATTTGTGCTAGAGATCTGGTCTCCTGTTGTCTTCTGTAGAAACATTTTATGGAGATATTCTAAGTGATTCCTATTTGACGGCATCCATATTTAGCTAATATTTTTCTTATTGTTACAGGCCCATGACCAGAGGATCGTCTTAGGGGTTGACCAAAGGCAGGCTGCTGTTTGCTCTCCTTTAAGTTTCTCTGGCTCTGGAACTGTTTTAAAGCCCTGGATATCTGCTTGCAGATTTGATTTCTGTGAATTCCATTAGGTTCTATCACATCACTGTTAAGGAAAAATCTTTCTAAATTTAGAGTGTACATACATGTGTGGTCAATGACCCTAGACCTGCTAGAATTTTATGTAACTGATCACAGACTTGTTAACTGACCAAAGTGACATAAAATCTGTAATTGCCCACTCATCAAAAAGGGAGTCCAGGGCTTCCCTGGTGGCGCAGTGGTTGAGAGTCCTCCTGCCAATGTGGGTGGCGCGGGTTCGTGCCCTGGTCCGGGAGGATCCCACGTGCCGCAGAGCGGCTGGGCCCGTGAGCCATGGCCGTTGAGCCTGTACGTCCGGAGCCTGTGCTCCGCAACGGGAGAGGCCACAACAGTGAGAGGCCCACATACCGCAAAAAAAAAAAAAAAA
>NW_006780162.1:447129-449125 GCF_000442215.2 Lipotes vexillifer | reverse complement strand
ATACCGCAAAAAAAAAAAAAAAAAAAAAAATGTGCCCATGTGCCCATCACCATGTCTACATACACAGCCCTTCACATACTGTTGGTGGAGATTTGCTGAACTCATTTCTGATGAGATTGGCCACATTCAGAGTGGTATGGCCATAGACATGAACTTATTTCTGAATAACATCACTCTCTTTACAAAGCAACAAATAAATTCAGGTTTGTTTTTGATCATCTGTAGTACTCTTTAATATCATTTGTGAAAAGCTACCTTATTGTACAGGGCTGTTACCAACATTGTTTTAGTAACTTAGCAAATAAACTTTCACAGTTCCATTACCAGTGAGCCTTAATTTCATGGCTTCACTTTTGACTAAGACTACAGGGAAATACTAGGCGGAGATGCAGAACAGAACTAATCTACACCGGGGTTCTAGACTCCACCCTAGAGACTTTTACCAGGCTAATAAAGCAAAGCAAAGGTTGAGTAAGGCCTAGGCCCAGACAGTTTTCCATTTCCCTGGTTCCCCACAGTTCTCTACTTATTTCTTGCTATGTTTTACAGTTTGTGACTTTGCCTTTTGGAGTGCAAAGTATTTCTTAGATGAGAAATCTTAGTACAGCAAGGGAAAAAATAAGTTTGAGAATTAAAAATAAAATTAAATCTGTAAATTCAGGTAAAACTTTCCAAAAAAGAAATAAAAGTCCATGAGGAGAAAGGGAAAACGTGTTTAGAGGACGAAAGATTAATCTTCCTTTATCTCATCACTCCCCCCCAAAAATAATTACATCAATAAATGTTATCAAAATGATGGTGGGGATTAGTTCAAGCAGGACTAAGTATCAGGTCAGACCTGCACTGCAAATACTAAACTTCCTGTTGCTATGGCAATAGGTTGTCATCTTTATGTTAAAGGTATTTTAAGAAAAGAAATGTACTCAGAACAAGTAAATGTTCACAGAGGTAGGATGTGGAAGGACCAAATGTTTTTTAGTGCTACAGGAGGGATAATATGGAAATATGTTTAGAAGGATTTTTGTCCCTGAGAATAGTATAGAGAAAAAAGGATTTTCTATTCATGCATCTGTATATTTATTTGTTTATCTAGCTCTCATCTATATATCAATGTTAAATTAACTTTCTATTATTGAGGCCAAATAAAGAAAGAGCCTTTAGTTACTTATATCCTCTTGCATTTCTTGCTGACTGTTGTGAGATTTAATGTTTTAATAATTCATGTGGCTGTATATAATTGCAGGGTTTTGTTTGCTTTTGCTTTGTTCACTCATTTGTTTGGAAAGAACCCCTAGAAGTCAGGCAAGCAAAATGTGCTTGCTCATACTTACAGTGTTTGCTTGCCCCTCCTTTTTTTTTTTTTTTTTTTTTTTTTGCGGTAAACGGGCCTCTCACTGCTGTAGCCTCTCCCTCCTGTTGCAGAGCACAGGCTCCTGACGCGCAGGCCCAGCGGCCATAGCTCACGGGTGCAGCCGCTCCGCGGCATGCGGGACCCTCCCGGACCGCGGCTCGAACCCACGTCCCCTGCATCGGCAGGCGGACCCTCAACCACTGCGCCACCAGGGAAGCCCTGGCCCCCGCCTTTTATTACCATCACTCAAGAGCATAATTTGCAAACTTCTGAAATAATAAGAATTATTGAGGAACTAACTAGGGCCTTGCAATCACTGAGGACCTTGTTAATTAGGATCTTCCATGTACCCCAAATGAATCCTCCAGGTGGAATTTTACAATTGATATATTTAATGAGCCACAAACATTTAAGGTGATGTCTAACTTTAAGGGGGTGTGGAAAGACTAGTTATGCATCACAGAAGACACGTTTTTGTCCACTCTTTCTACCTCAGTTATGTTAATTTTCTTTGTATAGGTCTATACTTCATCTATATTTTTCCATTAATCAATTGGAAAGGAGTGATCAGCACTAGTTGTATTTAAGAAAAGTTTTGGAAAAATTAAGCTATGGCACATACACTTGTATTTTTTTTTTTTTTGC
>NW_006780162.1:323011-447081 GCF_000442215.2 Lipotes vexillifer | reverse complement strand
CTGGACGCGCGGGCTCGGCGGCCAGGGTTCACAGCCCCAGCCGCTCCACGGCATGTGGGATCTTCCCGGACGGGGCCACGAACCTGTGTCCCCTGCATCGGCAGGCGGACTCCCAACCACTGCGCCACCAGGCAAGCCCTACTTGTACTTTTGATATACTTCTTAGTATCTCTCTTTCATCAGAAAAATGAATATCTGAGTCCAATATGTTTATAAACTCACTGAACATCTAATCATTTAAAATGTAATGGTTAATGTTAAAAATGAAGCACATAAGTAATATATAGAAGAAACATAGCTACTGGAAATAAGTTCATTTTTATTTTTGGATAGTAAATTTTCTTTACTTTCCGTCATAGTTACAAAAAGTTATAAAATATATATGAAAGTAAAAATAAAGCTTAATGAAGTATTTGAAATTTAGTTCCAATTCAGACACTCATGACAGGAGAAGTCCAATAAACTCTATATGTCTGACTTTTTTATTTACTTGTATTTATATCATTTTGGGACAACGATGTCTGACCTTTCTACCTCATTAGGTTTTAGTGAGGATACATGAGAATATGTTTTGGATATACTTTATAACCCATGGAACATCTTACAGCTGTAAACAATGTTCATGATCTGACAAAATAAAGCACACAATCAACCTGAAAACATAAATTTCACACTGAAAGTTAACTCAGAGGACATTGAGATTTGAGTTTCATGTAACAGCCAATGGATAACATAGTCAATATTACCCTTCAATATTACCCTTAAATTTAGTTCTTAAATTGATACAGATATACTGTTAAAAATGAATGACTCCTGTATGGACTCAGTAATGACTGGAGAGAGCAAAGTTAAATTGAAATCCAGTGAAGACATTTCTTTTGAAAAATGAGATTATATGTGTAGGTGATTTTCCTTCAGATGATCTAATACAGAGATATAATACTTGGAGATGCTCATAGAATAGAGAGCTGAGTCATTCTCAAATATTAGATAGAATTATCAAGGCTTTGGCAGCTGCTCAATTACTGTCAATAATTGGACTTATCTAGCACTAGAATATCAGCTCACATCCTTGTAAGCTCTGCCTCTTTGATGCAATTCTCTACTGATCTGCTGGCAGCAATAGTTAACATTTCAGACTGCTTTTCACATATGTTTACAGGTCAGAATATATGAGCTTGGAAAATGTTTCAGTACTATTTGAGGATATCCCATCCAGTCTTTTGATTTTAGGTCTATACATATATTTTTAAGAAAGCAAAAAAATGGCCACACAATTAATAGGCTGAGACAAAAGTTCTTACTACTGTTACAATCTGTTCATTAACAAAATAATATCCACCACACTCTTAAAAGGAACAATTTGAGTTAATGGATATGACAGAAGCAATATTATTTACAAAATAATGAAATGATAAAATAATGACTAGTCTGACATGCTCTAAACTGGTTGTTCTGTGGTTAAAGCTTATCGTCTCCTCATCTGAAATACACACATTATATAGGAATGTAAATTATACCTTCTTAAACTGAATGTCTAAAATATTTGTATGATAACAATAACACAAAATCACCTAAACAGGTAAAAATATATCTGGTCTCTCACGTGGAATGTCTCTATTGTTTTAATTAACTAACATATCTCAAACAACTTTAAAATTGTCATGTACATAGTTATAGAAAAACATTTATAATAGTATAAATGCATAAGTAATCTTAATGCCAACAAATGATAAAATGGTTAAATTTATTTATTGAAATATTGTAAGAACATGAAACACTTTCAAAATTCTTATATGAGAATACATTAACAATGTATTTTTTTTTAAGATTTATTATTTATTTTTGGTTGCGTCGGGTCTTAGTTGCAGCATGCGGGATCTTTTGTTGCAGTGTGAAGGCTCTTTGCTGCGGTGCACTGGCTTCTCTCTAGTTGTGGCATGAGGGTCTTCTCTCTTTAGTTGTGGCACACAGGCTCCAGGGTGCATGGGTTCTAGAGCTATGGTGCGTGGGTTCCAGAGCGTTTGGGCTCTGCAGTATGTGGCACGCAGGCTCTCTAGTTGAGGCACGTGAGCTCAGTAGTTGTGGTGCAGGCTTAGTTGCCCTGTGGCATGTGGGATCTTAGTTCCCTGACCAGGGATCACACCTGAGTCCCCTGCATTGGAAGTCAGATTCTTTACCACTGGACCACCAAGGAATTCCCAACAATGTATTATTAAGTGATAAAGATTCTCTCAGACAAAGCATAATGAGATAATACTGAAAGAAAAAAATTCTACTACTTATCTTTGTGTCGTGTTTATTTTATTTTCCATCATACAATTCTCTTTTTGTCTCAGATTTCTCAACTGACAGGTTACTTTAAAAATCAGTAAAATAGAAAATATTACTTTAAAATAAATACTTTTTAAAAATTTAGTACTTACAGGTGCTCAAGATCCTACATGCATTTTAAACCACTAAAGATATGTGTAAGCTTACTAATATAACTGAACTATTTTAAATATTTTCTTAAAATATGATTTAATAATGCACTTGTTCAGAACTAAAAAAAATGTCTTTCAACATTAATTTCTTCTTAGTTCCCAGGTATAGGTATTATGGCTATTGGACAAGGCACATCATATTTGTTATTGGTTGGGAGCATATATTGTATCTTGTTGGATGGCACCCAAACTTATAAGGTATTATCTCTAATTTTTGAGATGTATCTCTAATTTTCCTATATACTATAAAAGCCACTGCTTCTCTATGATGGAGTACACAACAAATTCAATGGATCCCATGAGCATTTTTCCACAGAATTAGTCATTTTTTTCCTCTAAAACAAATTATTTGGACAGAAAATGTGTAGAATATAATCACTGGTTATAAGAAAATGTTTGATAGAAGATGTTTGTAGATGATCGTTCTGGCAGAGGCAGGAGACACAGGAGCAGCAAGTTCAAAACCAGGAAAAACAAATATTTTACAATAGTCAACTGTTCTTTCAGGGATACTCCAATACCTGCTGGTGAGAAGTCTACCATGGCCCTGTATCAGCAAAACCCACAGAAGGAGCAGGCTAAATCACCATCTCCCAATCTTTTGCTGAAAGGTGTCCATCTACCTACTTGAAAACTACAACCTAAATTTCCATCGACAGATGAATAGGTAAAGAAGATGTGGTACATTTATATAATGGAATATTACTCAGCCATAAAAAAGAATGAATTCATGCCATTTGCAGCAACATAGATGGACTTAGATATTATCATACTAAGTAAAGTAAGTTAAACAGAGAAAGACAAATATATGATATCACTTATATGTGGAATCTAAAATATGATACAAATGAACTTATTTACAAAACAGAAAAAGATTCATAAACGTAGAAAACAAACTTACGGTTACCAAAGGGGAAGGGTGGGGGAATAACCTAGGAGTTTGGGACTAACATATACACACTATTATATATAAAAGAGATTAAAAATGACCTACTGTATAGCACAGGGAATTATAGTCAATATTTTGTAATAACCTATAAGGGAAAAAAATCTGATATATATATATATATATATAACCGAATCACTTTGCTGTACAGCTGAAATTAAAATACATTGTAAATCAACTATAATTCAATATAAATACATACATACATACATACATACATACATACACACAGTGGGGGGGAAATAAAGAAAACTACTGCCCGAGGGTCAGCCTTCTAATTTAGCACACATCTAAGGACTGGCTGCAGTCCTCCTCAGAGAGCAGGGAAACCAGTAGACTTCTCCCTTCCCAGCCCCTCAAACCAAGTTCAAGTCACTAGTATCTCCCTGGAAGGAGCTTGTACACATTGGTATCTACAGTGATTTTTTATTTTGTATTTGACATCAGAAGCAACAGCAACAAAAGCAACATTTTAAGAAATGGGGCTACATCAAATAAAAAGCTTCTGCTCAGCAAAGAAAACCATCACAAAATACAAATGGGAAAAAAAAAAAAAGATATTTGCAAGCCACATAGCTGATAAAGTTTAATGTACAAAGTATATAAAGAATATGAACTATAACAATTTAATACAAAGAAAATCCCAAATAACCTAACTTGATTAAAAAATCAGAAAGGAACTGAATATGTATTGTTCCAAAGAAGACTTAGAAATACTCAACAGGTACCAGGAAGTCAACATCACTAAGCATCAGAGAGATGCAAATCAATACCACATTGAGACATTACCTCATACCCGTTAGAATGGTTGCCATCAAAAAGACAACAGGTTAAAAATGATGGTTGGGCTTCCCTGGTGGCGCAGTGGTTGGGAGTCCGCCTACCGATGCAGGGGACATGGGTTTGTGACCCGGTTCGGGGGGATCCCGCATGCTGCGGAGCCCGTGAGCCATGGCTGCTGGGCCTGCGCGTCCAGAGCCTGTGCTCCGCGGCGGGAGAGGCCGCAGCAGTGAGAGCCCCGCCTACCGCAAAAAAAAAAAAAAAAAAATGGTGGAGAGAAGGTACACTGTTGGTGGGAATGTAAACTGGTACAGCCACAATAGAGAAGAGCATGACAGTTCCTCAAGAAAGTAAATTAGAACTACCATTTGATCCAACCATCCCACTTCTGGTATATTTCCAAAAGAACTGAAAGAGATATATACATTTCTATGTTCATTGCAGCATTAATTCACAATAGACAAGATATGGCAGCAAACTAAGTGTCCACAAATGGATGAATGGATCAAGAAAAGGTGGTGTAGGTATACATTGAAAGATTATTCAGCCTTAAAAAGAAAGAAATCCTGTCATTTATGGCAACATGAATTAATCTGGAGGACATTATTATGCAAAATAAGTCAAAGAGAGAAAAAGACAAATTGTGCATGGTATCACTTGTATAATCTGTGTGTAATCTAAGAAAAAAAAAGTTGAACTCCTTGAAACAGAGTAGTAAAATGGTTCTCAAGGGGTTGCTGGGGGAAGAATGGAAATTGGGAGAGGTTGGTAAAAGGGTACAGACTTTCCATTATAAGATGAATAATGTCTGTGGTTCTCATGTATAACGTGGTGACCATAGTTGATAACACTGTATTGTATAATTAAAATTTACTAAAAGTGTTCTCACCAAAACAAAACAAAAACAAAAACAAACAAAAAAAACAGACAAAACAAGAGGTAAACATGTTAAAAAAAAAAGTCTTCCTTGGTTTTCTGTGACAGCTTCATAGATGCTTGACCCTAGTCACTGTTACAAGGATTCTATTTCTTCTTTTCTTTATGTTCCCCCTTTTCCTTTCTTTGTCATAAATCAAGAAGACAATAGAACTTAAATTATCACCCTTGATTGTCTTAAATAAGAAGTTCTATCACTATATTTATATAAAATTGAAGATTCTGCTTTAGATTACAGAAAACTTGGGAGCATTTGCCCCTTGTAAACATGACCTAAATGACTCATTAATGACATCGGGGAGATCTCCTGCTAAGAAAATAAATGATCTGCTTTCTGCTGAGTGGGAAGCCCTGACTTTTGGTCACAGGCAAGGTGAGAGGATCAGGCATCAAATAAGGTTACTTGAAAATAGGAGACTGTTTAGAATTTCCAAGAGGAAGATATATTTTGCTTTATTTTTCAATAATTTCAAAATGTCAGTATCAGGAATGCTACCAGCAACTGCAAACATTAAGAAGAATGGCTGTAGTGTAACACATTATTTGAGGAAATTTGGGATGAAGGTTAAAGAAGAAAATATTTTATTTAGTATTTGTTTCACAACTAATAGTACAACATCTTAAAATTTACTGAAAATGGCTAATACCGTATGGAATTAGCAATATCAAAATATATACAAAAGATTTTGAAAATCTCTCTTGGCAAATGGTAAGGTCAGCACAATTGGCCTCTTTCCAAGATTTTACTACCACCTCCAAAGATTTAACTGGTATCTCCAATGATTCTACTGGTACACAAAACCTTTTACTTATACCTCAGAATCTACATAGAACTCAGCTCTGAAAATATTTTCTTTAAGTATTTTAAAGGCATTTTTATAATGTAAACTTATTTTCTACTTTCATATACCATTTTAAAATTTAGATTTCCTGTTATTTTTATGAATATATGAAGAAAACGCCTTAAAGTTCTTTATCCTTTGGTGAAGTCTTTTGCCATTTTTTACAACCCTTTGAACATGGTACTTCCTGTAGGTTCATCTCAAAATATTTCTTGTAATCTCAGGTTCTTATCATTTCATTCAAGTGTCTATTTACTCTATGAAACATACACTTGCTGATTAATTTATACATACCTAACTCTTTTTTAGATATTTTAAAACAAGTTTCTGATCTCTGACTTTTGTATCAATAGGCTTTCATCTTTCTTTGCTACGCATATACATTTTCTCTAGTTTTGGCATTTTTATTTCAGAAATGCATTGAATTCTTGACCCAACTAGCTGAGGTTTGGTTTTGACATCTCAATTTCATTTCATAAAATCAGGTAACTTCTGCTTTTTCTTAAAAGTACTATGATTTAAAATTTCTGAAAATATATATTTTTAAGGAGAAAATGTCAATTTTCTATAGATAGCTGTCTGTCACCGTAACCATCTTTGCATGAGAGCAGACATCAGTTATCTGCAGCATAATATGAAAATCTAGGACCTGGACAAGGGAAGATTGAGAAATGTATAATCTTAAAGTAATATTTTTAGAACAATTAAATGAGGAGAGAAAAATATGTAAAGAAAAGACAATATAAATGCAATAGCTCTATGCAGAATTATTTTTTATCAACTCAGAAAAGGCTAAATGTCTTAGATGATAAAAAAAAAGAGAACCATGGAATACAAATTAACAAAATATGTTGAAACATGTAGTCAATATTGTGAGATTTAGAAACCATATATATTGATCTCCTAAAACCCTTGTATATTCCTGAGTGATAAGAGCACCAGGACCATCTCTTGTTCTATTGAGGCAACTTGGGGTGGGCTCCTGGATCCGGTCTGGTCACTAGAATAGACCAAACCATAAATAGAAGCTGTGAATTTTCACCTCACCCAACCCCATCCTCCAGAGAGGGCAAAGGGGCTGGTGATCATGCCTTTGTGATGAAGTTTCCATAAAATCCCAATAGGAGGGTGTTTGGGGGGCTTCCAAGTGGCCAGACACTTCCATGTACCTGAAGGGTGATGTACCCCAACTCCAGGGAGATAGAAGCTCTGGTGTTTGGGACCCTCCCAGACCTGGCCCTAGGTATCTCTTCATCTGGCTGTTCATTTGGTTCCTTTATCCTATCCTTTAATGAAAGGGTAAATGTAAATAGGTGTTTCCCTGGGTTCTGTGAGCTACTCTAGCAAATTATTCAAACCCTAGGAAAGGCTCATATGAATTTCAGATTTATAGTTGATAAGGCAGAACTTGGGGTTGACATTGGCACTTGGACTTGTGATTGGCATATGAAGTCGGGGGGGGGCTGTTTTGTGGGACTAAGCCCTTGATCTGTGGGATCTTACACTATCTTCAGGTAGATAGCATCAGAAGTAAGTTATAGGACACCCAGCTGGTCTCCAGAGAATTGCTTGGTGTGGAAAAACCCCACACACATTTGGTGACCAGAAGTATCAGAAGTGAAATGTTCTATGTGAAAGTAAAGGAGATACACGGGTGGAAAACTGGGTAGTTTTTCTCATACAAATGCAAAGCCGAGACTATATGCTAATGGTTTAGATTCTAAGTAAACTGTTCCTTTCAATACACCTCTCTGCCTGCTTATTAGGCCACTCTAAATATAAACAGAATCAAGAGTGAAGCAGACACTTGAGCATTAGTAAAACATTCTTGAAAAGATAACACAAGGTAGTAGAAACACCACAGAGAATCATTTCCCAACAAATGACAGTGGACAGCTTTCTGCATTAAAAATTGTCAATTCTGAATGTTAGATAAAGGTTTTATATTGCATTGCATTTGAAGCTTTCTGTGTTATTTCTAAATGAAAAATAAAGTCACATACTCAGTTCACATTGTGAGTTTAATAAATCATTGATAAATTTCCATTTTAGGGAGGTTTGCCTTGATTCCCACATATAATATAGTGCTTAATCTCACCTTTACCTCAGGCTGATTGCTAAGGGAGGATCAACTACCTGAGATGAACAGAGACTCAGGATTAGTGAAGAAATCTAAACAGCTAACTTGGTCTATGTGTGTCTTGGAAATTGAATCAGTTCAGCTTTTATTTTTTTACTTTTTATTTTTTTATTTTTATTTTTTTGCGGTACGCGGGCCTCTCACTGTTGTGGCCTCTCCCGTTGCGGAGCACAGGCTCCGGACGCGCAGGCTCAGCAGCCATGGCTCACGGGCCCAGCCGCTCCGCGGCATGTGGGATCTTCCAAGACAGGGACACGAACCCGTGTCCCCTGCATCGGCAGGTGGACTCTCAACCACTGCGCCACCAGGGAAGCCCCAGCTTTTATTTTGAAAGTACTGGATCAGCCATGGTTTAGTCAGAAGAGAAATCACTGTAGGAATCTTACAGAGCGGGTTTCATAGAGCAAAATGGCTTTATAAGAACTGAAGAACTTAGAGAGCAAACAAGGAGAACTGGGCTAAGCCAGAGACAATAAGTAATGAAAAGAGAGATGGGGAAACAGTTGGTTTAGCAGAATCCAGGGGTCCTACGTGAGGGGTTGGTGCTCAGATCTCTGACGAGGAGATCTCCCCTGGCCTGTCATCTGTGCCCACACAGTAGGGTGGTGAGGCTGGTTCTGGGGCTGGCAGAGGAAGCTGGAGATTGGACCCAACTCTCTTCTGGAGCAATACAGACTTAAAAGGAGCAAAGCAAAAGGGAAAATAAATTTAAAAAACCAAACAAACAGGAGGCAGGTTCTTCTCCCCTCCTTCACCTTTCTCTTCAGGGCCTGTTACTGTTACTGGCATGGGTGTACAGACTGAGAAATATTATTTGTAAAGTTGTAGTCCCAGCATCTCAGAGCAGGTTGTAAAGGATAAATTTAAAGCTGAAACACCACAAGTAACTGACCAGCAAAATTACTAACTACCAAGTAATTTTCAGGGGATTTTGATCTCTTATTTTAGGTGGAATATCTACTGAGGCCTCTAGGTTTCCTGGTGAAAACTCACTTCAAGGTCATGTTACTAATTTTTTTTTTTTTTCTAATGGGAAACACACTGAATAATAATATAAATTGATGCTTTCTCAGGAGTGATCTTTTAAAATAATTTATTATTAATATAGAATGAATACTTTCACGTGGAGGAATGATTTCATTCCATTTATTTAAATTAGAAACCAAATCTAATGTGAGTGTGACGACCTGCTTTAGAATATGCCCTTTGACATTTCTGTATGCATTTTCCTTATATCCTCAGTAAAACATATAGCTTTTCTCATTTCATCCTCTCCTTTACAAGGAGTAGGGATTGTAGAGTAGATAAATAATGTAGTCTTAAAATAAAAATTTTCTCTTGTGTAGTCTGCTCTTAACATTTTGTTTCAGTTTATGTGTGATTGATCTTGATATTTTAAAATCTAGCCTGAAGAATAGTCTTATGAATGACTTTTATTCATGAAAAGAGAAACAAAAGTAAAAAAGAAAAAGGAAACTATAGTTTTTTCTTGTCCTGACTCTATTGGCATTGTTCAGTGTTCAGTTGTATACAGCAAAACATGCTTAACTTCAGGAATGCTTTGCAAATTTCAACACATCTGCTTAAAAAGTATTTTTAACAAATAATGTTTTCAATTTGAGATGAAGTGCTTTTAATTCAGTGGCAAAAATTAATATATAAAATGAACACATACATGAAAATCAAACTAATTTTCTTTGTACCTTTTGTTACAAACTTTGCTGAAGATTCAAGTAATATTCCATATTTTAAATTTTTTTTTTCTGAAAGACTGTAATATTAATAATTCTCTATCTGCAGTTCTACGTCTGTGTCTACCATTTTCATTGATGTGACTTGGATCTTGCAACAGAGATAATTTCTTGTATGTATCATCTAACACTAATTTATACTTAAAATGTTATGATTGCACTTTTATTCAAGTATACTTGATTTGCAATGTTACATTAGTTCAAGTGTGCAGCATAGTGATTCACTATTTTTACAGTTTATATTTCATTAAAAGTTATTATAAGATAATGGTTATAATTCCCTGTGTTTTATAATATATATTTTTTGCTTATCTATTTTATACATAATAGTTTGTATCTCTTAATCCCACACACCTAAGGTGTCCTTTCCCCATTCCCTCTCTCCACTGGTAACTCCTAGTTTGTTTTCTATATTTGTGAGTCTGTTTCTGTTTTGCTATATACCTTCATTTGTATTATTTTTTAGATTCCACATACAGGTGATATTGTACAGTATTTGTCTTTCTCTTTCTGACATTTCAGCAAGCATAATACTCTCTAGGTCCATCACATTGCTGTAAATGTTCATACTACCCAAATCAATCTACAGATTTAATGCGACCCTTATCAAAATACCCATGATATTTTTCAGAGAACTAGAAAGAATATGATTGCATTTGAACATTTGCTGAGACTCTGTATTATAGACTGAATATATGTGTTCCCCAAATACATATGTTGAAACCTAAAAACCAGTGTGGCTGTATTTGGAGATGGGGCCTCAAAGTAACTGAGGTTAAATGAGGACACAAATGTAAATGTGGTACCTTGAAACAGTAGGATCAGTGTTCTGATAAGAAGAGAAATCAGTGAGCTTTCTCTCTCTCTCCACATGTAATACAGAGGAAAAGCCATGTGGGTCATGGATCATAGCAAGAAGGTAGCTACCTACAAATCAGGAAGAGAGCGCTCATCAGAAAGAGAGTAAGTACATTTTGATTGTGTACTTCTAGCCTCCAGAACTGTGAGAAAGTAGATGTTTGTTATTTAAGCCAGTCAGCTTTAATATTTTGTTATGGCAGCCCAAGCTGACTAGTACACTGTGGAACACAAAACAGGGCCACTTCATAGATGCAATGCTACACTGCACCTTGTAAGCTTAAGTAAGTATCCAAATCTATATACTTTATAAAAGGAAAAGCTAGAATTGTATACTCATCTACGTGAATTCTACTATGAAATAATGCCCCTATCACCCTACATTACTACAGCAGTTGATGGTGCTCAAATCACAATAGCCTATATTGAGAGACATAGTCAGGTAAAATGCTCATTGTGTGATCTTATGTAGAGAATTTTGTGAGAAAGAAGTAATGTTTTCAAAAATTAAATTTTTAGTTGTTTCTTAAGATTGAGTTTTTGATTTGATTACATTGACTCTTGGTATACCATTAAATGTATTTGACAAAACATATTCAGTGTATATATAATAGGTAAATGTTTAATATTAAAATTTAAAATATCTCCTAAAAATAAATAGGTGAAAGGAAAACAACCAATACAAATAAAATATTATGAGCAGATAGTTCCTATAATGAAAATGAAAATGGAAAATGAACATATGAAACTATTTCAAATCTCATTACAAATTAATAAAAAGTAAACTAAAACAAAATATATTATTTATTCATCTGTTGCTTCATCAAAAGATAAATGACACATAATTCTGACAAAGTTATGACAAATGGATATTCAATTATTTATGGTAAAAATATAAATTAGAACATCATTGTAAGATAATTGAGTAGTGGTTATGATGTTTTACAATGTGTTTATACTTGACCAAGGTTTTTATTTCTAGGAATATATTCTTTAGAAATAATTGAATATTTACAAAAGTATAATGTAAAATTATTAATTTTGCATTGATTGAAAATCAGAATGACTATCAAGGGAATAGAAGTAACTTCATAAAATGGAAAAATACTTAGCGATTAAAAAGAATGAAGTATATTTATATATACTATTCTAGAAAGATCATGAAAACATATTTGAAATAAAATAATACAAAATTATATGCATTGTATGACATCATTTATATGTTCAACTACGTATGTGTATATAAACAAATTAAATGCATTGAAAAGACATGAAAAAATGATTTTGATCTTCATTAGGAGATTTAGAATGGAGTTTATTCACTAAAATTTGGTCCTCTAGTACTTGCTAAAATTAACTAACTGACAAAATAAATGAATTTAGGATTTAAAAAAACAGCAATCGGGACTTCCCTGGTGGCGCAATGGATAAGACTCTGCACTCCCAATGCAGAGGGCCTGGGTTTGATCCCTGGTCAGGGAACTAGATCCCACATGTGTGCTGCAACTAAGAGTTCGCATGCCACAACTAAGGAGCCCACCTGCTGCAACTAAGACCCTGCACGACCAAATAAATAAACATTAAAAAATAATAATAATAAATTAAAAAAATAAAAAAACAGCAATCAAAGAGAATGTCACAATCTCATATTTTAAACTCACAAGATGGAAGTCAAAATCAGAAATGGAATTAAGGGAAGCTTAATCTTGTCCTTCCCCAACTCTCCACCCAAAATAAAATATTGGAGTGATGTCTTAATCTTGAGAATCCTCACAAATGACAGCAAGTTGTTGAGAAGCTGCCTCAGAGGATATTTTTATCTTTTCCAACTCTGGCTAACAGAGAATGAAAATGACTGTGGATGAAATTTGTACTGACTGAGAGGCCCATATGGGGTTGAAATTTTCCAATAAAAGAATGAACTCCAGGGCTTCCCTGGTAGCACAGTGGTTGAGAGTCCGCCTGCCGATGCAGAGGACACGGGTTCGTGTCCCGGTCCGGAAAAATCCCACATGCCGTGGAACAGCTAGGCCCGTGAGCCATGGCACTGAGCCTGCGCGTCCGGAGCCTGTGTTCCACAACGGGAGAGGCCACAACAGTGAGAGGGCTAAAAAATAAAATTTCCAAAAAAAAAAAAAAAAAAAAAAAAAAAAATGAACTCCAGGAATTTTAAGTGAATTATGGAAACAATTCATTTAATTCAATGAATATGTTACATATATATTATCAATTAATTGAATTATTAGGATATCCCAGTCATGAATTTAGATTTTACCTTTGTTTTGTATGGTGAATCCTTTTAGATTCTTGCTCTTCAAAGTTTGATTATCAGACCAGGAACACTGGGGTCACCCAGGAGCTTGTAACAAATGTTGACTCATGGGCACACTTCTATACTTTAGCAAGATCCCCATGTGATTCCTAGGGCATTAATGTTTCGAAATATTATTTTAAAGGACTTGAAATATGATAATGCTACATTAGGAACCAGTTCTGTTAAGAATGCCTACCGAAAGCTGAGGTGTCCCCTCTCACTCAACAAGCATTATTTTCGGGGTGCGGGGAGAGGAAATAGGATTTAGGTGAGGAGTAGGGAGAAAGAAGAATTATGCTAAATTCTATGAAAAATATCATGTTAGCAAGATAAAAGGAAAGATTTGACAACAGCATAAACATTAAGATAAGCATAAATTAAAGAACATAATTTGCAAAAGACAAGTGACTGTCTTAACCAAGAATAAATCACCAAATGAATAGAAAAAATATTCTGCAAGTGACTTGTAAGTACTTAATACAAACATTCATTTATGAAACAGAAGTGTAGAAACCTGATGGTACTACAACACAGTAAGATGAAAATGGGGACCGGAGAGCTATGGAAACGAATTGTAAAAGAAAATTACAACAACACAGAAATAATAAATGTATTCTAAATAGCACAAAACAGAGCAGATGTGGTTGAAAATGGAATCACTGACACAGCTGAGAAAAGACCTATTAAAACTATGTGAATGGAGAGGAAAAAGTCCAAGATCAAAGCAATTAGATCAATCACAATAGATGTTCCAACAGAGAATTACTGTCATCTGCAAAGTAGAAAATCCAATAGAATTAACAAAAATCATTCATCCGAAATGGATGAAATTTTCCCAGAAATAAAGTTTTAAATATATCAGCAGAACAATAGAATACACAGTGTTCCAGAAACAATAGTTGCAGAAGAATTTGTCCCCAGAAATAGTGTCTGATGTCACTGAAATTGCAGAACTAAGTATTGCCTGGCCTACAAGGAAGAGATGAAGGTATGTACAAGGAGGAAATTCGGGGTAGCCTTAAACTTACCCAAGGAAATGTTCAGTGACAGAAGATAATAGCACAATAGCTACAGAGTTCTGAATGAAAACAAAAGGGAAAATGTTACTCAAGATCTATACATCAGGTAAGTTATCATTCAAGCATGAAAATAGGAGACTGTCACTTTCTATATCAAAATAAAAAATAAAAGAAACTAAAACCATCAGTAGGCCTTTCTCAGAAAAAAAAAAAAAAAAAAGAAACAAGCAGAGGGACAAATAAACACATCTTTTTGACAATTAAGCCAGTCAAGTAACAGATGAAGAAAGGAATTGTGAGCATCCAAACCAAATAAATATAGACTTAGCATCTGTGGTTATGAAACTTTAAGTGAAAATGCACACATTATGTACATCAGTAATGAAGGCTTGGGGTATAAAAAAATGTCCAAGATGTTATGGGGTGTGCTATTTCAAGTTGAAATAATTTAACCCCCCAAACTCTCGATATTTTTTATGTTTTCCTAAATTTTGAGATATCTTAGGGAATAAGAATACCTTAAGAAGGACAAATATTTATACAAATACCATTTTAAACATTTAATTTGCTTTCCTTTTTTCTTTTAAATTCAACCAAAATAAAGTTATATAAAAAGTATAATTCATAGTATGAGCCCTGTTTTAAATAAAATACCTTGCTTTCTTTTATTCTTTTTTCTTTCTTTTTCTTTCTTGCTTTCACACCTTTTCTTTCTCTTTCTGTTTTCTAAAAGCATAGCAAATCATCTGGGATGCTCTTTACTTAATGGTTAAAATGTGATTTCCAGGTTTCTTTTGTGTGCTTAAAGTTGTTCTGAGTATGTTTTTATGTTGCTTATTTTTTTTAACAAAACAGTCATTATTAAAACAGAAAAAGATCTAAAGGAATGCATACCAAATTTAAATATCACTATTGGTTTGAGGAAATTGGATTGAATGTTGACAGAAAGCAAGAAGAAAAAATTTTAAATTAATATTTCATAATGTATATTCTACTCTAACAAAATTATTATCATAAAGTATCTATTACTAATGAAATAGAAATTGTTATTAATGATATAAAAAGTATTTTTTAATCCTTGTGTTTTTATATTTATTTATTTTTTAATAGATCTTTATAAGAGTATAATTGCTTCACAATACTGGGTCAGTTTCTGTTGCACAACAAAGCAAATCAGCCATATGCATACACATGTCCACATATTACCTCCCTCTTGAACCTCTCTCCCATCCTCCCTATCCCACCCCTCTAGGTCATCGCAAAGCACCGAGCTGATGTCCCTGTACTTTGCTACTGCCAACTATTTTATATTCCGTAGTGTGTATATGTCAATGTTACTTTCACTTTGCCCCAGCTTTGCCATCCCACTTCACGTCCTCAAGTCCATTCTCTATGTCTACCTCTTTATTCCTGCCCTGCAACTAGTTTCATCAGTACCTTTTTTCTTTTTTTTTTAGATTCCATATATATACATTAGTATACAGTATTTGTTTTTCTCTTTCTAACTTACTCTAGGTCCATCTACCCCACTACAAATAACTCAATTTCATTTATTTTTAGGGCTGAGTAATATTTCACTGTATATACGTGCCACATCTTACCCATTCCTCTGTTGATGGACATTTAGGTTGGTTCCATGCCCTAGCTATTGTAAATAGTGCTGCAGTGAACATTGTGGTACATGTCTCTTTTTGAATTATGGTTTTCTCAGGGTATATGCCCAGGAATGAGATTGCTGGGTCATATGGTAGTTCTATTTTTAGTTTTTTAAGGAACCTCCATAATGTTTTCCATAGTGGGTGTATCAATTTACATTCCCATCAACAGTCCAGGAGGGTTCCCTTTTCACCACATCCTTTCCAGCATTTATTGTTTCTAGCTTTTTTGATGATGGTCATTCTGACTGGCATAAGGTGATACCTCATTGTAGTTTTGATTTGCATTTCTCTAATAATTAGTGATCTTGAGCAACTTTTCATGTGCCTCTTGGCCATCTGTATGTCTTCCTTGGTGAAATGTCTGTTTAGGTCTTCTACCCATTTTATAACTGGATTGTTTATTTTTTGACAGTGAGCTCTACAAGCTGTTTGTATATTTTGGAGATTAATAAGACCCCAAATAACCAAAGCAATCTTTAGAAAGAGAAACGGAGTTGGAGGAATCAGGTTCCCTGAATTCAAACTATACCACAAAGCTACAGTAATCAAGACAGTATGGTACTGGCACAAAAACAGAATTATAGATCAACAGTAGAGGATAGAATGCCCAGAGATAACTCCACACACATATGGACACCTAATTTATGACAAATGAGGCAAGAACATACAATGGAGAAAAGACAGCCTCTTCAATAAGTGGTGCTAGGAAAACTGGACAGCTACATGTAAAGGAATGAAATTAGAACACTATCTAACACCATACACAAAAATAAACTCCAGATGGATTAAAGATCTAAACATAAGACCAGACACTATAAAACTCCTAGGGGAAAACATAGGAAAAACACTCTTTGACATAAACCACAACAAGATGTTTTTTGACCCACATCCTAGAGTAATGGAAATAAAAACAAAAATTAAAAAGTGGGACTTAATTAAACTTAAAAGCTTTTGCACGGCAAAAGAAACCATAAACAAGACGATCCTTGTGTTTCATATATTCATGAAATTGTCTGATCCCCTACAGAGACCCTCTGGAAAACCCATTGATTATATAAAGTTCAGTTTTTTGTTTTTGTTTTATTTAATAATAAGCAAGGAGGGCTTCCCTGGTGGCGCAGTGGTTGAGAGTCCGCCTGCCGATTCAGGGGACATGGGTTCGTGCCCCGGTCCGGGAAGATCACACATGCCGCGGAGCGGCTAGGCCCGTGAGCCATGGCCGCTGAGCCTGCATGTCCAAAGCCTGTGCTCCACGATGGGAGAGTCCACAACAGTGAGAGGCCTGCGTCCCACAAAAATACAATAAAATAAAAAATAAATAATAATAGTAAGCAAGGAAGGTCAACATCTGATGGAGTTATCCCTATGTATTAGTTGGAGAAAGTTTAGAGAAGAGTATGCATAGAGAAGGAATTGATCATATTTTCATATTTTTGTAAACCAGGCAAGTTGCTAGATCTGTCAGAAATCCTTGAAATGTTTGAACTGGAATGAAATTTCTGTTAATTTATGTTAAAACAGGTGTTTGTGTGTAGTCTTACTTGGGTTCTGAACAACATGCTGCTAAAACGGTTTGCACTGGCGTAGTATCATACTTCATAATTATACAGAGTTGATTTCTTGAGAATCATAGTGTTTATTTTGTAAATTATGGTTTCTGTGCAGTTTTGTCTAGCCTATATTTAATATTTTATCTTACAGCCTAGATTATCTCTGTGTAATACCTTACTTATGAAACAGAGTTCAAGTAATTACTGTCTTTTCTTCCGGCACTTTTAAACTACTAAGTGTTTTTCTTAAGCCAAAGTAACTTGTAAAATATCTCTTTGTTGAACGAGATAGTGGAGGAAAGAAAACAGTAAAGCAGTATGTATTTTCTGAAATATTCTCAAGTTATTGTTGGATAATTTTATTTCATTGGATTGGAATGAGCATTTACTGGGTAAAAACATGTTACTTTGTTTTTCTTTCTTAACTAAGGGATTATATATAACAGATATAACAGTTTCCCTCTCCTTGTGCTTTTAATACGTTTGTTCTATCTTTACTTTCTTATATAATGCTCAACAAATAGTTGCTTCAAGAGAAACATGTATTCAGATTATCGTTGTATTAACCTAGAGGCTCAAACTAATGCTAAAAGGTAGCAACCAGTTTGAGTCTTCAGCTATACTTGGACTTGTGATGTTATAAGAAAATACAACCATATGATACATATTTAAATAAGAAGAAAGCAATTTTTGTCATATTTTACTTTTGATTAAAAATTCCATTTTGGTTATGTATGTTTTACATAGATTTCAGTTTAGTTTTTCAAGGGTGTTAGTTATAATTACTGAAGATTGATTTTTAAAAAATTTTGTAGATCTAAATAAATGCAACTATTATTTTTGGTAATGTATCTAATCCTTTGTAAAAAATGTATCTTCCTTAAAAAGTTAGATAAAATAAATATTATTTTGAGTATGTTATTTATCTTTACTTATTTGAGCTCTTGTCACAAGAATCTCGTGCTTAGTAAATAGATACATTTTTATTCACATGTGAAGGAAACTACCTATTTTAGTTTAGATTTCTGTTGCACAGCCCTCTTGCTACCAACAAAACATTCTTATGAAAGCAGGGCCTTTTTACACAGCTGTAAATAAAGGCAATTTGGAGGAAATGCTAACCATTGTACAGAATGAATGTTACTTTGTTACCCATGAGATAAACCCATGGCTAGTTTGTACATCTGTATATTGTGGAAGTTCCCAAAGTGACTTACAAGGTAAGTGGTTTATAACATGAAAAAGATAGTTACTAACTTCACGATCTCACTACCATCCACATTTATTTCTCTGTTTTGTTACACATCTTTGCTCTTTTATTTTCATCTCTTCTTTTTTCCCCTCCTTTTTCTCCTTCCTTATCTGTTTTTCCTACTATATTGTATATGAATTGGCTTATCATTGAAATAGTAGCAAAAAAATATATATTTTCCTTCTTAAGTGCAAAGCAACAAAATGGCTTATTTGAACTCAGGTAAAGTTGAGGAATCACTTTTCTATTCCAACTGATATCATCCATCCTTACATTTCTGTATGTGTGGTCCTTTAAGTCTTACAACACACACCTATCTGAGCACAGAAGAGACAGTTAATTCTGTGGTATTTGAATGAGTCTAGTGGGAAGTTGAGACTGGAAGCTGTTGTTTTCAAAGTTTCTATCACAGACTCAGGTTTCCTTCAGATCAGCTCCCTAAGAACTCAGGGTAAAAATTTAGCAATGCTTTTATCTGATTCTGTTGGAATTGTACCTCTATGTTTTTTCCTCATCTAAACTATGAACTTTTTGTGAAAATCTTACACGCCATGTTCATATCTGCATCCAAATGACTAGTACAGCACCTGAACTATAAGGAAATTATTTTCAAATGAACAATTTAGTTCCTATTATCATTGTGGCATCATAAGCATCAAAAAATAAAGAAAAAAAAAAAAAAAAACCTTAAAGTACTTGAGAGGATCCTTCCCTTTAAGGTGCTCCTGAATCTGAGTTCAGAAAGCTGCTTATTTTAAATCTACTCCATGTTTTCTTAGGATTCTTGTACTATTTATTTTATCATCTTTTCAGTGAACATCCATAAGCTGGTTAGATGTCATTCAAAAGTTAAACATTCAGGAACTAAAGCATTACTCTCTTGGGCACATCGTCAAATGTCTCAATCTCATTATCACTGATTCAATACACTTACTGTATTTCATGGAAGCAAGGAAGGGGAGTTTATCACTCAGACTCTCACTCTGGTAAAGCTTGAGCAACAGGATTATATGGCATTGAAAATATTTCATTCATTCGTTCATTTATTTGCTCATTCATTTAATTTTTTTTAAATTCATTTACAGATGCTGCAATCTTTCTCACAGACTAAGCATACTTTGGCTTGTCAAATTACAGCAGAAAGACAGACTTTTTTTTTAGTAGAAACTTCAATGTTTTGACAGAATCATTTTTATTTTTTTGGTAAGATTATTTAGAAATCAATTTTGTATTTGACACAGTCCTTTATGGTAGCATAGGAAAATAGAGGAGAAAAATGGTAAGATGTATTTAAAAATCCAGCGGCAATTACTTATATGTGCTTTACAAGGAAAAGCAACTGAACTTTGACTTGTTGGTGTTCTAACAGTGAGAAAAGACGGAAATAATGTTGAGACTTCATCTAGTTAAGTTAAATGTTAATCCTGAGCATCTGAACAAGTGTTTTGTCTTGCCATCTTACTAAAGTGACTTTTCAATAGCAAGTTCCATAGTATTAGGTATTCTGAAGAAAATGATGCTAGCATGGCTTATTGAGCTCCATAACATGTAAAACTGATATGAACTGCTTCTTGGTTTGAGAATTCAAAATCATTTGTTGTTTTATTTACTCTTTATTTGTCCATTTGACAAGAGGTTCAATTTCTCATTCCAGTAAAAAAGATTGTCCCTAAATGCAGGATTTTTGAAATCAAACCAGGAGTTAATATGTTTCCCTATACCAACTGACAGTGGACTAAAATCTGAACCTTCAGTTATTGGTGTAACATCCCATTCATGCTGTTCCCCCAGGGCTTAGAACATTAATTTACAACGAACTTAGTGAAAATTACATGACTATTTTAGGTGTGCTGTTGCCAGAGAACTTCTCTGTATAAGCTCTATGTGTACTGAAACCAGTCCTCTGCTGGAAAGGCTCTGGCTTTATATTAAGCTTAAGTCATTAACCTAGGCCGTTTCCCTCCTGATTCACCTTGATTGATGACATACTAACATCACTAACAAGTCTTTAACTTCTAGAGAGGGAGGAGGCAGATTTCTGAGAGTTGTAAGCATATTGATAACCTATATTCCAAGCTATGAGATTGACATTGCCTGGGTCTTTAGAGGTGGCATTATCAAGGAGTTCACTGAAAGTTCCGGCTGTTTTCTCACCCTGCTTTTACATAACTAGAGATGCCTCAAATTACTCTTTTAGGCATACAAGTACAGTATACTGCATGTGTTTTAAAGTTTTCACATTTGTGTACATAAAGGCTGGTATGTTAAGTGACTCTTCAACAGACATACCTTTGACCTCTAACTTGGTTGTCAACTTGTGAAACATGCTACTAAAGACCTATGCACTGAAATAGAAACCTCCTTTTCAAAGGAATAAAATAATATTATGAATTAATAGTTCTCATATAGATGCATAATTATATATTATAAATTTTATATTTATTATTAATATTTAATAATTATGGTTCTCTACAGTTAACCATATTATCATGTCCCTTTTTCACTCAAAAGTCATCACATCAGTTTTATCAAATGTAATTTAAAATAAACATAAATTGGGGATTCCCTGGCAGTCCAGTGGTTAGGACTCTACCCTTGCTTTAACTGCCGAGGGCCCGGGTTCAATCTCTGGTCGGGGAACTAAGATCTAAGATGCCACAAGCCACACAGTGGAGACAAAAAAATGATTAATTAAGAAAAGTAAAAAATATATATATAATCCTTAGAAAGTTTATGTGATTTGATTAATATGCCTCCAATTTAGGTTTGATTTGAAAGAAGTCTCATTAAAAATATACAAGAAAATATAGTAACGTTTACATGTATAATTGCTAGCAATTGGCCTTTTATTCAGTGTGTCTTTGATGACATCATGCCATTTAGTGTTAATTGAAATCACAAGAGAAGTTTGATTGATGCTGAACAATTCCTCCTGACAACCATGTTGCACCCCAAATCATCAGGACTAATGATTGTCATCAGTTGTAGGCTAATATGGCTAATGATCAGACTTGTGGTCATGAGAGACTGAACTATTAAATACACTTGTATGTTCCCTGTGAAATATGACAGTATTTATAAAGTTAACATATGCTCAATATGTTCCACTTTATAAGAAAGTTCCTATTGTATGCATAATTAAGTAGTCATGACACTATATTTTGTTTCTGTAAATGGGGTTCAATTAAAATATTCTATCATCTCTTTTGGCTGATAAATCAGCATGAGAAAGACCCACTATAGGTGAAACAATAACAAATAACAAGGCCTTTTACAAAATGTTGATTAATTTAAAAATCTGTATTAAAAGACTACTGTGAATCAGGCATTTAGCTCGTTTTACAGTGCTCAAGACTCAATCCCTATATTCCAATAGTTTACATTGGAAACCTGTAGAACTGTAGACCTGTAACACAATAGTACAACATGGAAGTGATATTTTGTGTAGAAGTCCATTAATTTGATACATTCTAGCATTGTTTAGGCAGTCATATATTTCACATGTCCAGGTAAAGCAGTCGGCTAAGGTTCACTTTTTATTTCCATTTGTACATTTTAAAAGAAGAGCAACTTTTGGAAGCTATGCAAATTTATAAAAGTAACATTCAAACTGGATAAATTCACATATTTGCCTTATTCTCTTATGTCATTTTCATGCGGCACTTGAAAAGTCTAAGAAACTAAGAAAGAATACACTTTGCTTTCATTTTATAAACAAAATTTTAACACACTATGGAGTATTTTTTTTCTTTTGTTTGTCCTTGAAAAAGAAGTTTTAAGATCTATCTTGATCCTATTAACTTCTCAGTCATTTGTAATCTTGATTTTGCTTTTTTCTCCTCCTCCCCATTTCGTTTAAAGTGTACTTTTTGAGGTACATCCCACAGATCATTTTAACAAGTCCAAATAAAACTTACATCCTCAAAAACTTTACTTTCATACTACAGTTAATACTTTTGGTCATTCAGTTTTAAGTTCTTCCTTCAAATATTTGTTAATTTAAATACAAGTATGATGTTTCACTCAAAGGAAGATCAAGAGTGAACTAATGAGAAGTATGACATGATGATGCAAATGGAAGGTGATTTTTATACAAGTGTTTATCTTCATAAATTTCAATTATCATCATGGCCAAAGAAGAGCTATGTAGTACATTGTAGTATTTGTATACAGGAAAAATATATTAGGTACTCTATCAACATATACTGAAAGAAGATTAAATGGGAAAGGAAGACTTCAGAAATGGCAGCAAAAGGAACTCTGAAAATATTCTTCTTTATAGAAGAAAAAATATCTGGCAACCACCATCACAATCAAATTGGCAGAACTGAAAAGTTAACTAAAGGCTAAGGACAACTAGTCTTTGACAAAGTTCAACATCCTTTTATGATTAAAAACTCTCAACAAATTAGGTATAGATGGAACATACCTCAACATAATAAAAGTCTGCATTAATGTAGGTTTGTGTGACAAACCTACATGTAACACTGTAATTAAGTGAAAGGTGAATGTTTTTCTTCTAATATCAGGAACAAGGGTGCCCACTCTTGCCATTTCTATTTACTTATAGTATTGGAAGCCCTAAATAGAGCAATTAGGCAAGAAAAAGAAATAAAAGGTATCCAAGTTGGAAAAGAAGAAATATAATTGTCTCTATTTACAGATGACATGATAATATATGTAGAAAACTCTAAAGACTCTACCAAAAAATTGTTAGAACTGATCAGTGAATTCAGTGAAGTTGCAGGATACAAAAGCAATATACAAAAATCAGTTGTGTTTCTATACACCATGATAAACTTTCTAAAAAGGAAAAAAAATCCCATTTACAATAGCATCAAAATTAACATAATACTTAAGAATAAATTTATCCAAGGAGGTGAAATCTGTACACTATAAAACTATAAAATTTTGATGAAAGAATTTGAAGAAAATACAAATAAAGGGAAAGTGATCCCACACCCATGGATTGGAAGGATTAAAATTGTTGAAATATCCATACTAATCAAAACAGTCCACAGATTCAATGCATGCTCTATTAAAATTCCAAAGGAAATTTTTACAGAAATAGAGAAAATCCCAAAATATTTATAGAATCACAGAAGAATCAAGTAGTCAAAGCCATCTTGATAAAGAAGAACAGAGGTAGAAGCACCATACTTCTTGATTGAAAACTATATTACAAAGTTATAGTAATTAAAACAGCAAAGTTGCTATTCACTAAATATTTTTGCCTCCCCCCAAAATACATATGTTGAAATCCTAATGTTTAATGTGATAGTATCAAGAGGTAGAATCTTTAGGAGGTGCTCAGATCATGGAGATAAAACCCTTATGCTTAGGGTTAATGTTCTTATAAAAGAAACACAACAGAGTTTCCTACTCCCTTCCTCCACATGAGGTTACAAGAAGTCTGTGACCTGAAAAACAGCCTTCACCCAACAAAGCTGGCACTATGATATTGGACCTCCAGCCTCCAGACTGTGAGAAATAAATTTCTGTATATTTGTAAGCCATCCAGTCTATGGTGTTTTGTTACAGTAGCCCAAACAGACTGAGGAAATAGTACTAGTATAAAAAAACAAAAAACAACATAGACCAATGAAACAGAAGAGTAAGCCCAGAAATAAATGCATGCTTATATGGGCCACTCATCTTTTTTTTTTTTTTTTTTTTTTTTTTTTTCGGTACATGGGCCTCTCATTGTCGTGGCCTCACCCATTGTGGAGCACAGGCTCCAAACGCACAGGCTCAGCAGCCATGGCTCACAGGCCCAGCCGCTCCACGGCATGTGGGATCTTCCTGGACCGGGGCATGAACGCGTGTCCCCTGCATTAGCAGGTGGACTCTCAACCACTGTGCCACCAGGGAAGCCCGGGCCAGTAATCTTTGATGAGAGCAGTAAGAATACACAAGAGGGAAGGAATAAGCTGTTTAATGAATGGCAATGGGAAAACAGATTTTCCACATGAAAAATAATTAAATTGGACTCTTATACCATACAAAAATTAACTCAAAATAGATTAAGTACTTAAATGTAAGTCCCCCAAACATGAAACTCTAAGAAGAAAACATAGGGGAAAATATCCTTGACATTGAACTTGGCAATGAGTTTTTAGATTGACCTGAAAAGCAGTGGAAAGAAAAACTAAAATAGATAAGTAGGACTACATCAAACTTAAAAGCTTCTACACAGCAAAGAAAAAAACAGAGTGAAAGGCAACCTACAGAATTGGAGAAAATATTTGTAAACATTTATCTGTTAAAGAGTTAATATTCAAAATATATAAGGAACTCATACCACTAAACAGCAATAAATAAAGTTAATTAAGTAATTAAATAACTTGCTTAAAAATGGACAGAGTATCCAAATAGATATTTTGCCAAAGAAGACATACAAATGATCAACAGGTACATGAAAAAATACTCAGCATCACTAATCATAAGTGAAATGCACCTCAAAAGTGTAATGAGATAACACTTCACATCTGTTAGTATGGCTACTATCCAAAAGAAAAGAGATTAAAAAATTGGGCATTGTGGAAGAGAAAAAGTACCAGCAATCTCACTTTTGTATATATATATATATATATATATATATATATATATATATCCAATGGAAATAAAACAAAAAAAACAGGATCTCAAAAAGTGATTTACATTCCCCTGTTTATTGTAGCATTATTAACAATGGCCAATATTTGGAAATAGCCTGTGTCCACTGATAGATAAATGGATAAAGAAAATATGGCATATATATGGCATATATATATATATGCAATATACTATCTAGCCATGAAAAAGAAGGAAATCCTGCCATTTGTTGCAACAGGTATAAACCTAGAGGACATCATCTTAAGTGAAATAAGCCATATGAACAAAGACAAATACTGTGATTTCACTTATTTGTGAAATCTGAAAAACTCACAGGAGCAGAGAATTGAATAGTGTTTGCCAGGGGATGGTGGCTAGAAAAAAATGGGAATATATTGGTCAAAAGGTACACATTTCAGTTATAAGATGAATAAATTCTGGGGATCTATTGTATAGCACAGCATTAATACTGTAATGTATACTTGAAATTTGCTAGGAGAATATATCTTAAATATTCTCACAACACATAAAAAATGGTAACTATGTGAAGTGATGGGTGTGTTAATTAATTATTGTAGTAATAATTTCACAATACATATGTAGATTACATTATCAGGTTGTACACCTTGAAAAAATCTATATGAATTATGTTATCCACAGGACATTTGTCAAAAAAAAAAAAAAGCAGCAATTGTTCAACATTGCCACTTCTTACGGCGGCATTATAAGTTGGGAATAACAAGATCCTGATCAGAAAATATAAAAGGCAAAACTGAAGAATCAGAAGAAAACAGAGGGCTTTAAAAAGCTCTAATATATTCCTAGGACCCTGGAAAGTTATGCACATGTGCATTGCCTTGCAAATGCCCAAGAAACACCTGAGAAGACCCTGCTCTTTCACCTCTAGCTGAATCTGAGCCTCTGTACAAGAAGAAATTAAAGAGTTAGATAAGTTGCAAAATGCCTATTGGAGTGTTGTGTGTCCCAACACACACACACACACACACACACACACACACACACACACACATTCCTCAGCAGACTGAGGCACTTATTGGTTCCACTTTGAAGAGAATGTATCCAATCATTAGGTTGCTATTAACCTAGATCTAGGAAAGACTTCAATGGCTGCACATAGTAAAGGATACATACTATTTATAGAATTAGTCCAAGAAAGTCACTGAACAAATAACAAGAAACAATAAACAGCAGCAACAATAAACACTGGGGCCATGGGCTGAGTCCCAGAGTTACCATACTATACTATTTAAGATGCCCAGGTTTCAACAAAAAATTATGACACACAAAATGTTTTAAAAGTGTAGCTTACACACAGGAATAAACAGTCAATAAGAACTATCTTTGAGGAAGTCCTGACATGGAATTATGAGACAAAGAATTTTAAACCACTATCATAAACATGTTCAAAAAGTAGAGGAAATTATGTCTTGAAAATAAAAGGAAAGCATGAGAATGTTGTTTCACTAAATAAAAATATAAATAAAGCAATAAAAAATATTTTAAAATAACTATATAAATTCTGAGTTTAAAAGTAAAATAATTGAAATTTAAAATTCACAAATCGTTCAATAGCAGGTTTTTGAATCAAAGCAGAAAAAATCCCTTAATACGAAGATAGATCAATTGAGATTATTTAGCCAGAGAAACAAAGAGAAATAAGAAGAAAAACAGACAAAACCCTCAATGACCTCTGTGGCACCATGAAGTTTATCAACACGTGAAAAATAAGATTCATAGAGGAGAGTAGTAAAGGGAGTAGAAGAAATATGACTTGAAACTTTTCAATTTTGGTGAAAAGCTTTTATCTATGTCTAGGAAGCTTAACAAATGGAAAGGAGGATGAAGTTAAAGAGATGTAGACCTTGAGATCTACTGTACAGCATAGTGCCTATGGTTAACAGCACTGTATTGTATGCTTAAAGAATTTTCTATGAGGGCAGATCTTATATTAACTGTCTGCATCATAAAAAAGTATAATAATAATAAAGAAGACTAGAGAAAACCTGGGGCTACTGGGCACATTTATAGTATAGATTGTAGTGATGGTTTCACAGATGTATACTTATCTCCAAACACATCAATTCATATACATTAAATATGTACAGCTTTTTGTATGCCAATCATATCTAAATAAATTTGTTTAGAAAAGAAGGTCAGGCCTAGATATGTCATAGACAAACTGTCAAAAACCAAAGAGAAAATATCTTAAAAGTAATAAGAGAAAAATGACTTTATAGTATATGGATTTTATCTCAATAAATAAGTTATTGAGAAAAGAATGAATGTGTACAAGACACCATACAAATAGAAAACTTTATAAAGAAAAAGTGTTTACTTGTAAGAGTTACAAATATTAATGACATTTTTTAGTAGCTCAGAATGTTATTTTCAGTGGGGATATCAATCAAAGAATGAATGAAGTACTAATCAGTTCACTTACAATCAATAATTTCTGAATTCACCTCAGTTTTCTTTGGCTTTATAGAGATACTTACTAATTTACTCTTGAGTGATATTCTCTTAATTAGATACTTTCCTCAGCTGTTTGAAGACCGCTCAGAAAGAGACAAAATGAATGAAAAGCAAGTAACTAACATGTTTAGAAATAGATGGAAAGAAAATGTATTTCTCTTAGAAAAGTGTTCTACTGAACTAAAAATGGAATAATGAGATTCAAGGATTTTTCCTGCTACCTTACAGTATGCTATTTTTTCATGGTAAAAAGGTTTTGAATTAGTCTATTATATCATAAGCAGCAAGAAACTCTCTTTCAAAAGTACCTGGAAGCTTTTCAACATGGAAATGGAGTCTAAACATAATATTTAGAAAATAGTTGTTTTCCTCCAAATGCAACCAAAATACATCTATCTTTTAATGACATACTGCATTAGAAGTTCCCACATTTTAGTTAAAGAAAATCTGCTTTTACAACTATATATTCTAGTAGCCTTGAGGCACAAATATGAGAGACTATTATACAGATTGAATTAATGGCCTATTCTTAAACCGTCTTTGACAATTCACTGGACATTCACAAAGGAAACTGTACCTTAATTTTTTTAAGGACAAGTTCATTTTTATGAAAAATAGAGACTACTTATACTTTTGTTCAATGTTCTTATTGTGAACAGCAAAACCTTAGAGACTGTAATAACATACTCAAAGTTTAAGGTTGAACACTGGATTCGATTTTAACATCAGACCCATGTATCTAAAAAGCCATGGAATTAAAGTAAAATAAGTATATATATATATTCTTAAATTTACAAGTATTTTAAATAAGAGTTTCTGTGGTAATTAAACCTCTTATTTCCAAAAGAGTAAATTGAATTGAAATCTAAATATTTATTTATAGAAAATTAGAAAAATTAATTATTTCTGCACCCTGGAAAAAGATGCACTTTAAAAAATATTCCACATAATTTCTGGCGTTAATTTTTCACCATTGGGAGATGGTGTTGAGGTCCTTTCTCAAGTAAACAACTGTTGGGTTAGATTAGCTAATTTCAAATTTATTTACACCATGTTGAAGATATAACCATTGTTTATTTATTTATTTATTTATTTATTTATTTATTTATTTAATGTATAACATTACCACCCAAACTTAGTAAATTAGCTCTTCCTCTCTGGGCTTGGAGTTATTTTGTGGAATGGTTAACACACCAAGAAGATTGAAATCAGTAAGTATGGAACCTGGTATGGCGCCCTATTCAGGAAAATGATGTAGGAAATTAAAGTCAGCCAGGACACCACATGCACTTGTTCCTTCTGTGGCTAAGCAAAAATGAGCACTCAGTGGTACCTGGAGCTACACTGACATTTCCACAGTAAGAGTGAAGTCTGCCAGCAGAAGTCTTAAGGGAATTCCAAAAACAAAAAACAAAAAAACAAACAATAATAACAGCAACAATAGAAGCTCCACTATTTGAAGACACTGTAACATGGAATAAATGGGTTAATTTATGTAACAACATAACAACAAAAGACTTAGTCAATTAAAGCAGCAACTATTTTATTTAGCTCATAATTCTATCAGTTGGCTACTTGTAACCATATGATCACAAGACCCTTAGTGCCAAGAGCCACCGAAAGCTGGGAGAGGTGAGAAACAGACTTCTCTACAGTCTCCAGAGGGACAATGACCCTACCAATTCCCAGTGAAACTGATCTTTGACATCTGACATCCAGAACTATGAGATAATAAATTTTCATTGTTTCAAACTACCAAGTTTCTGGTACTCTGTTGCAGCACATTTAAAGCTAACATAGATTTTAGTACCAGGAAGTGGGGTGCTTCTGTAAAAAACACCTAAAATGTGTGGAAGTGGCTTTGGGTTGGATAATACATAGGAACTGAAAGGATTTTAAGGCATATGTAGAAAAAGTCTGAATTGTTTTAAAGAGAATATTAGAAATATGGATATTCAAGGTAATGCTATTGAGGGCTCATAAGGAAATTAGGATTATAGTATAGAAACCCTACATCATCTCTGAGAATACATACATAATTAAAAATGAAATCTTGGTAGAAATATGAAAGTTAAAGTCTCTGACTGTAAGAGCTCAGGAGGAAATGAAGACCATTATTTTGGAAACTAGAGAAAAGGGATTCTTCAACATAAAATGGCAGAAAATGTAGCTAAATTGGCACTCTACATTGGTGTGGACAGCAGAACTTATAAGTGATGAACCTGGATTTTAAATGAGGATATTTCTCAGCAAAGTGTTGAAACTGTGGCCTGGTTCTCTTTTACTTGTTATATTAAAGTATGAGAGAAAAGAGATGGAGGGCTAGTTAGGGAAAAACAATCAGGACTCGATGATTTGGTCAAATTTCAACCTATTCAGATTGCAAAATATGCTAAAAATTGGAGATTAAATATTAGGAAAAACATATTATGGAGAGAAGATCAAGGGACTGTGGGACAAACTTTTGCTGGTACTGAAGAGATTAGGCATGTGATTCGTGTATCCCATCAACCTTCTCTGCAGAAGCCAGGAATAGATACGAGATTACACAGGAAAGATCTGTGGATGACTCTCTTGTGTAACGACACAAATCCCTGTGACATACATAGAGACCCAAAAGGTTTTGTTGAATGGTATACTAGCAGAAAAACTGCCAGCTTGGACTAAAAGGGACAGATACAGGGAAAAAAATAAAAGGGCAAAGATGTGAGACTTTTGAAGTTCTACAGGCAGGAAATGGGCTGAGAGAACTAGTGTCTGCAAACATGTACTGCCCTTTAAGAGGAAAGACCACCATTGCATTTTGGGAAATGATAACTGTTTTCTATTTTCTTAGATCTATAAGGAAAGAGGTAATTTTCCCAAAATGTTTTATACCCAGAGTGTCACTCATATCTATTGTAAGTGATTTAAATTTGCTGGAATATGTAACACTGAACTGATGATACTTAGGTGAGATTTCAGACTTAAAACTGATGCTGTAATGTTTTGACATCTATGCATCTCTTCCATCTGGCTACTCCTGAGTGAAACCCTTCTGTAATAAACTGAGAATCTAGTAAAATGTTTCTCTGAGCTCTGTGAGTTGTTCCAGCAAATTAACCGAACCGAAGGAAGCGTTTGGTTTATAGACAGTTGATGAGAAGCACAGGTGACAACCTGGACTTTCAATTGGCATCTAAAGTGGAAGGCAGTCATTAACCTGTGGAATCTAATGCTATCTCTGGGTAGTGTCAGGACTGAGCTAAATGATAGAACACTGAGCTGGTGTCTGAGAATTTCTTGGTGCTATGGAAAAAACCCACCCTCGCATTGGAAATTGGTCTCAGAACACATTTAATTCTGTGCCTCTCTCTCTCACTCTTCTTCTAGTATTCCTAATTATGAGTATTTTAAACCTTTTGTAGTTGTCCTAGAGTCCTTGGATATTCTGTTCTGTTATTTTTTTAATTTTTTCAGTCTGTTCTCTTTGCTTTTTGGGTTGTCTTTATAGGTATATCCTCTAGCACAGAATTCCTGTCTTCAGCTGTGTCCAATATACTAATAAGCCCTTCAGAAACATTATTCACTTCTGTTAGTGTTCTTTATTTCTAATATTTATTTCTGTCTTTTCTTTGGTTTTCCATCTCTTTGCTGACATTGACCATCTATTTTTTCTACCTAACACCCCTGCCATGTCCACTTCTGATTCTTGCTGTATCTCTTCAAATTGTGTTTTTGCCTTTTGGTATGCCTTGTAATTTTTTTCTTGATAGCCAGATGTGATGTACTGGGTAAAAGGAACTGCTATAAATAGGCCTTTAGTCATATAGTGGTGAAGTGTGGGGTGATGGGGAAGCATTCTACAACCTATGGTTAGGTCTGAATTTTTAAATGAGCTTATACTTTTGGACTGTGAATTTCACAAGTATTTCTCAGTTTTTTTTTTTTTTTTCTTCCCATCTACTCGACCTCTTCCTTTAGGTGACAGAGGATGGCTAGAGGGGGCTAGAGTTGGATATTTCCCTTACCTCAAGTTAGTTAGGCTCTGATAATACCTGAGTAGGTTCATCTCTGATTAACTAGTTTCCCTTGAGGGCAGGCCTGGTAAGAAGAACAGAATGCTCTTGTGTATTTCAAAGTAGTTTCTTTTCCCCTTACCCTTCAGGAAGCCGAATTTCTTTGACTTTACTGTGGAAACCTGGTGGAACACTTAGTGGTTCATCTCACAATATTGTGGGTCCTTTCCTATCACTGAGTCCCCTTGGAGTTTTTATCTCTCAGAGTTGGCTACGCGCAACTTCCGGTGATTCATCAATTACAGTTCAAGTGTTCCTACCCCAAGCACTGACACCGGAGTTAGTTTCCACCAGCAGTTTCCTGCTCTGGTAAGCTGTGTCTCTCTATATTCACCTCTGTCCCCCCAGTTTTGGTGGCAGTAATTTGCTCTGGGTCCTCCCCTCTCTTATGGATCCAAGAAGAGTTGTAGACTTTTCTCTCTGCTCAGATTTTTACTTGTTAAGATGGAATGGCAACTTCTAAGCCCTTAACATGCACAGCTGATAACTGGAAGTCATGAGCTTTTTATACAAAAATGTCATGAACTTTTTACCATGGCAGACATAAGCTCTTTAAAAAAAAAAAAAATGTATTGTCTCTGTTTTAAGAATATTACTTTTTTACTAGTCCTTAATTTTAAGGAATTTTAATTCTTAATTATGTATATATTATGTAATTGGATTCTTTATTTTTTAATTAATTTATTTTATTTTATTTAATTTTGGCTGTGCTGGGTCCTTGTTGCTGTGCTCAGGCTTTCTCTAGTTGCAGCGAGCGGGCTTCTCATTGCAGTGGCTTCTCTTGTTGCAGAGCACAGGCTCTGTGGGCTTCAGTAGTTGTGGCACATGGGCTCAGTAGTTGTGGCTCGCAGGCTCAGGAGTTGTGGTGCACGGGCTTAGCTGCTCCACGGCACATGGGCACTTCCTGGATGACGGCTTGAACCTGTGTCCCCTGCATTGGCAGGTGGATTCGTAACCACTGTGCCACCAGGGAAGCCCTAATTGGATACTTTAAAACTATATTTAATAAAATTATTCATCATTAAAAACAATGTGTGTTAGAATTGATCCATAGATTTTCCTATAAAATGTTAATTATGTCCCTAACACCATACACAAAAATAAGCTCAAAATGGATTAAAGACCTAAATGTAAGGCCAGAAACTATCAAACTCTTAGAGGAAAACATAGGCAGAACACTCTATGACATAAATCACAGCAAGATCCTTTCTGACCCACCTCCTAGAGAAATGGAAATAAAAACAAAAATAAATAAATGGGACCTAATGAAACTTTAAAGCTTTTGCACAGCAGAGGAAACCATAAATAAGACCAAAAGACAACCCTCAGAATGGGAGAAAATATTTGCAAATGAAGCAACTGACCAAAGATTAATCTCCAAAATTTACAAGCAGCTCAATAACAAAAAAAAACAAACAACAAACAACCCAATCCAAAAATGGGCAGAAGACCTAAATAGACATTTCTCCAAAGAAGATATACAGACTGCCAACAAACACATGAAAGAATGCTCAACATCATTAATCATTAGAGAAATGCAAATCAAAACTACAATGAGATATCATCTCACACCAGTCAGAATGGCCATCATCAAAAAATCTAGAAACAATAAATGCTGGAGAGGGTGTGGAGAAAAGGGAACACTCTTGCACTGCTGGTGGGAATGTGAATTGGTTCAGCCACTATGGAGAACAGTATGGAGGTTCCTTAAAAAACTACAAATAGAACTACCATATGACCCAGCAATCCCACTACTGGGCATATACCCTGAGAAAACCATAATTCAAAAAGAGTCATGTACCAAAATGTTCATTGCAGCTCTATTTACAATAGCCCGGAGATGGAAGCAACCTAAGTGCCCATCATCAGATGAATGGATAAAGAAGATGTGGCACATATATACAATGGAATATTACTCAGCCATAAAAAGAAACGAAATTGAGCTATTTGTAATGAGGTGGATGGACTTAGAGTCTGTCATACGGAGTGAAGTAAGTCAGAAAGAAAAAGATAAATACTGTATGCTAACACATATATATGGAATTTAAGAAAAAAAATGTCATGAAGAACCTAGGGGTAAGACAGGAATAAAGACACAGACCTACTGGAGAACGGACTTGAGGACATGGAGAGGGGGAAGGGTGAGCTGTGACAGGGCGAGAGAGAGGCATGGACATATATACACTACCAAATGGAAGGTAGATAGCTAGTGGGAAGCAGCCGCATGGCACAGAGATATCGGCTCGGTGCTTTGTGACCGCCTGGAGGGGTGAGATAGGGAGGGATACACAAGAGGGAAGAGATATGGGAACATATGTATATGTATAACTGATTCACTTTGTTATAAAGCAGAAACTAGCACACCATGGTAAAGCAATTTTACCCCAATAAAGATATTAAAAAAAAAGAGAATATAAATGAAAAAAAAATGTTAATTATGTTTTATAGTAAGACAAATCTGAGTTGTTGATGGAGTGCAAGATAGGTGTTTAAAGAGCTCAGACTGTAATGTAGGAATACCTCTACTCATCCACTTCATCAGTAATTTCCTAGTTGCATGATACTGGATGAACTATTAACCTCTCCCTTACTAAGGTTCCCATATATAAAATGGAGTTAATGTTTCTTGCTATAATTTAATAAATCAATGTGTGTGAAGCTCTTAAAATAATTTCTGTCTAATAGTAACACATTATAAATGTTATCTATTATTTCATCATTTATTCTTTGCAAATCAGTAACAGGTATTATACAAATATTAGCTTGTATTCTTATAGCATATTTTCTGGTAGCTAACTAGTAGCATTCTTCATGAAAGGTTTTATTTACTTGCTTACTTTTTTTTAGTTTGATTTAATAGTGAAATCAGTGCTTGATTTTGAACTAAAACTTTTAGATAAATAGAATTTTTAACTCTTAAATTATGTGTTTGTTTTGTATATGTATTAAAACATGTTCAATGTGTTTACATTGAAAATGAATTCCTATTGGTTAATTTACTGCAAACAACAATAAAAACACACTTTAACTATTTCAAGGACTACTTATGGCCAAAAATCTGTGGAACACTAAATGGAAAGAGAATGAGAAACAGCTCAGTTACCTTCCGTGAAGTTTCTTATTTAAATAATAAACTTATTTAAATAAGACCACTAGTCACTTATTACTTCCTTCCTAGCTCTTTGCTCTAACAATCACCATTCATTACATTTGAGATGATAATAAAATTTTCCTTAAAATTTGACTTTCGTGGACACTTTGGATTCATATTTTGATATAACTTCAAACGTAAGGAATAGCAGCATGCTTGCATGTTTATGTATTACCATACTAACAGTTAATTGGTTACTTGAAAGTTATTTATTTAAATTTAGATAGGTAACATTTCAGTCATAACAGTTTTGGTATAATTGTAATTATTACCATTATGATAATCATATAATATTGCTGTCTTGTTAATCTCTCTACTTGTTATGAACTACTAATTTAATGAAAGTCAAGAAGACAGTGATATAATAAATTTGGAGTGCATATAACTATAACTCTGAACCACATGGAATGCTGGAATGTACTAATTTTTGGTTTTGGAAAACAAAAAGGAAGTGACTATAACATATAAAGTAGCATGATTTTTATCACCTCCGTTTAAAAAAATGCCTTGACCTACAAAAATAGCAGCTTTGAGTAAAAACATTACATGATACAGTGAGTGCTGTGAAGATGTTAACACTTTTCTGAACATACTGAAGAAAATATATCATTTCTGCACACAGGAATTTATGATATAATTTAAATTGTGATTGCTTTAATTGAATACAGTGAATTTGACTCAGTAAGAAAGTTCAATATATATATATAATTTGACACTTTATACTTCCTAGCAGGATCTTAAATCCAGGCAAATTTTATGGGTAAATGAGCACTTAAGTCAAGAGTTGTTTAATTTGTCAGAAAAAAAAAAAAGTAAAAAGTTAATCATTTTATTCTAGCCCATTTTTAGAGACTAAATTTTTTCTAGTAATGTGAATTTTATAGCAAATATTATCTGCATTATCTATTTGGCTCATGAAATTTCCTCATCGTTACCAAGCAAATGGGTCTCTGCCCACCTGGCATGTGTATTGAAGCCAATACTATGGGCATTATTTGAGGTAAAAAATTTCCCCTCTTCACATGCTTTGGCTGCATGATTTAAGGTTTTGTTCTTCTGTCTCTGAAAAACAACTCTATCTGATTAGAAACAAGATAGGGTCAGTTTCGGCTGGTTTTGCAGTGACATCACCATTAAGAATAAAAGGAAAATGCTTATGTTCATCCTTGAATAATTACTGATTTCTTTTGATTTACATGTGTTAATTTAGAAAAGCAGATGAATACTCAATAAAGAATGAGAATTAAAAGTTTTCTTTTCCAGTAAAACAACATGGAAGTAAACTCTTCTTATTTTTTTTTTTTTTTTCTTGCGTTATGCGGGCCTCTCACTGTTGTGGCCTCTCCCATTTGCGGAGCACAGGCTCCGGACGCGCAGGCTCAGTGGCCATGGCTCACGGGCCCAGCCACTCCGCGGCATGTGGGATCTTCCCGAAACGGGGCACGAGCCCGCGTCTCCTGCATCGGCAGGCGGACTCTCAAGCACTGCGCCACCAGGGAAGCCCAGTAAACTCTTCTTATACAGGGTATCCCCAATGATACCAAAGGTATCCCAAGTCAATGGCATCTCAAGTCAATGCCTATTCTTCCTGTTCAGGTTTAACAGCCTATTATAGGCAAGTACAGCCCCTCTCCGTTTACCACCACCTGGGTGGAGGGCTACACTGCAGACTACCTAATTGTTTTTGGAATGAAGTATTGAGGAAGGGAGGAGGGAGAAGAAAAGGAAGAGGTAGAAGTAAACCCTTATATGTGAAATGCCATCTAGAAGTTACTTTCCCCTCTCTTGAAAAAAATACTTTAAGTACCTCTTTATTACTGTTACCTTTGTGTGCACAGTAGCTCTACATTTAAAATACCTTGAATTGTGATCTCTCAGTTTTATGATCCTTTTCATGAACTTTAAGACCTAATGATGATGATTCAGTTTCCCACAGAAGAGGACCTGATGATTATAAGGAACCACAGCATCCAAAGCACTTGACTACAGACTGATATTTGACACAAGTAATATTAATCAAATGTATTTCACTTTTATCTCCTTGAAAATTTAAGAATGGACAGAAGGACATAGAAATGAAAGAAGTTTTAGCTAGCAAAATATACTTTGATTACTTTTGGACAAAGAGTGATAGTCTAATAAAATACAGCAAGGGAAAAACGCAAATCAAATACAACTTTCTCCTCATTCACAATATTTTGGCTTAAGCTACTTATTGTTCTTGAACCAATTTATAATTAAAGAGTTACCTGAAAATCACAAGCATCAACTATAAAACCATTTTCCAGGTAACATCTTCTATGGTTCTTGACTAAAGAACAATTTGATTCTTTCACCAATATCTCATTTTTACACTAATATTTGTTAAAGGTCTGATGTGGGGTGTAGTTTTTGGTACAAATGTTACCCCTAGGAAGAGATTAAGAGAAAATAAGAGACCAAGCTTCAAATTTTTAGCTAGTACCCATAAGTGTTAGGTTCTTGTGGATAGCAGAAGGAATTATCCAGGTAGGGGCCACAGATTTGCTAATGATCAAAATTCATTTTTACCATTGATGTAGAGGATCTACCTAAATGATAAAGCAAAAACATATAGTTACTATATTCCCTACAATAACATTTAAGAGCTTGGTAGGTGACATGCTAGCTATTTAAAAGATAATGCCACCTCTGTGTCAAAAAAAAAAAAAAAAAAGTGCTATATTGGGATGATAACCTTGCAGATGTCTTTAATATTTCAGCAATTGTATTAAGCAAAAACAAAATTTTTTAAAAACCAAATTAATGTACTTCAAAATTTAAATTATTTATAAAAGAAATAAAAAATGATCCATGATCCAGCATACATTTTTTCACTTGAGAAACTAGTCTTTTTATTTCAAGTCAAAAATGAAAAATTTCATGTGTGTTTTACAGTTTTATTCCATGAATTTTAATTGCATTAATTTGTAGGCTATACAATTCTAGGCTTGCTAGAATTGTATCTATCTCTTAACGGAAATCTCTATCTTTTAATGAAACTATTGTTTAATTGTTAAAATTTTGAATAATTTTAAAATATAATTTATAGATGCAGTGATATAATTTATCATTTCAACCAATTTAATATTAGTTGCAAATCATTTTCTATCACATAATACGTTGAAGATAAAATCCTTTCCTTAAAACAGATGCTCTTACTCCTTCAATTTGTTCATGTTAAAAATAAATGGTGAAACTTGGTATTTTTTCTTTTCTTTTTTAAATTTTTTTAACTGAGATGTACCGATAATAATGAGTGAATGAAAATTCAAGGGCTTGAGACACATTTACATACAAGAGATGTTTTGTGAAGGTCTGTGTCCCTTAAAAGGGCAAATGATTCTAAAGCAAATAAGCCACCTTGTGATTTTGATTTAAAATATTCCGTTTAAAGTCAGTGCATTAGCAAAGAAAGAGAATTGCCAAGAACATCAATTAAATATTACAGAGTATTATAGTTAAAGATAAAATAAGTTATGTGTTACAGTAAATATGTATTACTGCTAGCAAAATAACTATAGTTCTTTGAAAAAAGTTAATTTATAAGCACACTGCAATCACACAAAATTAATGGATTGAAAAGTTTATCTCTTTTGTATTCAAGTGAATTTATCATGAAAGAATAGCCAATATTTTTTTTTTTTTTTTTTTTTTGCGGTACGCGGGCTTCTCAACTGCTGTGGCCTCTCCCGTTGCGGAGCACAGGCTCCGTACGCACAGCGCTCAGCGGTCATGGCTCATGGGCCCAGCCGCTCCGCGGCATGTGGGATCTTCCCAGACCGGGCCACGAACCCGCGTCCTCTGCATTGGCAGGCGGACTCTCAACCACTGCGCCACCAGGGAAGCCCAGGATAGCCAATATTAAAACCGTTAATAAGATGGGCATTAATATCACAGGACAATAGAAAACGAACCATCTTAAGACTAGCATGAATCATAGCCATATGAAGGCTGATATTTGCACTAAAAAGCACAATACTGATGCAGAGTCAACTAAACATTTTTGACCATGTGCTGCATATTTTGAGTAAGGCTGTGCTTATTTATTTTTTGCATGAGGCTCTATGCCTTATATTTGTATTTTTGTAATAATTTTATTTATATACAATATTGAAAGCCTCATTTTATTTTATTTCATGTTAAAAGAGATGATCACATACCGAAAGAGATTATCAGTGGCTTTACACAGTAAAGTTTTAGTAAATTATCATGGCACTAAAGTTGTATGCATAAAAGTGTAACATTAAAGAAGAGACTCATTGTAGTTGAGGCACTAGCTGGGTTGCATTTTGAAACTACCTTCCATTTATTTTGGCACAAATAGAATATAGGTTATCTTTATACTTCATATTTTTTGCTAATATATTTCTGGCTATGTGCTGAATTGCATTTTTCTGTTTTTGAAAAGACATGCATTGAAAAACATTACATAACATGCTGAATACTTACATATTCCAAAAGGCTCAAAAGTAATAATAACACACTTTTAAGATTTGAATGCTACTGAGCTAAGTTAAAAACACTGCTTGCCTTAAAACTGATTATTCACTACAATGGATTTAAGGAATTTTGAAATATCACATTAATTTTTATAACCTATTGTATTGTCTAGATACTAACAAATCTTTGTACAATGGAATGCATATTTTTCTAAAGTGATTTTCAGCAGCTAGAACATTCATAAAATGATTTTGCTGAAACCCAGGATAGTAACATGAGTTTTGAATAATTATGAAAATGTTTAGCACATGCAAACATAGAAAAAAGGACTTTGTATAATAAATGGTCACAATTCTGATACTGATTGAAAGGAATTCACTTTACATAGTTGTGATGTCACCTAGTCTCTAACCTTTCAAAATCTGGATAAGATAAAACAATTTTACCTATCCTGGAGATATGGCTCAGAGCAAGATATCTAATATTTCATGAATCATTAAGTGAAACACTGAAACAAAATCATCAGATATGATATAGAAATGCAGAGTTAAGTAAACCAAAAGAAGTGTCCATGACTGGTCCAAGATTTCTTAGATAATTGATTTTACTAATGTGTATTAAAAATTTCTTAGATGGATTTGCATATGCTGTGTTCTAGAATAAGTTGATAAAGTAGACTATTATCTTTTGCTTCCTTTAGAAGAGATTTATTGAATGCATTTTAAAATGCTTTTGTAAGCCATTTAAAAGTTCAAAGACAAAACTATCAATATTGAGGCCTTCTGATCTGAGTTGGGTGAAATATTTTAGTTTTATTTATCTATTCATTTTGCTCTTACATTTTGTTTACAGATAGTGCCACACAACTCAGATCCTGTCAAGGAAACAATCATCAAATTTCACTCCAAATGCTTACCTTTGTATTCCATTTCTAAGATCAAAGACAATATCTGGCCTTTAACATCCTCTTCAAAAACTGATTTTCAAAAATATACAGGAGGATTAATGCTAAATAAATGAGATTCTTAACAATAGGATTCTTTAAGACTACTAAGACTGCTATTTTTTAAAAGAGAAAATATCTCCTAACTTCAATGACTCCATTTTCATGGCTCTTGAATCATTTTGTCAATTTCTTTCTTTTTTTTTTTTTTACATCTTTATTGGAGTATAATTGTTTTACAATGGTGTGTTAGTTCCTGCTTTATAACAAAGTGAGTCAGTTATACATATACATATGTACCCATATCTCTTCACTCTTGTGTCTCTCTCCCTCTCCCCCTCCCTATCTCACCCCTCTAGGTGGTCACAAAGCACCGAGCTGATCTCCCTGTACTATGTAGCTGCTTCCCACTAGCTATCTATTTTACATTTGGTAGTGTATATATGTCAGTGCCACTCTCTCACTTTGTCACAGCTTACCCTTCCCCCTCCCCATATCCTCAAGTCCATCCTCTAGGAGGTCTGTATCTTTATTCCTGTTTCACCCCTAGGTTCTTCATGACTTTTTTTTTTTTCTTAAATTCCATATATATGTGTTAGCATATGGTATTTGACTTTCTCTTTCTGACTTATTTCACTCTGTATGACAGACTCTAGGTCCATCCACCTCATTACAAATAGCTCAATTTTGTTTCTTTTTATGGCTGAGTAATATTCCATTGTATATATGTGCCACATCTTCTTTATCCATTCATCCGATGATGGGCACTTAGGTTGTTTCCATCTCCAGGCTATTGTAAATAGAGCTGCAATGAACATTTTGGCACATGACTCTTTTTGAATTATGGTTTTCTCAGGGTATATGCCCAGTAGTGAGATGGCTGGCTCATATGGTAGTTCTATTTGTAGTTTTTTAAGGAATCTCCATACTGTTCTCCATAGTGGCTGAACCAATTCACATTCCCACCAGCAGTGCAAGAGGGTTCCCTTTTCTCCACACCCTCTCCAGCATTTATTGTTTCTAGATTTTTTGATGATGGCCATTCTGACTGGTGTGAGATGATATCTCATTGTAGTTTTGATTTGCATTTCTCTAATGATTAATGATGTTGAGCATTCTTTCATGTGTTTGTTGGCAGTCTGTATATCTTCTTTGGAGAAATGTCTATTTAGGTCTTCTGTCAATTTTTGGATTGGATTGTTTGTTTTTTTTTGTTATTGAGCTGCATGAGCTGCTTGTAAATTTTGGAGATTAATCTTTGGTCAGTTGCTTCATTTGCAAATATTTTCTCCCATTCTGAGGGTTGTCTTTTGGTCTTGTTTAGGGTTTCCTTTGCTGTGCAAAAGCTTTGAAGTTTCATTATGTCCCATTTGTTTATTTTTATTTCATTGCTCTAGGAGGTGGGTCAAAAAGGATCTTGCTGTGATTTATGCCATAGAGTGTTCTACCTATGTTTTCCTCTAAGAGTTTGATAGTTTCTGGCCTTACATTTAGGTGTTTAATCCATTTTGAGCTTATTTTTGTGTATGGTGTTAGGGAGTTATCTAATCTCAAACTTTTACATGTACCTGTCCAGTTTTTCCAGCACCACTTATTGGAGAGGCTGTCCTTTCTCCACTGTGCATTTAGGCCTCTTTTATCAAAGATAAGGTGACCATATTCGCATGGGTTTATCTCTGGGCTTTCTCTCCTGTTCCATTGATCTATATTTCTGTTTTTGTGCCTGTACCATACTGTCTTGATTACTGTAGCTTTGTAGTATAGTCTGAAGTCAGGAAGCCTGATTCTTCCAGCTCAGTTTTTCATTCTCAAGGTTGCTTTGGCTATGCGGGGTCTTTTGTGTTTCCATACAAATTGTGAAATTTTTTGTTCTACTTCTGTGAAAAATGCCAGTGGTAGTTTGATAGGGATTGCATTGAATCTGTAGATTGCTTTGAGTAGAAGAGTCATTTTCACAATGTTGATTCTTCCAATCCAAGAAAATGGTATATCTCTCCATCTATTTGTATCATCTATAATTTCTTTCATCAGTGTCTCATAATTTTCTGCATACAGGTCTTTTGTCTCCTTAGGTAGGTTTATTCCTAGATATTTTATTCTTTTTGTTGCAATGGTAAATGGGAGTGTTTTCTTGATTTCACTTTCAGATTTTTCATCATTAGTGTATAGGAATGTCAGAGATTTCTGTGCATTAATTTTGTATCCTGCTACTTTATCAAATTCATTGATTAGCTCTAGTAGTTTCTGGTAGCATCTTTAGGATTCTCTATGTATAGTATCGTCATCTGCAAACAGTGATAGCTTTGCTTCTTCTTTTCCAATTTGGATTCCTTTTATTTCCTTTTCTTCTCTGATTGCTGTGGCTAAAACTTCCCAAACTATGTTGAATAAGAGTGGTGAGAGTGGACAACCTTGTCTTTTTCCTGATCTTAGTGGAAATGCTTTCAGCTTTTCACCATTAAGGACGATGTTGTATGTGAGTTTGTCATATATGGCCTTTATTATGTTGAGGAAATTTCCTTCTATGCCTACTTTCTGGAGGGTTTTTATCATAAATGGGTGTGGAATTTTGTCAAAAGCTTTCTCGACATCTATTGAGATGACCATATGTTTCTTCTCTTTCAATTTGTTAATATGGTGTATCATGGTGATTAATTGTGTATATTGCAGATTCCTTGCATTCCTGGAATAAACCCCACTTGATCATGGTGTATGATCCTTTTAATGTGCTGCTGGATTCTGCTTGCTAGCATTTTGTTGAGGAATTTTGCGTCTATGTTGATCAGTGATATTGGCCTGTAGTTTTCTTTTTTTGTGACATATTTGTCTGGATTTGATATCAGGGTGATGGTGACCTCGTAGAATGAGTTTGGGAGTGTTCCTCCCTCTGCTACATTTTGGAAGAGTTTGAGAAGGATAGGTTTTAACTATTCTCTAAATATTTGATAGAATTCGCCTGTGAAGCCATCTGGTCCTGAGGTTTTGTTTTTTGGAAAATTTTTAATCATAGTTTCAATTTCAGTGCTTGTGATTGGTCTGTTAACATTTTTTACTTCTTCCCAATTCAGTCTTGTCAGATTGTGCATTTCTAAGAATTTGTCCATTTCTCCCAGGTTGTCCATTTTATTGGCATAGAGTTGCTTGTAGTAATCTCTCATGATCTTTTATATTTCTGCAGTGTCAGTTGTTACTACTCCTTTTTCATTTCTACTTCTATTGATTTGAGTCTTCTCCCTTTTTTTCTTGATGAGTCTGGCTAATGGTTTATCAATTTTGTTTACCTTCTCAAAGAACCAGTTTTTAGTTTTGTTGATCTTTGCTATTGTTTCCTTCATTTCTTTTTCATTTATTTCTGATCTGATCTTTATGATTTCTTTCCTTTTATTAACTTTGGGGTTTTTTGTTCTTCTTTCTCTAATTGCTTTAGGTGCAAGTTTAGATTGTTCTTTCAAGATGTTTCCTGTTTCTTAAGGTAGGATTGTATTGCTATAAACTTCCCTCTTAGAACTGATTTTGCTGCCTCCCACAGGTTTTGTGTCATCATGTCTCCACTGTCATTTGTTTTTGGCTATTTTTTGATTTCCTCTTTGATTTCTTCAGTGATCACTTTGTTATTAAGTAGTGTATTGTTTAGCCTCCATGTGTTTGTATTTTTTACAGATCTTTTCCTGTAATTGATATCTAGTCTCATAGCATTGTGGTCAGAAAAGATACTTGATGCAATTTCAATTTTCTTAAATTTACCAAGGCTTGATTTGTGACCCAAGATACGATCTATACTGGAGAATGTTCCATGAGCACTTGAGAAAAATGTGTATTCTGTTGTTTTTGGATGGAATGTCCTACAAATATCAATTAAGTCCATCTTCTTTAATGTATCATTTAAAGCTTGTGTTTCCTTTTTTATTTTCATTTTGGATGATCTGTCCATTGGTGAAAGTTGGGTGTTAAAATCCCCTACTGTGATTGTGTTACTATCGATTTCCCCTTTTATGGCTGTTAGTATTTGCCTTATATATTGAGGTGCTCCTATGCTGGGTGCATAAATATTTACAAATGTTAAATCTTTTTCTTGGATCTATCCCTTGCTCATTGTGTAGTGCCCTTCTTTGTCTCTTCTAATAGTCTTTATTTTAAAGTCTATTTTGTCTGATATGAGAATTGCTACTCCAGCTTTCTTTTGGTTTCCATTTGCATGGAATACCTTAATCCATCCCCTCACTTTCAGTCTGTATGTGTCTCTAGGTCTGAAGTGGGTCTCTTATAGACAGCACATATATGGGTCTTGTTTTTTATCCATTCAGCCAATCTGTGTCTTTTGGTGGGACTTTCATTCCATTTACATTTAAGGTCATTATTGATATGTATGTTGCTATTCCCATTTCTTAATTGTTTTGGGTTTCTTGTTGTAGGTCATTTCATTCTGTTGTGTTTCTTGACTAGAGAATATCCTTTAGCATTTGTTTTAAAGCTGGTTTGGTGGTGCTGAACTCTCTCAGCTTTTGCTTGTCTGTAAAAGTTTTAATTTCTCCATCAAATCTGAATGAGATACTTGCTGGGTAGAGTAATCATGGTTGTAGGTTTTTCTCCTTCATCACTTTAAATATGTCCTGCCAGTCCCTTCTGGCTTCCAGAGTTTGTGCTGAAAGATCAGCTGTTAACCTTATGGGGATTCCCTTGTGTGTTATTTATTTTTCCCTTGCTGCTTTTATTATGTTTTCTTTGTACTTAATTTTTGACAGTTTGATTGACATGTGTCTTGGCGTGTTTTTCTTTGGATTTATCCTGTATGGGACTCTCTGTGCTTCCTGGGCTTGATTAACTATTTCCTTTCCCATATTAGGGAAGTTTTCAACTATGACCTCTTCTAATTTTTCTCAGTCCCTTTCTTTTTCCCTTCTTCTTTGGAAACCCCTATAATTCGAATGTTGGTGCATTTAATGTTGTCCCAGAGGTCTCTGAGACTGTCCTCGGTTCTTTTCATTCTCTTTTTCTTTATTCTGCTCTGCAGTAGTTATTTCCACTATTTTATCTTCCAGATCACTTATCCATTCTTCTGCCTCAGTTATTCTGCTATTGATCCCTTCTAGAGTATTTTTAATTTCATTTATTTTGTTGTTTATCATTGCTTGTTTCATCTTTAGTTCTTCTAGGTCCTTGTTAAATGTGTCTTGCCTTTTGTCTATTCTATTTCCAAGATTTTGAATCATCTTTACTATCATTAATCTGAATTCTTTTTCAGGTAGACTGCCTATTTCCTCTTCATTTGTTAGGTCTGGTGGGTTTTTATCTTGCTCCTTCATCTTCTGTTTGTTATTCTGTTTTCTCATTTTGCTTATCTTACTGTGTTTAGGGTCTCCTTTTTGCAGGCTGCTGGTTCATAGTTCCCGTTGTTTTTGGTGTCTGTCCCCAGTGGCTAAAGTTTGTTCAGTGGCTTGTGTAGGATTCCTGGTGGAGGGGACTAGTGCCTGTGTTCTGGTGGATGAGGCTGGATCTTGTCTTTCTGGTAGGCAGTTCCACGTCTGGTGGTGTGTTCTGGGGTGTCTGTGGACTTATTATGATTTTAGGCAGCCTCTCTGCTGATGGGTGGGGTTGTGTTCCTGTCTTGCTAGTTTGGCCTAGGGTGTCCAGCACTGTAGCTTGCTGGTCATTGAGTTAAGCTGGGTGTTGGCATTGAGATGGATCTCTGGGAGATTTTCGCCGTTTGATATTCCGTGGAGCTCAGAAGTCTTTTGTGGACCAGTGTCCGGAAGTTGGCTCTCCCACCTCAGAGGCACAACGCTGACTCCTGGCTGCAGCACCAAGAGCCTTTCATCCACATGGCTCAGAATAAAGGGGAGAAAATGTAGAAAGAAAGAAAGAAAGAAAGAAAGAAAGAAAGAGGATAAAGAAAATAAAATAAAGTTAGGTAAAATAAAATAAAGTTATTAAAATAAAAAATAATTATTATGAAAAAAAAATTTTAAGTAAAAAAAAAATTAAAAAGGACAGACAGAACCCCAGGACAAATGATGAAAGCAAAGCTATACAGACAAAATCTCACACAGAAGCATACACATGCACACTCACAAAAAGAGGCAAAGGGGAAAAAATCATAAATCTTGCTCTCAAAGTCCACCTCCTCAATTTGGGATGATTTATTGTCTATTCAAGTATTCCACAGATGCAGGGTCCATCAATTGATTGTGGAGCTTTAATCCGCTGCTTCTGAGGCTGCTGGGAGGGATTTCCCTTTCTCCTCTTTGTTCACACAGCTCCTGGGGTTCAGCTTTGGATTTAGTCCTGCCTCTGCATGTAGGTCGCCGTAGGACATATGTTCTTTGCTCAGACAGGACGGGGTTAAAGGAGCCGCTGATTCAGGGGCTCCAGCTCACTGAGGCCAGGGGTAGGGAGAGGTACAGAGTGCAGGGCAAACCTGCGGTGGCAGAGGCCAGCATGACATTGCACCAGCCTGAGGCGCGCCGTTCGTTCTCCCGGGGAAGTTGTCCCTGGATCCTGGGACCCTGGCCGTGGTGGGCTGCACAGGCTCCTGGTAGGGGTGTTGTGGACAGTGACCTGTGCTCACACACCGGCTTCCTGGTGGCGGCAGCAGCAGCCTTAGCGTCTCATGCCCATCTCTGGGGTCTGCGCTGTTAGCTGCGGCTCGTGCACCCAGTCTCTGGAGCTCCTTTAAGCAGTGCTCTTAATCCCCTCTCCTCATGCACCAGGAAACAAAGTGGAAAGAAAAAGTCTCTTGCCTCTTCTTTTTTCCCGGACTCCCTCCCGGCTAGCCGTGGTGCACTAACCCCCATTCAGGCTGTGTTCACGTCGCCAACCCCAGTCCTCTCCCTGACCTCCGACCAAAGCCGGAGACTCAGCTCCTAGCCTTGCCCACCCTGGCGGGTGAGCAGACAAGCCTCTCAGGCTGGTGAGTGCTGGTTGGCACCGATGCTCTGTGCGGGAATCTTCCTGCTTTCCCCCCGCACCCCTGTTGCTGAGCTCTCCTCCACTGCTTGAAGCTTCCCCCCTCCGCCACCTGCCGTCTCCACCCACCAAGGAACTTCTATTGTGTGGAAACCTTTCCTCCTTCACAGCTCCCTCCCACTGGTGCAGGTCCCATCCCTATTCTTTTGTCTCTGTTTATTCTTTTTTCTTTTGCCCTACCCAGGTACGTGGGGACTTTCTTGCCTTTTGGGAGGTCTGAGGTCTTCTGCCAGCATTCAGTAGGTGTTCTGTAGGAGTTGTTCCACGTGTAGATGTACTTCTGATGTATCTTTGGGGAAGAAGGTGATCTCCACGTCTTGCTCTTCTGCCATCTTCCCCCTCTCTCCATTTTATCAATTTCTAAAAAAAAGTTTCTTTCAATTTCTATCCCAATAATAATGTATTAAACATTAGCATTCCTAAATTATGACAAAATAATAAGGGAAACAGTTCTCATCAAGGGTGATCTTTTAATGTTTGTGTTTTGTTATTACTGAGTATTTTTTGCATTTACCTTTTTCTTCTTCTGTTATTTGTGTCTGTGTCTTTTGCCCACATTTTTTATTATAGTACATGTCTTTCTTATTTATTTGAAAGAGTTTATGCATCAAGTTTTTTAAATCTTTCATTGGGAGGTGGTTTTATTTCTGTACCTGGGTATGATTCAAGGATTTATACTTGTTTTACTAAAGCCAATGTGGTATAGGTTATTATAAAACAAACAAACAAACAAACAAAAACTACTTCAAATCAAATCTGAGGAGTTTTCTTTTGTTGATTGAATGGTAAATAGTATTTTGGTAAATTACTGATATACAGATGTTGCTTAATATGTGACTTTTAGATATTAGACATTAGGGTATTCAATATATCCATTAATTGTGCCAACATATGGATACACTCATTTCATTAATTATGCTATTTTTTAATGATTCTGAATCCTGGGTGTCAATATCCAGAATTATTGAATAAAACTTAGGGAATACAATGTAATTTTATCTATAGAGAAGTGAATGCTTTTAAAATCAGAATCATGAGAAGACTATTATGCAGAGATTTTTCTGTTAAGGTAAGGCTTCATTAATGTCTCTCTGCTCTACTCTCATGTGCTAGAAGGTATCCATGAAAAATTATATAGTTACGGGAATGGTCAAATTTTCTGTGTAAATCAAAAGAGCTTTGGTATCTCTCTGGTGTAGATCAATTAATCTTAAAAATTACTTTTGTATTCCATTTCACTCATAAAAGTGTCTCAGGATAACACTGAGATCATACTAATAATAACTCTGAAATCATACTAATGTAAGCTAAACTGTTATGACATTATAAATGAGTTTAACAAGAACTATAGCAAATACAATGTGGGGGGTCACTTCATCAGATTTATTCTCTAGAAAGATCCCTCTGATTATATAGTTGACAATGAATTAGAGTATAGCTTGACTGAGGACTCAAAACAATCGTCTAAAAGCTAGTAAAATAATCTTAAAAATAACATGATGGATTAAACAAGATACCGGAAGTGGAGAAAGAGAGAGTTTAAAGGGTATTAAAGAATAGAAAATAAACTTAGTAATATTGGGGGGTGGGACTGGGGTGAATGATAGAAAATATTCCAAGACTATACCAGCTTCTACCATGAGTCAAAGAAATTAGGGCCAGAGGAAGTGCAGAAATTATGTCAGACATAGATAAATTGTGTACAAACTTACATGCCTTTGAGATGTGAAAGTGGAAAATGCAGAAACAAATTCTGGAATTCACAAAGATTTGAAGGGTAGATATGAATTAAGAAGAATCCAGGACAAAGGATTAAATAAGCCAAAGGAGAATAAGGTGAAATAATTTTTAAGGAGAGCTGAGGACAGATTAATAATGCATACCAATTTATAAGAAAGTCCCTAACTCATTGACTATCTTTAGCAACAAACTGATTGGTTGCAATCTCAGAGGCAATGTTTTATTGAAGTGTAAAAGTCAGATTTCTATTGATTTAGAAGTGAACGTAAGATCAGAAAGTAAGTCATTGATACACCAAATCTTGCTAAATTGTCTGACAAGGTATAATACCTATTTGGGAATTTTGATATCCCAAGTGTAAGAATAAGGATAGTGGACAGATCTGTGTTAATATTTGATGAAATTTTGATGTGATTGACAAAGAAGTCCCTGATAGAATTGCAAGGAAAATTCTTTTGATTTGGAGGATCACAAAACAAAACAAAAACAGGTCCTTGTTTCTTATGGTTTTCTAATAGAGACAGAATAAGCAGCTATGGCACTCCAGTGGACCACATGTCCTGATTGCCCATTATAAACTGGAAGTTATCTCGCCCACTAAGTAATAGAGTTGAATCTGTGCACCAACGCTTATGTCTTTTTCAGTGGAAGTGTTGTAGGATCTTGGGACTCTTGAATTTTCAGAGTACATCCTGAAACACAAGTAAGTTGCATGAGCAAGGGGTGCTTACTACTGCTTTCTGTTTGCTGTTCCTCAACCTATACCTTCGACCACATTGGAATTCTTATGACCTGAAGAAGAAAAACAGCATGATTGATTTGGAAATAATTTCTCAAATAATCTGACACACCCATATGTGGAAAGCTGATAGCACTATAGCCCCACTCAATGGTGTCTCTAATGAAAAATGGTAAAGAAAAATCCTAACAATGGGCAAAACTCTGAGCCGTGTGTCTGGCTGTTTAATTTTCCTGAGGGGGGAAGGATGGTAGAGTTAAGTGTTTACATGCATTTTTTTGTCAAGAATTTGGAAGAAATAAGATTGCAAATCTCTAATACGAAAATCAAGGTAGATTCATGGATGATAGTAATGGGCTGAATGTGATGATATCTGCATAACATGTGAAAGTAACAGGGGAAGTTTTTAATGAGTACAAATAAAATAATCTCTTGTGGATGTCCAATAGATATTTTCTGTCCCTCCTTCAAACATTGGGCTTTGTTCTGATGTGACCACGGGGAATAACAGAAGATAGTCATGGGTCAAACATCTTGGACCTCTCCTCCTTAAGACTGATTTAGATGTAGCTGTTGCTGAGTAGCCAACCTACCAACTATGAATGTTAACACTAACAGCCTACTTCCTTGGGGAGTCAACCACTCAACTGGGGCTGATTACACTGAAATTCCTCCAACAGGAAAATAAAGGAATAGATCCTTGTGTTGAATTTGGTTATCTGCCTTGCCCCTACACTTTTGTCCCAATTTTTCTTTGTGAATTTCTAAAATGCTTTATTCCATACAATTTTGCTGCTGCACAGAGAATTCATCTTAGAAAAAGTAGAATGTGCATAGAACTCACTTTTCTTGTCATGTCCTCCATAACCCCTAAATATCAGGTCTGATAGAATCTGTAGAACTAATACAAGAAATTTCCTCTAGAAGACTACGTTATGGCACCAGCTATGAGACAACGACTTGTAAGGCCAATGAATGAGACACTAAATACACAAATGAAAGAAGGTCAGACCATAAATTGTCATAGATATAACTCTGACCTACAATCTCTGCAGCAACCAGCCAAGTAGGCCAAACTACAGTTTTTGCCACAACCAGTCCATAATGGTCAGGGCTTGGAAAACAGCTGCCAGCCTCCACTTTGTCCTCACTTACAAATTGGGTTGAACCAGAAAAAGTCGACTGTGGTCTCCAAACAAATCACTTAAGATACAGTACTTCTAATTAATCTGCCTCCAGCTGCCCCCACCAACAACCTTCACATAGAGAATTCCTGAAACCCTCCCTCTCATTAATATAAAGCTTTCCACTCTCTTGACTGGTTTTGATTCTCTACAAAACACAAGTGACGATGGCTGACTCTGTCACTATAGAAAGTTGTGAATAAACAGCCTCTGTTTTTTTTCACGTATAAGTAGTATTTGTTTTTCTGGAGGCTACACTAGAAAAGGTGTTCACTGTCTGTCACCATGGATCCCAGCCTGCGATCAGACACTTTATACATGTGAGTTCCTTGTGTATTACTGGTAATGACTTGATAAGTCTGTTGGTAATACAAATGGAGGGAAGAAGGCACATTTAAGAGATACTATTAAGATGTTACCTAATGAAAATGAATTAAATATAGCAATACCTATTTGGGTCCACAGATCTTTATTAAATAGGGAATATACAAATAAGAACAAATTATGGGGATTTCAAGGAAAAGTTTAATGTTTAAAGTGCTTATACATGTTGGTCAGTGGACCAGAGCTTAAACAAAAGTTGTAAAAATCTGAAACGAGATTTAGAGTCCCCACTGTAACAGCTTGCAGTTGAATACATGGATGTAGATAATGTCATTCAGGTACTCTAACCCAGAAGGTATGTGTATATAAAAATGGCAAAGGTCTGAGAGATAACCTGAAGATCAACCTATAAAACACAGATGTCAAAAAAGATTGCATTAAGGGCTTCCCTGGTGGCGCAGTGGTTGAGAGTCCGCCTGCCAATGCAAGGGACACGGGTTCGTGCCCCGGTCCGTGAAGATCCCACATGCCGTGGAGCGGCTGGGCCCGTGAGCCATGGCCGCTGAGCCTGCGTGTCTGGAGCCTGTGCTCCGCAACGGGAGAGGCCACAACAGTGAGAGGCCCGCGTACCAAAAAAAAAAAAAAAAAGATTGCATTAAATAAATGGAGAAAGAACATCCACAGAATAAAAGCTAAGTGAGAATGGTGCATGAGATTCAGTAAAACAGACAACTTTGAGAAAAAGAGAAGGTTGAACTCTGTCAAATGCCCCAGAAAGGATTAAGTAAGATAAGAATGAGCAGGAAGACCACAATGGTATTAGTGAGCTCATATGCATTGACGTGATGGGAAAGGATGCCAGAATATAATTGATTGAGGATTGCTGATGACACAAATGAGCAGCACCAGAAAATGGAACTTACTCTATAAAGAGGCAGGACAAAACAATAAACAGACTGCACATCTCAAAAGAGAATTTAATTCATATAATTTATTCCATACCAATAAAATGGTATTTTATACAGTTTTAAAAACTTATGTTGGACAGTAACATTTACTAATGTGGGGTTACATTAAACTATATTAATAAGAAAAGAAGCAAATAGATATAGTTAGATAGATTTCTAATTTCAAAAAACAAAAAGTCTTTGTGAATGTGTTTACCAAAAACATTAGTAAGCAGTATTCTCTCTTTAATAAGAAATGTTTTTTTATACTCATGAAAAGAATGTTGCTTATTTTCAAAACTCTATATGATGAATATACACAAATTTTTAAAATAGAAATAAAACGAACAAAGCATGGCATATTTAATGATGAGAGAGATAATTATAGCTGTTCTGCTATTTTTAATAGGGAAATATGTTGCTATTGAAACAAAATTTATGTGTAAGTTTTTGGTTGATATGTTATGACAGCTGTGCAAACCACCCAAAACAGGATATAGGCTATTTCCATAATCCAAGAAATTTTTGTCTACTGCTGTCTAGTACATTCCTCACTTCATCCAGATATAACCATTTTCTCATCCTTAACATCATAGATCATTTTTGTCTATTTTTTTGACTTCATATAAATGGAATCATAGATTATGTATTATTTTTGTCTGCCTTCTATAGCTCAGCATAATGCTTTTGATATTCACTTATGCTGTTATGTGTACATATAGTTCATTTTTTTATTGATGAGCAGTATTCCAATATATGGAAATATCAAAACCTGACTATCTATTATCATACTGATATATATTTGGTTGGTTTCTAATGTTTGGCTATTATGATAAAGGATGCTGTAAACATTTTTATATAATCCTTTTACATAAAACATTTCTTCAAAGTTGATACACAATCTTCCACTTCAGTCAGCAATGCACGAGAATTTCAACTGAGCCCTTTTTGTCAACAATCAGTATTATCAGTTTGTTGTGTTTTTAGTCTTTGTTTCACTGACAATGTAATAATATTGGCAATTTTTCATATACCTATTGATCATGTCTCTATCTTCTTTTGTAGAATGTTTTTCAAGTTTATTATTCATGTTTAATTAGCTCTTTTGAATATTTATTATGGATTTATTATGTATGGATATGTCCATGCCACTCTCTCACATCATCCCAGCTTTCCCTTCCCCCTCCCTGTGTCCTCAAGTCCATTCTCTACATCTGTGTCTAGGTTGATCAGAACCATTTTTTCTTTTTTTTTTAGATTCCATATATATGTATTAGGATACAGTATTTGTTTTTCTCTTTCTGACTTATTTCATTCTGTATGACAGACTCTAAGTCCATACGCCTCACTACAAATAACTCAATTTCATTCCTTTTCATACTGAGTAATATATTTGTCTTTCTCTCCTCTGTCTGACTTATTTCACTTAGCAAAATAACCTCCAGGTCCATCCATGTTGCTGCAAATGGCAGATTTTCATTATATATACATACAAAATAAATAAATATATATATATATGTATATGCCACTTCTTCTTTATCCATTCATCTGTCGATGGACACTTAGGTTGCTTTCATGTCCTGGCTATGGTAAATAGAGCTACAATGAACATTGTGGTACATGACTCTTTCTGAACTATGGTTTCTCAGGGTATATGCCCAGTAGTGGTATTGCTGGGTCGTATGGTAGTTCTATTTTTCGTTTTTTACGGAACCTCCACACTGTTCTCCATTTCTGAGCTATGTGAAATACAGATGATTTTTTCAATATCTGTAATTTGCCTTTTCTCTCCAAAATGCTGTCTTTTCATAAGCTGGTAACTTTTATTTTCATAAAATCCAATCACCATTTTTAATGATTAAATTGTCCTATGTAAAAAAATCTTATTTTACCCCAAGTTGTGAAGATAGTTTTCCCTGTAGGGGTTTCATGTTCTAATTTATCCTTTTAAGTCTATAATCCATCCTGAATTAATATTTTTATTAAGGTAGGTAGATGTCAAGACTATTACTTTTTTCTTATGACTATACAGCTGTTCCAGAATCTTTTCTTAAAAAAATATCTTTCATTCTCTTCATTGAATTGACTCGGTGCCATTGTTAAAAATTGACCGTAGACAAACAGATCTATTTTTGGACTTTTAATTCTCTTCCATTTATCTATTTCTCTCTACTATCTATAACACATCTCTAGATTAATATATCTTCCTTGTAAATCTTCAGATCAGGTAAAGTAAGTCTTCCAAATATGTTTTATCTATCTATCTATCTATCTATCTATCTATCTATCTATCTATCTCTATATATATATATATATAATTATTATTTTAGCTCTTTTAGGTCCTCTGCTTTTCCATCAAGTTTTAGAATAAAAGTTTCTCAGGGGGCGGAGTGTGGGGAACTTCTGACATTTTGATTGGGAATGTGCTAAATTCATAGATAAATCTGAGGAGGTTTGAAACCTTAATAATGCTGGATTTTTCAGTACATGAACATTTATCACCCAATTAGTTTGAGTCCTCTTTAAGTTATGCCTAAATGTTGTTTTGTAGTTTTTGGTAGTTTTGATAGTTTTCCATGCAGAGGTCTTAGACATTTTACAGTGGATTTGTTGCTGAGTATTAGTTGTTTTTGATGATATTTTTAGATGATATTCTGTGTGTATATACATAAATTATATATGTAATTCATTTATACAAATTATATATATAATTAATGGATATAATGTCATGCTACAATTTCTGATATGTATTCGTGCATACTGTATGTATAGTGTAATGTGTATATATGCATTTTTTTATGTTATGGACAAGTATTTGCTAAAAGTTACACTTACACCTACATTGAGCAACATAAACAATATTGTCCCAGGGCAAGAACAAGTAAATAGAAAATAACAACAAAAGAGTTGCCTAGAGGAAGCAAGAAAATACTTCAAACATGAAGAGGCATTGAGAATAGACAAAACGCTTAGCTATCTCTGTCAAATGGAATCCGAGGGGTCTTAGCTTTGGTTGGGTGTTTGTTTCTAAGTTCCTGCTGGGTGTAAGATGTTTCACTGAACTTTTGTATTAACCTACAACACAGGATTTGGCCTGTAACCACGTCTGATAAACACGATCTGACATCCAGACCTTAATCCTGTCAAGATTTGATTTATGGCAACTGTCTTTTCTACTTGATGAGCATTCATTTTGCCCAGACCAACACAGCTTAGCAGACTTCAGGGTCAGTAAAATTTTCAATTTACTGTTCTCTTTTACTCTCTCTCTCATAAACACACGCACACACATACATTTTCCCCTCTCCTTTTATTATTAAAAAATGAACTAAAATTAACAATATGTGAATTGTTATAGGCAGTTATAAAGGAAAGCATCTCCCTAATCCCACTTTTTTTCACATATAGCACTCTCAACTATTTCCGCAATAGAGATTACATATTTTGTTTCATGTTGTCTTTAATTTTCCTTTCTTGGTGATAATTTGGCCTATGTATAAATAAAACTATAACTTAATATTCATTGTTTACTTTTCAGATACATCTCGGTAACTGACATTTAAAATTACCAAAAATGTTGTAGTAATAGACACTATATATATGTATATACATCCACACACTACACACACACACACACACACACACACACTACATTCAATTAATTTTTATCAGTAAAAGATTTTACACCAGAATAAAGGGAAGTAGGTTCATGAAGAATAATAGTGTCTATTTAATTTCAAGATAGGAATTTTAAACTTTTATAAAGCGAGGGATGTTTGGAGTGCTATCAAGGATATAGCATGATGAAAATATATTCTTCAAATGAGATATGTTTTGAGAATTTGATCTAATGAATCAATTGGGAAACAAGTAGAGGTCAGACATATTTCAAAATTTAAACATGAGATTGTGAAGGCATTATTTTTTTGGCATGGTTGCTTTGTACACCTTTTCAGAGAAATGAGTGTTATTGCACTAGTAAAACAAATTATGCTGCAAACATAGGTATGGAAAATATGTCTTCAACAGTGAAATATATATGATACAAGATTTTCAAAAAATGCAGTATCATGTTTGGCTCAAATGTTGAATAGATATCTAAAAATATTTTATAATGTTTGAATATGTAAACAAAAAGAAAATTTAAAAAGTTAGTAATATATGTCTAATGAAAGACTGGAAGGAATTCCCAGAAGATGAGTCAGAGAAGATATGGGTATATAAATAGTTATAATACTATGACAAGCAAGTGTCTCAGATTCTAGGCATATGGATTTCCAGAATAAAAGACATAAAGAAAAAAGACCTATTCCAGACCACAGCATTAGGAAATTAGGAGACTATGGATAAGAATAAGTATATTAAAACCTTTCAGAAAGGGAAAAATATCACATATCTTTATTTGGGAATCTAGAGTTTCATGTCTCAAAACTGGCAATTGTCCTTAAAAGTAAGTGAAAAAATGCTGCAAATTTTCTGAGAGAAAAAGAGAAATATGAAATTTGTAACCCAGCTAAATCATCAATCACAAAGGTCAAGTAAAAAACTTTTCAAGCATTCAAGATCTCAAAAAATTATATCTCCCAGGTCCCCTTTCTAAGGAAACTGCTGAAGGATGCGTTCCAACAAAACAAGTGACGGCAGTTTCCAGGTGGGTGGTGGAGTGTATTTCAGAGATAAGGTTGGAGCTCAGACCAGAATAGGATAAATGGGTGCAGGATTCCAGGAGAGATTTCTCTAGGAAGGAAAGGTGTCTGAATATATTAAAACAATAATTTGGAGAAAGTATTAGTGATCAGTATATAGGAATAAAACAATACTTAGTTCTTAGTGTCAACTAATGCAAAATATGGGAGAAAATTTAATTTAATAATAACATACTACGTGATTCATCTGTGAATGACTACCTACTATGACAAAACATACAAATTGATGTGGTCAATATTTTATTTTCCTCAATCTTGCCTCTCCCATGGCAGAGCACAAGTTCCGGACGCGCAGGCTCAGCGGTCATGGCTCACGGGCCCAGCCGCTCCGCGGTATGTGGAATCTTCCCGGACCGGGTCACGAACCCATGTTCCCTGCATCAACAGGCGGACTCTCAACCACTGCGCCACCAGGGAAGCCCGACTTTCCTGCCTCTTGGCATGACATTTATGTGACGTGTGTGGTGAGGCTGGAGGACCAGGAGAAGGAGTAGAATCTTTTCTTGCCATAGTTATAAGGCAAAAGATAACACATGAATATTAAAAATTAAAATAAGCATATGATCGTATTGTTTATATGGAAATGAAACCCAGAAGAAATAGTTAAAAGTTGGCTGACCCATGACATAACAATCAAGAATATCAAAGAATGGAAGGGGATTTTCTATGGGAAAAAATAACATTTTACATTATATAATGTTGTATTTAGGTGAATAAAGGTTTAAGGACAACAAAAATGTTACAGATTTGTAAATGTGCAAATGAACGTCAAACATGAAAATTATATATATATATATATAGTGTGTGTGTGTGTGTGTGTGTGTGTGTGTGTGTGGTACACGGGCCTCTCATTGTTGTGGCCTCTCCCCTTGCGGAGCAGAGGCTCCAGACCCGCAGGCTCAGCGGCCATGGCTCACGGACCCAGCCGCTCCACGGCATGTGGGATCTTCCCAGACCGGGGCACGAACCCGTGTTTCCTACATCGGTAGGCAGACTCTCAACCACTGCGCCACCAGGGAAGCCCAAAATAATATTTTTATAAGTGAAAATGAAACAATCAGACATGGCAAGCAAAGTATCAATTTTCTCACATATTAGGACATATTTTTATTTTGGAATGATGGGTGAGATTTTGAGCCCTATATGAAGCACCATGGTCCAATATGAGAGCCACTTCTTTTCTAGAACATCTGATTGTGTTCCCTCCTTATGTCACTGCTCCCATACTCCAGCCAGCTATGCCTCATAACCTACATGTTCTAGGTTTATGATACACAATCTAGAGAGAAGTGGTATATGCTGATGAAATATTTTGTTGAAAGGCATTCAGCTTTCCTCTGGAAATTACCATTATCAAGTTCATAAGGTTTTGAATGACTTTGACCTAAGTGATTGATATATTTACAAGAAGAATTTAAGGTCTTCATCTCCCTGTGTGTCCCCAGCAGTGAGAGGGTCATTTCAGGACTCTTCCTTTCCAAACCAATCCCTGAACATAGCAAATATTTCTTTACCTCATATTTCTCATACATCTTTTTACAACTTCTCTTTCAACATTTTGTGCAAAAGAAAAAGCCATTAACACCTGGGCAACAACCAGATTAAATCTGATGCAAACCATGTTAATCACAACCATATTCCTAGGTCAATATTTTGATACCTTCTTAGCTCAATTTTTCTTTTTCTCTCTTTATCAATAGTTATTTGACACATTTTATATGTGTTCATGAAGGCATTTAATTATCTAATTTTTTACAACTAAGTAAATCTATCTCTCTGTCCAGTTTGGTTTCTGGTAGTATCAAAACCTGTGAGGAGTTTCAGTCAGCTGTATTAAATATTTTGTTATCTGCTTTATAGTTATATCTTTAAGCCTATAGACCCTTTGTTACACTATGTGATCATATTAGAAGGATTTACAGTTATAGCAGAAATGTCTTAATTATTTTCCTCTACTCTTCTAAGTTTTAACAGAGCTTCTAACAATAGCCGTCAAAAAGTATGTTTACACCTTCCTTTCATTTGTTATTCTATGTTAATTCATCTAGCACATTCTCCAAGATATAAATCTGTTTCTTCCAATCACATTGGTAATATGTTCGCTTTTAAACTCCTTCAAGATTTTCACCCCTTCATACAAAAGATGTGTAGAGAACTCTAAAGGCATCAAACTATTGCCATTTCCTTCCATTGCCTCCTTTTCTTCCTACTGAATCCTGTTTTAGACACTATGATGCATAGTTCAAAAAACAATTCTGTTGCTGCCAACTGTTAGTACAACAGGTTGATTTGCTAAGATAGGTTGCATGAATCAGATGTTACCCAATCCCCAATTTTACTGATATAAAAGACGGTGCAAAATTCAAACACAGGCAAAATATTGGTTTCCTTGAGAAGTGTGAAATCCGTGAGAGCTACCAAATTTGTCTTTTTTTCCCCTCTGCTTCAGGGTGAATTTTGGCTTTAGAATAACAGCACTGTATTGGTCAAAAGAGAGTTTTTAATGTTGGAATGTCTATGTTTTATACTCCTTAAATCACATAGGTTATCTGACTACCCCTCATTCTCCAAGCCATATCTTATAAGTCCATAAATACTATTTTTATTTATAGTATGAGGATATCAGCTATCTCCAGATAAAGTAATTTTGTAGATAGAGACTCCTCTTTCCACTATTAAATACAATTAACATGTTTGTAGGCAGATCTGGTCCAAATCATTAAAATATTACTTGAAGGTCTTTTCTCCTGGCTTCACTAGCAAGGAAGGAATAGCTATAGAACTGCTGTTTCATACTTTACTCCCCACAGGCCTTATTTTTTTTTTCCTTTGTGTAATGGAATTTGGAAAATATTTTCAAATACTCAAAACATTGATATAAAATTAGTCGAATTCTTGGTCTCTCATTCGTCACATGCCAAATATGGACTTTTGTTTGAGAGAGGAAATACATACTCATTAAGACATGAGCTCTGCAATTATATGCTCTGGATTTGAATTCTGACTCTGACACTGACTACTCATATAACTTTGGGCAATTTCTTAATTTCTCTTACTCTAGTTCCCTCATTGTCAGTTGGGATATTAGTACCACCTAATTCATATGGTCAATATGAATATTAAATAAGTCAAAGCAAATAAAGCCCTTAGGAGATGTACGACTCATTTTCACTTCAATATAACAGCTCTCATTAGCTGTCATACCCCAGTGATGTAGATCACCTTGTGTTCAAGTTTAAATAATTGCACTCATTTCTTGTACCCTTTTCATTTTCAAGCTCTTCATTTGTTCTCAGCTTTGCATTTTGGTTACTCTTATGATACATCCTTGATTTATTTTTCATATCTTCATTTCTTCTGAGAACCACAGGTCTATCCCTAAGTTTGTAACCTTTTGGAACCAACCAAACCCTTTAATGACAACACCAAACCCAAAACTTAAGCTAAAATTGAAGTACTGAGTTTAATTTAATCATTGGATAAAGATATTCTATGTTAGAAAGTGTCTTCTTCGCTTAACAATAGATTTACATTTCCCCTTATATTGCCAAGAAAAAAAAACAGCAAGCAGTTCATTTTTATGTTTAGTAACCAGACTCCTTTCAACTTACATATTCAGTTTGGAAGATTGCCAATCTATATTACAGATAGGCACTAAATTAATTCATTTGGGTCTTGATTCAGCTGTGTTTGCTCAGGCAGAATTTCTGCTTGAAGTTCCATTGACTCTGAGGTCAATAAAATCTTTGCATATATAAATCCTGATGAGTCAGGTCTTGAATAAGTATCTTGCAATTTCTCTGAATGCAATTCCTGCTACTGAATAGCCAAATGTATTTTGTGAAGGATTTCAAATGATTTTTTGAAAACAAGTGTGATTCACTGAGCAGAGCACTTGAAATTAAATGCAAGATAAACATAATATTCTTTCAAAACACTTTTTCTTCAATTATTAACTTGTAAATAATAGTGGGTGAATTTAGTTAAAAACATCTCATATGTACATTCTGCCTCTACTGATATTTGGATTTTAAACATCTTACATATATAATGTAATGCCATCACTTTTGATATCTGTGTTGAATGAATAGTAGTAAAATGAATCACTTGCTTGTTGCCTTCTGAAAGACAACACAAGATACTATTGACATCTGATGTGCCATAAAATCTGTTCTAGAATTCTCCACATTCAATTACAAATATACAAAGATGAGAAAGGTTATGTCCTAACAAGGATAATTAGAGCCTTTTCCAGTATCCTCCATAGTACCAAGCCTTCTAGACAGTCAGTGCTCTCAATATACCCAAATTTGATCAGACTCAAAGAATTAATTCAAAATCATCTGATGTACAAAATTAGAATATCAAGTAGTGAACCTGAAATAGGTCAAAATATTCCCACTTACCATCCAGAAATGTAAGTACAAAGAAATTTACCTTGAAAATTCATACCAGCAACAGGACAGTTTTATAGGATGTGAATGATCTAGGTTAAAGGAGATGAATAGTGTTAGGGAATGAAGTGGTCTCTTTGTATCTGGGATATATCTTAAAAATTTTACCAGTTGCTCATATACCAATCAGGGAACAGGAAGGAATTGATTTTACATTAAAACATCATCTGATGAGAATTTAATTTAAAAGACTATTTACAAAAGTGTGGATGGTGTACAGGAGATTATGTCAGTTAAATCTTGCTGTAAAACAAAGCTCCCCGAGGTTTTGTGTCTTAAACCATCAGCCACATATACAGCTTGAAATTCTGTGTTTTGGCCTTTTGGGTGGACACAGCTCGGGGGAGGGTTCTTTTGGTTTTAGCTGGCTTCCCTCATTCATCTGTAGTCACCTCCCAGGGCTTGGCAGGTGGCGAGCCACTACAGAGTGACCAGCAGGTCTCAACAATGTCCCTATGATCTCTCATTCACTAGTAGGCAAGACTGAGCCTTTCCCATGGTGGTTGGACAGGGCTACAAGTCAAACATCAGAAACAAGCATAGCATTTGAGAACTAAACTCAGAATTGGCTCATTGTCACTTTATTCATTTTTGCACAAAGCACTTTAAGATTTATCACCACAGAAACACTTCATCAGTTTTTCTTTAAAGCTTTTATATTCACTGAAATTATTCAAGGGGAAGCTGCCCTTGTCCAGAGGCTATGCCAAAGTTCATGGCCATAGACATGATGGTGGCAGGTCAAGAATTTCTCAGTCTTAACAATTAACAGATTATCAAGGATTAACAGGTAACAGGGAAAATCCTAAACTTAAAAAAAAAAATTAAAATTTGGTAAAAAAAAAAAACAGGAAAAAAGAAGAAATAAATTAGCAAAACTAGAAATTAATGCAATGAAAATGGAAGTAATAGAAATATAGGCATAAGGAAAAAACCCTCAAATTAAAAAACAACTGTCAAAGACAGAACAATATGAAAAAATTGGAAGTTTTGCAGCTGTACTGAATAGATTTTCCAGAACAAAGAATCAAATGACAAAGATTAAAAGTTTGGGAAAATATAAGACCCATAGGTAATCCATCAATGTTGACATTTCAACAACTGCATAAGATGCATTACAGAAAGAGGAAAACACAAAAATTGAAGAAAAGAAACTCATCACTGAAATTCTATTGTATTTTCTAGAATTACAAAGTCTTCAGATGGAAAGGACCCAGTTATTGCCCAGCAGAGTGAGTTATAAAGACCCTTTCCGAAAACCATTGTGAAAATTCTGTAATTACAAGGATAAATAATAGATTCTAGAAACATTCAGTAACAAACCACAACAAGAGCAAGCAAACAAATAAAAACACACCTTGAAAAGAATGAGAACTAGACTGTGTTAGACTTCATAACATGTATCACAGTTGAATAAATATCTGTGCCACTCTATTGTAAGCTACTTGAGGTTGGCAGCCTTTTTGATTATTCCATCACTATGTTAAAATAATTCATACTGTTTCTGAAGCAGTATATACCATTAGTAAATATTTATTTAAAATATCAATATTTAATCTTTGGAATGGACTTTGGAAATAGGCATGCAGTGCAGGTGTAAGAATCTTGCTAACTAGAATGTATGAAAGATTGTATTTTATGACTGTACCTCTAGCTCCAATCCTTGATGCTCTTTTACATTATAATCTTGTTATTCCTGTACTAACTGTTGGAATCTATCTTTTACTCTCTTGAACCTGTTCAGTATCTGAGATTACTTTGACCAATATAATACAGTAGAACTATCAGGTCCAGGGATAACCCTGAACTAATCTGTTTCTGCATCTTACCTCTTAAAACTCAGAAGTAATGCAGGAAGAGCCCATAGCACATATGAAATGTTATAAATAGATTCATCCAGTTATACCGCCGCTAAGGAATTCTTAGCCAAGAACCAGTTATGTGAATGAACCACCAGGGAAGTTTCTGTGTTGGTGTCATAAAAATAATTTAAAATATTTGGAAATGATATTGGTACCAGACAATTAGCAGAAACAAGAATGACCTCAGGGAAACTGATGGAAGGTAAAAGGACACTGAGATTGGAGGCTGGAGGGATGGTAATATGTGTCTGTGGTGGCAGAAAATTTAGCAAAACTAATGCCTGTGATAAGATGAAAAATAAATGTTAAAATTTATGAACCTATGAATTGATCTAAAGAAATTGTTCAGGTGAACTGGTTTCTTGTAGCAGAGTCTGAAAAGATGTAGCTAGAGATAAACTAACAATAAAAACTTTCAATATTTTAGCAAATTTTATAGGACATATAGAGGGACTAGGAGAGCCTTTCCACTCACCTAAATGTTCTTAAGGTAAAAAATGATCTGAGATAAGACTTAAATTCACGATTTACGAGTAAAATGTGGCTTCAGAGTAATTTTGAAATGAAGTATGTAGCTGTGAGACCCTTGGCTAAGGTCCCAAAAGGATATAAGATGATTCCTTATAAACCTTTATGAGACAAATTTTCATTTAAGAATAGTAGAGGCATGAAAAAATATATATATATATGAATCACTTTGCTGTACTCCTGAAACTAACATGACATTGTAAATCAACTATACTTCAATAAAAAATAAAATAAAAAATGAAGTGTTCCATGGGAGTTGTGTCAACCCTCTTTCTTTGGGTACCCATTAAAGACTGATGACTGTTGCTACTGATACTGGTAATCATATCTAAGGTCTATTTTGTTTGAAGATGAACTGAATTTTTGCCACCACTCTTTCCTTGGGTACCCATTAAAGACTGATGACTGTTGCTACTGATACTGGTAATCATATCTAAGGTCTATTTTGTTTGAAGATGAACTTTTAAAATAATATGACCAATAAACATGATGCCTAATACAAAAAAAAAAAATAGTAAGGGCATGCATGCTTTTGTGTGCTCTCTGATTGATAAAGTGACTTTTAAATGATCTTAAAGACATGCCTAATATACTCTCCAAGATTTCCAAAATGGTTTCTAAAAATCTTAAGGAGGTTTCCCTGCAGCACCATAGTTTGAGGGGATTTGAATTTTTGTTTAACAGAGCCAACTACCAGAATATCCGTAGGAAACCCACGATTCTCTTTTTAAGGGAATTGTACTAAGCAGAAGCACATTGGTATGGACTGGAAAATACAAGCGTGGTCAATATCAAAAAAAAAAATAAGCTTAGGATCCACAACATCCTGAAAGTAAGAAGGCTGAGAAAGCTACGTAGCTATAAATATAGGCATTTTTTTTATTGAAAGAAAGAGTAACTAAGAGTGTGGGATAAATGCTCAAAGAACAAAGTCTAGAGCCATGAAGAAAACTCCCACAAAGCAGGAGTCATCTCTAATCAAGAATCTAGAAATATATACTGAGCTAGATTTCAGTATTTCTATGAAACAGTGACAACCTAATTTTTTACATTCCTCCCCCCTTTTAAAGGAAATGTTCCTTGAAGTTATTATTTCCTTGTACTACCATGAATGTTGGAGGGGGCCAGCTTTATTACTTTCCCTTTTGTTCACAAATCTTTAGATTGAAAAGAACCATATTTGAGTGAAACTTTACTCTCAACAGGGTCTGATTTAAATTTCAGGATTCTGGACATCAAGTTGATGCCAACAAAATCATAGACTGACTCGCTCATAAATAACAACCATTTATTTCTCTCATAGTTCTGGAGGCTGGGAAGTCCAAGATCAAGGCATCAGCCAATTTGGGGTCTTGTAAGGACTTACTTCCTGGTTTATAGATGACCATCTTTCTGCTGTGTCCTCACATGGCAGGAGGGGCTAGGCAGCTCCATGTGCTCTCCTTTATAAAAGCACTAATCCCATTCATGAAGACTCCACCATCTCAACCCAATTACCTCCCAAATGTTCCACTACCTAAAACCATCATATTGGGCATTAGGTTTCAACATATGGATTTTGGGGGAACACAAACATTCAGACCATAGCATATAGGATGTGAGTTTAAGAGTCTTGGGAGATGGGGTAAAAGCATATTGTATATGAGAGTATTGAGAACTGTCATAGCCAGAAAGTACGCTGTGGAAGATTGTGTTTTCCAAATATCCATATCATATGCTCTTCAATACAGATTCTCTGTATCTAGCTCTTTGAAGCTGTCTGAGCCCTGAAAATATTTTAACCAATGTGTGTTTTGCCAGCACTTTAAGGGTATGGAAGTTTCCATTTCCTTCCTTGTACTGAGCCATGCTGTGAGAAACCCAAGACATTTAGAGAGACTCTATGTAGACACTTCATTTGATAGTCCTTCAGCATCAACTAGCATCAACTGTGAGTCAAGTCAATGAGCCATTTTGGATTTTCCAGTATAACTGAACACAGAATACATTTTGTATGGTTCTGGAGATATAGATTCATGAAATAAAACAATGAGAAATAAAGTTTAAAAAAAGGATACAGTCAAACTATGGAAGATCTAATAACTTTGATAATAATTCTTTACATATTATATTTCCTGGAATAAAATGAAAGATTTTTGAAATTATTTTTTTATAATTTTATTTTTATTTTTTTATTATGACATGAATGACACTATATTTGTGGAAAAAAACACTATGAGTGTTATCACTGATGAAGAGTCCCTTAAATCTAAATAAGAAATGGATGACTGTACAAAGTTAAAGGAATGATTGTTGGGGAAAAAGAGACTGAAATTCAAGAATGGTTTCTATCATTGGTGTCAAAGTGTATAAAGATATCAGAAAGATCAATTTTTCTCAGATTTAAAAGAAGAATCATCAGATTAACACTTCCTTGTGGTGCCTGTTAAAATGCCGTTTTCTGAGTCTCACTGCAAAAAATATTTATTTAGAGTAACTACTGGTCAATTTCTGTAATATTTGAAAAATACTGACATAGCGGATGTAGGAGAGAAATACACCTTAAACTGCAAGGATTGTGTTCATTTTCAGACTTTCTGAATTCAAGGAAGTAGTAAATGCATGAAGTGTCTAACATAAGGTGAGAGTCTGAAATAAGGAGTAGGACTAGAGTTTTAATAGCTGTTGTGGCTGTAGATCAATATTTAGAAGATACTTAATATGTGTATCATAATCTTAGGTATGACCTTGTGGAAAAGATACTTCCTTTTACCCTTCAGTTTTTTTTTTTTCAATTTTATGAATATTGTTTTTAAAAATGGAGGAAACAGCTTTAACCTCCTTTAAGTACTTTTGAAAGAAAAATGCATTTTCTGCTAAATTATGACACTAAATTGTTTTCCTTTTTTAATTATAAATCTTAAAATATAATGGATCCATTATGGCTTAAAGGAGATTGGAAATTAGATATTAATGGTTATTGAAACAAAAAGAATAAAATACCTAGGAATAAACCTACCTAAGGAGACAAAAGACCTGTGTGCAGAAAACTAGAAGACACTGATGAAAGAGATTAAAGATGATACAAACAGATGGAGAGATATACTATGTTCTTGGGCTGGAAATATCAACATCGTGAAAATTATTATACTACCAAAAGCAATCTACAGATTCAGTGAAATCCCTATCAAACTACCAAGGGCATTTTTCAGAGAAATAGAACAAAAATTTTCATAGTTTGCATGGAAACACAAAAGACCCCGAATAGCCAAAACAATCTTGAGAAAGAAAAATGGAGCTGGAGGAATCAGGCTCCCTGACTTCAGACTATACTACAAAGCTACAGTAACCAAGACAGTATGGTACTGGCACAAAAACAGAAATATAGATCAATGGAACAGGATAGAAAGCCCAGAGATAAACCCATGCACATATGGTCACTATATCTTTGATAAAAGAGGCAAGAATATACAATGGAGAAAAGACAGCCTCTTCAATAAGCGGTGTTGGGAAAACTGGACAGCTGTATGTAAAAGAATGAAATTAGAACACTCCCTAACACCATACATAAAAATAAACTCAAAATGGATTAAAGACCTAAATGTAAGGCCAGAAACTATCAAACTCTTAGAGCAAAACATAGGCAGAACACTCTATGACATAAATCACAGCAAGTTCCTTTTTGACCCACCTCCTAGAGAAATGGAAATAAAAACAAAGATAAACAAATGAGACCTAATGAAATTTAAAAGTTTTGCACAGCAAAGGAAACTGTAAACAAGATGAAAAGACAACCCTCAGAATGGGAGAAAATATTTGCAAATGAAACAACAAAGGATTAATCTCCAAAATATACAAGCAGCTCATGCAGCTCAATATCAAAAAAAGAAACAACCCAATCCAAAAATGGACAGAAGACCTAAATAGACATTTCTCCAAAGAAGATATACAGATTGCCAACCAACACATGAAAGGATGCTCACATCACTAATCATTAGAGAAATACAAATCAAAACTACAATGAGGTATCACCTCACACCAGTTAGAATGGGCATCATCAGAAAATCTACAAACAGCAAATGCTGGAGAGGGTGTGGAGAAAAGGGAACCCTCTTGCACTGTTAGTGGGAATGTAAACTGATACAACCACTATGGAGAACAGTATGGAGGTTCCTCAAAACTCTAAAAATAGAACTACCGTATGACCCAACAATCCCACTACTGGGCATATACCCAAAGAAAACCATAATTCAAAAGGAGTCATGTACCACAATGTTCTTTGCAACTCTATTTACAATAGCCAGGACATGGAAGCAGCCTAAGTGTCCATCAACAGATGAATGGATAAAGAAGATGTGGCACATATACACAATGGAATATTACTCAGTGAGGTGGATAGACCTAGAGACTGTCATACAGAGTGAGGTCAGAAAGAGAAAAGCAAATACCATATGCTAACACATATACATGGAATCTTAAAAAAAAAAAAAAAAATGGTTGTGAAGAACCTAGGGGCAGGACAGGAATAGAGACGCAGACATAGAGAATGGAAGTGAGGACACGGGGAGGGGGGAAGGGTAAGCTGGGACGAAGTGAGAGAGTGGCATGGACATATATACACTACCAAATGTAAAATAGCTAGTGGGAAGGAGCCGCGTAGTACAGGGAGATCAGCTCGGTGCTTTCTGACCACCTAGTGGGGTGGGATAGGGAGGGTGGGAGGGAGGGAGATGCAAGAGAGAGGAGATATGGGGATATGTATATGTATAGCTGATTCACTTTGTTATAAATCAGAAACTAACACACCATTGTAAAGCAATTATACTGCAATAAAGATGTTAAACACAAATAAAGATGTTATAAAAAAAAGAAATTAATGGTTATGTGTCCTTTGCATGTTTTTATATCATCTAACCTCCTATTATTTGGAAAATTGCAGTGATACAAAGAGAGAGAGACAGAGAGAGAGAGAAGAGTATAAATAGGAGATGATATTTAACTTTGCTTTTTCTTCATTATCAGGGAAAAAAGCTAAACAATCACTGTGTTGAAAATTCACTTGTTTTCTAAGAGTTTAGGGAAAAGGACAAGCCCATGGAGAGCAATGTATGTCCATACCATTTTCACAAATGCCTCTATTTCTAGGTATGTAGTGTAGGCAAAGGAAGAATGATAAAAGACAATAATTTGTTTTTCTTTTCCTTTTTTTCAAAAGGATAATGTGACCATATGTCTCCACATTTGTGTATGCACATAAATCTATCATTAATTTCATAATTATTAACTTAATAAAAGATCCCATACTATTAAGGGTTAGATTGGTACACTCATTCACAATATTTTTTTACTTATAGTTAACATATCAATTTTTAATTTCCCAAATAAAATTGATAGTAATATTTTATTTGACTATTGAAAAATTCCCAGGATTCAGAAACCCATCCTAGGGTATATAATTTTGCTTCAATTTTTCAAATGTATTTTTAAGGGCATGCCCATATATAAAAAGTAAAGATATAAGAAGTTATGTTTTACTATAAACACTAGGTTTTATTATCAGGAAATTGTCCCAAGATATATAGAAAACTTTCAGTCAGAAACTCTGAGAATAACATAAATAAGTGTTTTTCCCCCACTTTTTTAGTTAAATCATGATAATTTGGGTCAGAAAATATAAAAACATATTTACATTTCTCAGATTATTTCTCTTCCTATTTTATTAACACTCAAATAACTTTGACCAAATTAGTAACCCCTAGATTCTAAATAGGGCAATTATTCTGTTTGCTATTTGTTTATTGCTAGGTCTATTAACAAGAGTGATGTTGAGAGAAACTAAATCTTTTTTTTTAAATTTTCTACTTCACTTCTTCCATAATGGGCACGGTAGTTTCTTCTAGTTGCCATGAGCATCAAAAATAATTAAATATGCTTTTTCCCAGAGAAAATGTTAAACTTAGACCAACACAAAAAGATTTAGTTATTCCAGGAAAAAAGAATTTTAAAATGCTTTAGACATTTTATGCACAATTTTCAAAAATTACTGGAGTAAATATTTGATGTTTGTAGATACCACTTTCAAGCAAAATGCACCTATGTTCTTTTTGTTGTCTAGTTTGATATGCTTTAAAACATTCAAGTCTATAATGGTCTTGGAATAATTTTTGGTGAACATTTTGATAAATACTGTGGAGTGCATTATTACTTTACCCACCATTAACCAACTTGAGGAAATATTGTTTTCATTCAAAAAAATGTCACCTCTTGCTGTTTTAAAATCTGCCTTTATCACATACTCAACTTATAAAATTATTTCAATCTGTTTCTAAATGAAATAGTCTATTAATATATCTTCTTTTTCTTATGCCAGGATTCTTCTTTTTCTCATTACTGTGTCTATGTACATGTAAATATATAAATCAGTGTTGACCACATTTCTTAAATCACTTTATTAAAAATTGCTTGTTTTTGCTTACTTTTTAAAAATAAATTTTATTTTTAGAACAGTTTGAGATTCACAGCAAAGCTGAATGGAAAATACACAGAGTTTTTATATAACCCTAACCCAACCCCACATACAGGTCCCCAGCCATCAACATCCAACATCAGAGGGGTACATTTATTGGAATCAATGAATCTACATTGAAACATCATTATCACACAAAGTCTATTCCCATAGAGTTTATTATCAATGTTGTACATTTTCTAGGTTTGGACAAATGTATAATGACATATACCTACAATTATAGGATGGCATAGAAAAATTTTACTGCCCCTGGAAAGCACTGACTTTTTACTCTCTCCACAGTTTTGCCTTTTTAAGAATGTCATATGGTTGGAATCACAAACTTAGTAATGTGCATTTGAAGATCTCCCATGTCTTTTCAAGGGTTGATAGCTCATTTCTTTTTAATATGCAGTAATATTCCATTGTTCATTTTACCACAGTTTATCCATCAATTTGTATACTGAAAGACATCTTAGTTGTTTCCAAGTTTTGGCAATTATGAATGAAGCCACAATAAGCATCAGTGTGCATGTTTTTTTGTGGACATATGCTTTCAGCTATTTTGGGTAAGTGCCAAAGAGCAGAATACCGAATAATATAGTTAAAATATGTTTAGTTTTTAAAGGAACCTCCAAACTGTCTTCCAAAGTGGCTGTACCATTTTGCATTCCCACCAGCAATGAGTTGAGAGTTCTCCTTGCTCCCAAACCTCACCAGCATTTCGATGTTGTCAATGTTCCAGATTTTGGCTACTTTAATAGGTGTGTAGTGGTGTCTCATTTTAATTTGCAATTCCCTAATGACATATGATGTGGACCATCTTTTCACACTCCTATTTGTCATCTGTATATCTTCTTTGGTGAAGTCACTGGTAAGATCTTTGTCCCATTTATTAACTGGGTTGTTCATTTTCTTATTGTTGAGTTTTAAGAGTTCTTTGCATATTTTGGATAACAGTACTTTGTCATATAACTTTATTGCAAATATTTTCTCCCACCCTCTGACTTGTATTCTCACTCAGTTGACAGTATATTTTTCAAAGCAGAAGTTTGTAATTTTAATAAAATTCAGCTTATCAATTCCTTCTTTCACAGTCTTGCCTTTGGTGGTGTATCTAAAAAGTAATTGTCAAATCTAAGGTCATCTAGATTTTTCTTATGTTATCTTCTAGGAGTTTTATAGTTTAGCATTTGACATTTAGGCCTATGGTTTATTCTGAGTTAGTTTTTGTGAAAAATGTAATGTCTGTATCTAGATTCATTTTTATTATGTGGACATTCAGTTGTTCCAGGGCCATTTGTTGTAAAGACTATATTTTCTCCATTGTATTGCCTTTGCTCCTTTGTCAAAGGTCTATTTCTGGGTGTGCTGTTCTGGTTCATTGATTTATTTGTCGATTCTTTCACCAAGAACATATTTTTTTGATTACTATAGCTTTATAGTAAAGTCAGATGGTGTCAGCCCTCTTTGTTTTTCTCTTTCAATATTGGGTTAGGTATTGTGGATCTTTTGCCTCTCTATATAAACTTTATAAATGGTTTCTCAATACCCACAAAACAACTAATTGGGATTTTGATTGGAGCTGCATTGAATCTATAGATCAATTTGGGAAGGACTCACATCTTGACGAAATTAAAATGAAATATAGAATCACGTTTACACTTCCAGCCTCCCATTAGGATTTAAAATGTAATCATGTTTAACTATACAGTATTTTGAGAAGGATTGGCCTCTTTTCATTTTGTCTATTTAAAACTTCGGCTGGCTCTTAATGTCTCTAAACAATCCTTTGTGTCTACAACTAACTCTGTCATTCTATTCACACACATTTTGTTAAGTCATGTTATTTTTCTAACTAACTTTGGTATTATTTTAGGAATAGGGAAGTACTTTATGCATTGCTTACTATTTTCTGCATTCTTAAATGGTATATATAGTATAAGGGCATTTACTTCTTGAAAAATTTAAAAATCATAAGTTAAACATTCTGTGTCCTGGGTCTTTTAAAGATTTTCTATGATAGTTTGGTATTTTTTACACCTTCGTTATCTATTCCGAATCCCAGACATATATAGACCAATAGGCAGCTCATATAAGAAATTAGCTTATTGTCCAATTTATAGTTAATATCAACAGGGGAAGTAGATGAGGTTGAGTGTATCCAGATCTAGCTGTGTCTCTTCCAGGTACATGGCTTCCTTCCAGGTACTGCTGCTCTGCTCACTAGAAACAGTGTTGTCTAGAAGACCTTCTGGCCTCAGACCAACAGACACTTTTCAGAACCATGAAACCTGATGTGTATGTGAATCCCCTACAGATCCCAGCACTGGTCTTGATTTCCCACAAAACACAAATTTCCTCACATTGTGGGGCTTTATTCAGACACCATTAAGTGCTGTAATCAAATAGAGTGTCTAGAGCGAGGTGCTTTCCTTTGCATCCAAACTTTGCTATTTATTGTTTAGGGCGCCTTGGGAAGCTTACCATAGATCTTTGTGTCTCAGTTTCGTCCTTTGTAAAATGGGATTTAAATGCCTTAATAGGCATCAAATACTTAATACTGTGTTTGACAACCAGCAGGCACTAAAAGCAATTATTATTACTATCACTTCACTGATTGAGTCAATATAACACAGAGTTGAGGGAGAAAAGAAAGAATAGAACTTGAGAGATAAAGGTACAAGATGATCTCTTACAGGGAAATTAGATGAAACCCATTTTCTTAGTCTTCGTGACAGAAATATGCTGATATGTATTAAAAAAGACACAAACTCTATGTTACATATAGAATCGATAAAGAACAAGCAAACTATATTCAATAGCCTGTGATAAACCACAATGGCAAAGAATATGAAAGAAATCACTGAATCACCTTGCTGTACAGTAGAAAAAGACACAACATTGTAAATCAACTATACTTCAGTAAAATAATTTTTAAAAAATCCTCTATGATACTCTTGTCTCAATAATTCTATTTTTTTTGTTCACGCTAAAACATATTTTATCAAAAAAAATTTACAGCAGTATTATGAAAATAAGGCATGTTTCCAACAATAGGGAAATAGTTAAACCAAGTATCGCATATAAATAAGATGGGCTCTCTGGCCAAATTTAGAAATTATACCTTAAATATAATTAATGACAGAATTAATGACAGAAAATATTGATATTATAATGTTAAATATATAAATTATGAGAATCTAAAGTTATACATAGCATTAAAGTCCACAAATATTCATGAATATGGATACATATGTGAAGAAAAAAAATAGTGAAAGTTGTTTCAGAAAACCTCTTGTTAAATCCTTTTCCATAAACTAGAAATCTTGTCATTCATAACACATTTCATGACTTTTCCCCAGTCTCTTTGAAAAATAAAGGATGAAGAAATCATGTGTGCTACTCATTATTGTTTTCAGGTAAGTCCCAGCAAGATCCATGTGTAACTTTCTCCAATACATGAATTTCAAATTATTGTAATAAATTGAACATGACATGCTTTCATTGCTCTATGAGAAATCACTGTGTAAAAATTGTGCCAGCTTGCTGTTGAATGCTGATTCTAAATAACACAGAAGGCCCTGCTCATTTAATTTTTTGCAAATGGGTAATGAGGTTATGATTGATTCTTATCACTGCCAATCACTTCTCCTTTAGAGAGACTGTAAGAAGGTCCAACTACATACAAATCTGGTGGTTGGTGGGTAGTTACTGTCAAATGCTTTGTATCTAGCCCATAAACTTTTGGGAGAAAAGTCCACTTCTGATATAATTCAGTCTCAAAAGAGGATGGAGGACTTCCCTGGTGGCGCAGTGGTTGAGAGTCCTCCTGCTGATGCAGGAGACGCGAGTTTGTGCCCTGGTCCGGGAGGATCCCACATGCCACAGAGCGGCTGGGCCCATGAGCCATGGCCGCTGCGCCTGCACGTCCGGAGCCTGTGCTCCACAACGGGAGAGGCCACAACAGTGAGAGGCCCGTGTACCGCAAAAAAAAAAAAAAAAAAAAGAGGATGGAAATCTCAGACAAAGGCCCAAAACCACTGAGGCAGTTCCCTAATGTTATGACAGGATGTTTTATCCAGGAATAATTAGTTGAATAACATTAAATGTTCTTAGGGTCTCTGGGAGTACTGAAATTTCTAACACAACACTTAACTTTAAATGAACTAAAATGAGTCCTAGCCTAGAGGAGGTAGTCATTTCTCAGTTTGAAATAGTTCAGTTTCAGTTATATTTGAGTGATATGATTATAGCATCTTTATTTCCTACAGCATTAGATCCTTCTTTATATTTCCCACCATTCACTACTTCTTAGTCACTGCGAACTGGTAGATAACATAAAAATTACACACGAGTTTCAGAGGCTCGAGGTTTCTTCCTAGCTCTGTCATTAAAACAACCACCACTCTCTCCCCAACTCCTGCCACAAATTATATGGATTATAACTTGCAAATTTTAACCTTCACTGATATTCCCCATCTCCACATTTTCTGACCTGTTGTTTTATGACTATTTATAATATAGGGACCATTTCTAAATATTTCACTGGCTGCTTTAAATGCAATTTTTCTGACATTGAGGGCTGGTTGCTCTGTGTTCTTGCTAGTGTAAAGATAGAAGGCAGAGGGAAGGAACACGTGTTCTTTTCTGTTCTTTCAGAGACAAGACTACTGCTTTTCATGAGCCAAAATACAAGTACATTACGGTTGTTTTCATTCAGTGTCTCTCCATTTACTTTTTTATTTATTGTATATTTTTCTGAGAGTTCAGTATTTAAGAAATGTAATTTTTAATTGCAGTTTTCTAGATGTTTAGTTGAAATGTAGAAAAGTCTTCATTAAGGCATATTTTAAGTTATTGCAAGCCAAAGGACTATCTTAAAGGGACTGAATATAATTTGGAAATAAACTTAAATGTTGCCAAAACCTAAATACTTTCTATTATGATTTAAAATATCATGGCAAATTCATAAGATCAATTTGTATAAGCTAAAAGGTAATTTAACTATAAAAAGCAAATGGATTTAGAAATTAAGCTCATAAAAATATTCAAAGCACAAATTTAATTAGTGATACACAATTAGATCAGGAATGTGTCTGCTTTATGCTTTAGTTAGTCTTTTTTTTTTTAAATGACCCAATTTCTTTTTTTAATTTTTATTTAAAGGAACTCCTTTATTTATTTATTTATTTATTTATCTATTTATTTATTTTTGACTGGGTTGGGTCTTTGTTTCTGTGAGTGGGCTTTCTCTAGTTGTGGCAAGCGGGGGCCACTCTTCATCGTGGTGCGCGGGCCTCTCACTATCGCGGCCTCTCTTGTTGCAGAGCACAGGCTCCAGACGCGCAGGCTTAGTAGTTGTGGTTCACGGGCCTCGTTGCTCCGCAGCACGTGGGATTTTCCCAGACCAGGGCTCAAACCTGTGTCCCCTGCATTGGCAGGCAGATTCTCAACCACTGAGACACCAGGGAAGCCCTTTAGTTAGTCTTTGATACATAACCAGAAGAAGGTGATGACAAATAGTCTGGGTTGGCAATTTGTTTGAGTCCAATACCAGGAATTTAAGATAGTAGTTAACACAAGGACATCAGAAACAAATGTGTTTCTCTATTAAAAGTTTACCAGCCTAATGAATGGTGTACAGAAGGAGTAAAAGTTGTTACATGGTGTTAGATTTTGGATTAGGTACATATCTTTCCCTGGCTTAACTTTCCCACATATTAAAATAAAAAGTAAGGGTTTGAAAAAATTATATAAAATTAAAGTTCAAATAATTACCAACCACTTAATTTGTATGAATTGCTTATTAATTATTTAATAAATACTCTACTTAAAAGATTTTTCTAGACATATTTTCATAGGTATTCACAAGACATGGTACCTGACTCTGTACACCATCCTTTGCACTTTTATTTTTTAAGTGTATTAATACTTTCCACTGTCTACAATGATTTATTGTCATCATATCAAAGTGAAATATAACTTTTTCAAATGGAAGGCTTTGAAAATAATCAAGAAGTGTCCACTTTTTTTCAGAAAGCATTTGTTTTTGAAACCCCTTCATTGCACAATAACTGTTCATCAAGGAAGGACTTTCACAGAATAGCAGTTCTCCTCTATGATCTTTCAATACTCAGTCTCACTGAGCTCTACCATACAGAACTTTTCTCTTTTAAAACACACAAGAGATGTAAATACTTAACTGAAGCATCTGATTTCTACTACAACATGAAAATCAACATTTGATTATTTGAATCACTTGATTCATTTAATTTAATCATTGAAACTCGGAAATTATTAAATTTATTTAATTGTTTAAGTAAAAGGTTCAATGTTCAGAATGAATATATTAGAACAATCCTCATTTCTTTTAGCTCTTCATGTCAATTAGGCTGTAGACCTTAAGCCATTAGAAAAGTATGTGTCTTATGTTTGTGTGTGTGTGTGTGTGTGTGTGTGTGTGTGAGTGTGGTGTGTATGTGTGTACAGAAGTTTAAGTTTGGACTTCCTAAGAGATGATTCTGAGACAAGGATTTGAAGGTGAGTGACTTACTGGGGACAGGATTCCAGAAATCATTAATAAGGTAGAGTGGGAGTGAGGGAGGTGAGGGGAATAAGCCACTGCAAGGGATATTGATGAGTGGCTGACCACTGGGTGCATCTTGGGCTCCACAGAGCTGGGGACCTCTAAGAGATGGTTCAGAGCCTGCCTCAGTCACCACAACAAGAGATGCAAAACCAAGGATGCTTATCTACCAATTCAATTCTACCATAAATAGAGGGCTGCTTCCAGGGTCATTAACTGACCAGCATTCTTAGTCTGACCTTCAAGCAGTCAAGAGGAAAGCCTCAGGCAGAGAAACAGGCATTTGCAGTAAGAAGACATAGTAGCGAAGAGTGCCCAGGCTATAGAGGCAGGGTACTGACAGTATGTGTTAGAATTTACATGTGTAATTATACACACTGACTTTAACAGCTAACTCATATGGAAATTTAACTCCAGAGGACAATAAAATATATTGTAAGAAGAAAAGGAAGAGCTGCTTTAATATCAAAGCAAAATTAATATAAAAAATCATCACCATGTTAATGCAATGATTTAATTATGTTTGAAAATATGAGGTTTTATATTAATTTAGTAAGAAGATTTAGTTGAACAGGATTGCATGACTAAGGAGGGAATCTGGATGGAGTCAGCTGAGTGATGAAATGAGAAACCAACCTTTATGGTAAGTGATGGCAAGACCAAGTAGAGATGTAGCGATCATATGCTGATAGCAAAAGTCTAAACACCAAATTAGTTAAATGCACTGAGATAGTTACAAGGGATTAAATCTGGATTTTATAGATTTTGCAAGAACATTTATCCTGCCTCTGAGACAGACATGGTAGTCATCTAGGGCCATGCCATTACCCATAGTTCTTTTACTACCAACTTTCTCTGCATCATTGAAAAAGATACCTAATGCATCCCTAATATTCTTGTTTTGAAATTATATGGAAGCTTTGGGTGATTTCTAGTTGTCACCCTGCACTATAATTCCCTGACCATATGGATAATTTCCACATAATGTATCTCAGAATGCTCTTCTATAGTCAATAAAGTAATAACAGAATCACTTAAGGGGTACAGTGGCTTGAAATGTACATTTCTCACACTCCCTCCCATTTCCCTTCTGGAATAATACAATAATGAGAAGAATCTACTAGTGGAATATAGGATATTTGAATATAGCTGTGGGTTTCTCTGAGTCCCTGGAGATGAGAGTGAGAGAAGGGCTTTTAGACTCACTTGAACTGAGCAAAAACATAAGTCTCACCACAGAGAAGGAAGCTTGTTTCGGCTCAGAGAATGGAACTAGGGAAGTAAACTTTAAATTTTATGGGTTTAGGCAAAACAAGGCTAGTGGAATTGCAGAATCATATGGTAGTGCTATATTTACTTTTTTAAGGAAACTCAGTATACTATTTTCCATAACGTCTGTCCCAATTTACATCCTTACCGACACGTTATTTCTTAGGTTTTTTTGTTTTGTTTTGTTTTGATAGTTGCCATTTAGACAGGTGTGAGGTAATATCTCACATTTGTATATTTGATTTGAATTTTCCTGATGATTAATGATATTGAGCACACTTCATGTACCTGTTGGCCATTTGTATGTCTTCTTTAGAAAAACCTCTATTCAGTTCTTCTGCCCATTTTTTAATTGGTTGTGTTTTTCAATAGCTTTTTTGTGAGATCAACTTGATTTAGTCATAGACTGAACAACGGTGGCTTAGAATCCAAGAACTACCTATGCACAAAAAGACCCACCTTCCACTGAAATTCTGTTATAAGTAAGTCATAAGTTTGACATTTTCAAGTGTGTGTACCTTCACTGAAACTGCAGTATTATAATTAAATTGGTCCCTTTATAATTAAAGCCCTACAAGCTTCAGTTACTTTAATATGTTGTTTGTTGAATAAGGAACAAATATTTCATTATGAAAAGACAGATGAATAGTGGTCCAGACCATCAAAAATAGATTTTTTCTGGGAAAATTACTGACAAAACATCTTGAATTTATTTGATCTATTGTCATTTTATGACCACAGATATCTTTTCAATATTATTTTTCATTCATTATATTTCATAACACTTTTATTTGTCCATAAGTTATTATTTTTATGGTACACTTGAAAATTATTTATGAATATTTTCAAAGGGAATTGCCTAAGCACATGAAGATTTTTAAATCAAATGAGAAAGAATATTCATTTTGGCAAAAATGAACAAAATCCTAACCAAACAAAAGTTTAAATACATAGAAAGGCGTCTTGAAACTATTTACTCCTTTGAGAGTTATGAACAAGATGATATTTAAAGGTAAATAATTTTATGCCTAAATTAATTAGATTTTTGATACTAATTTTGGTTTGTCATAGTATAATGTATATATTTTATGTTTTGAGGATTTACTTTAAATTACTAATAGGGCTTTTAAAATAGATCTTAATGCTTTAGAAAGAGAGATTGTATTTTTCTATTAAATTTTGATCTCCCATAATAGGATCAATTACAAATAAACTCATATTAAATTTCCTCTATCAAAACTTCATATTGAATTATTAAGATTAATGAATGTGCTGGCATACATGCAAGTATATTAGAATGGAAGTTAAAATACTAGATTTAATTGAAAATAATTCATTTAGTCAAATATTTAAACTACCCTTAAAAAATTTACTTAAATTTTGTAGACAATGGTTGTATTTTATATTATCAATGCACAGTGAAATGGAACCCAAGAACATTAAATAATTTGCAATATTTTGTGTATAACACATGCACACATTTTATTTTTGTAGGCACATTAATATGCACCAATGATAAAATTTACTATTTTAAAATATATGGTTCACATCTTGTACTGTTGGTGGGAATTTAAATTGATACAGTCACTATGGAGAACAGTATGGAGGTTCCTTAAAAAACTAAAAATAGAACTATCATATGACCCAGGAATCCCACACCTGGGCATATACCCTGAGAAAACCATAATTCAAAAAGAGTCATGTACCACAGTGTTCATTGCAGCACTATTTACAATAGCCAGGATATGGAAGCAACCTAAGTGTCCATCAACAGATGAACGGATAAAGAAGATGTTGCACATATATACAATGGAATATTACTCAGCCATAAAAAGAAACGAAACTGAGTTATTTGTAATGAGGTGGATGGACCTAGAGTCTGTCATACAAAGTGAAGTAAGTCAGAAAGAGAAAAACAAATACCGTATGCTAACACATATATATGGAATCTAAAAAAAAAAAAAAATGCTCTAATGAACCTAGGGGCAGGACAGGAATAAAGACACGGATATAGAGAATGGACTTGAGGACATGGGATGGGGAAGGGTAAGCTGGGACGAAGTGAGAGACTGTCATGGACATATATACACTACCAAATGTAAAATAGCTAGTGAGAAGCAGCTGCATAGTACAGGGAGATCAGCTTGCTGTTTTGTGACCACCTAGTGGGGTGGGAGGGAGATGCAAGAGGGAGGGGATATGGGGATATATGTATACATATAGCTGATTCACTTTGTTATACAGCTGAAACTAACACAACATTGTAAAGCAATTATACTCCAATAAATATGTTAAAAAATAAAAACAACAACAACAATTAAAAATAAAATATATGGTTCAAACCTTCTGAAAATATTTCTAGACTCAAAGATTCCATTTGACTAAACTTTCTATCTCACCTAGATCATGTTTATAGTTTTCAGTCTCTTTAATACTATTTTCCTAACCCTTTTAAAGCACTGGAAGTACATTTCAAATTGTGGACTCTAGAACAATACATAGAAAGTTTGAAGGTCAAAATGAAGAGTGAGAAGAGAAAGGCTTTTCCTATAAAGAGAGTGCAGTACGTGGTTTGGTTTATTTTTTGAAGGTACGACCATCCCATTGACCTCTGACTTTGCACAATCCTTCTAAAATAGTTCAACAAATAAATACATAAAATGTGCATGAAAATATGTGTATATATATATATATATGTATATATATATATATATGTATATATATATATATATATAGAGAGAGAGAGGTAGATAGATATAAATATGTGTGTGAACTTTTATTACCAGGAAATTTCATATTGTAACATTCTAGACACTATACATACATTTCATTTCTCAAAGTAACCCATTAATTTTTAATATTATCTTGATACAGAGATGAGGAAACTTGGATTCAGAAAGCATCAATAATTGAAGCTCTCATCATCCTGGATAGCTGTAGAATAATACTCTGTATGCTTCCTGTGCCCATTATCCTTTTAATTAAAATCTGCCATACAGGGCTTCCCTGGTGGCGCAGTCGTTGAGAGTCTGCCTGCCGATGCAGGGGACACGGGTTCCTGCCCCGGTCCGGGAAGATCCCACATGCCACGGAGCGGCTGAGCCTGTGAGCCATGGCCGCGGAGCTGCGCTTCCGGAGCCTGTGCTCTGCAACGGGATAGGGATAGGCACAACAGTGAGAGGCCCACGTACCCCAAAAAAAAAAAAAAAAAAAAAAAAAAAAAATCCGCCATACAATGAGGCTACCACTTTTAAGTAAAGGCGAGAACTTCTAAAATGCTTAACTCATTAAAAGAAAATCAGAAAAATCAGTCTATTAACTAATGTCATTACTCTGTAACCAAAATAGTCGGTACTTAGGTGTATAATTTTCCCTTCACTGTACACAAAACTATAATTCCATTGATATTGATGCTCATAAGCATTTTGCCTACCTGACATGCAGTCATAATATAATAACCTAAATAAACTTTGTGTGCTAATAGCATGTCAGTGATGAACAGATCAAAATCTGGTGACCATGTCTTTTTTGTATATGAATTACCAAAGTGCTAAGAGCTGATTCATACCCTGCACATAATTGGTTTCATCCAAGTGTAAAGCAAAAATTCTGCAGCCAGACAAATGTGATAGGAGTTGCGTGAGGCCCAAAATGTTGTTTGATAAAAAAGTTTTTCCAGCAGCTCACACTGCTTTTCTCAGTGCCTGATATTTGTCATAATGTTCACAGCTATTTTGTACAAGCTTTAGAGCAAGTGCAATATAGTTGTTTTCCTAAACCAGGAATACAGCTTTCCGTGATGCTTCAGTATTTGTGGTCTCTGCTTTGCATTTAGATATATAATTCACCAATTTTAAACCTGCAAATGTTATTTTTTGCTTATTCTGTCTAAAACTACAATTGTTTTCTTAGCATCAAGAAATGCTGTTTTGAAAATGATATGAAATTTTAATGGTTTTGTGTCACTATTTACTGGCTGCCAAGATATGGTGCTGGGATCTGGAGCAAATGGATCTCTAGCTCAAGTTCTTTTTCTCCATGTTTTCATAGTCAGGTCTATAGTCACATTTTTATTTTTCAGGTGACTTGGCAAATTTTTGGAGCTGCAAACTTCATTAATTCAGCAGACACTGAAGTTCTGTTGACCATTTTCCATTTATGTTATTCTTCCCATCACTGATTTTACGCTATAGTGAGGCATTGCTGAGTCCTGATCAATCTTTGTGAGTTGGAATTATAATACAGCACAGTAAAAACAATTTAAAAAACAACTCTAACAAATAAAAGCATGAGTGTGAATTATACTAGTCTTAGATCAATTAAACCATATAGCTGTTTTAGGGCATGAGCAGACTTTCAGGGTATGATATCATTACAGGATTCTTGTGAAAATTATTATGTGTTTCATTTCAAATGGGTGAAATGTACATAAAATAAGAATTATTTAATCACATTGCAAACCCCTAAAAATTGCAAACCCATTTGTTTCTTTTTTTTTGTTTTGTTTTGTTTTTTTTGCGGTACGTGGGCCTCTCACTGTTGTGGCCTCTCCCGTCGTGGAGCACAGGCTCCGAACGCGCAGGCTCAGCGGCCATGGCTCACGGGCCCAGCTGCTCCGCGGCATGTGGGATCTTCCCGGACCAGGGCACGAACCCGTGTCCCCTGCATCGGCAGGCGGACTCAACCATTGCGCCATCAAGGAAACCCTGCAAACCCTTTGTATACCACATCACAAAGCATTAAGTGCCACCTGCAGTCCACAGACAAAATTTTGAGATCACACAGGGTACAGGCTGATTTCCATGGTGTATTAAAAGTCTATACTTTTTCAGATTCTTTTCCATTATAGGTTATTACAAGATTTTGAATGCGGCTCCCTGTGCTATACAGTAAATTATTTTTGTTTATCTATTTTATATATAGAAGTGTGTATCTATTAATCCCATACTCTTAATTTATCCCACCCCACCATTTCCCCTTTGTTACCCATACATTTGTTTTCTATATCTGTGAGGCTGCTTCTGTTTTGTAAATAAGTTCATTTCAATAAGAAAAAAATCCTTCCAAAAAGAAAGTCTGTGCTTATTCTAATATAACACGGAAGTGAAAAGTGCTTAGAAATTTTACAGCAGAAGAGAGACTCAAATTATTTACAAACTGTGTTTGTATGTGGAGGATAATATTAACATTCCATTAATGTTTATTTTTTTACCATAACAACCAGTAAGAGAGTTTGCATCTTCCTTTAGACACAACTGGGAATAATGCAACATGGCACAAAGGAAACCAAGATAACTCTTCATTGAGATATAATCTAGTGGGCACATAGGTGATAAATGTGTATATCACTGTTACGGTGTGCATTACAATAAAGACAACTAACCCAAAACTTTAAGATCATCATTAAAAGATACTTACCATGATTGTTTAACTAGTCAGTAAATATATATCTGAAATGACTAAACTGAGTCATCAGTTGCATCCCATAATTTCATTCATATCCTTAGAGTATAAAGTTCTAGTATTTGAAAACAAGTAGAGCTGTATATTTAGAAAAATTAGCCATGCTTCAAAACCTGCTTCCTCTCAGTAGTTATCTGAATTACCAGCTACCAAGTTTGGGATTTTCTCTGATCATGAACAAACTTAAAAGGATTATAAATCCACAGATACTCCTATTGGCACTTTTTAATCTGTTTGTAAAATCTTGTCCTGAATAAAAATTTTCATCCTAATTAATAGATTTACAAATCTCATAGCAAATTTCACCAGACCAATTATTTAAGGGAACAAACAAAGCAAAAAATTATAATTCACTGCTTTATTTAATATTATGCGTATATTTCAAAATTAAAAATAATTCTTCAGTGATATCTTTCATGCAATATCAAACATCAACAAATAGTTTGCATGTTCCAGTTACATAAAGATTTAATTTTTTTTTCTTTCTTTCTTTTTAATTTATTTATTTAATTTATTTATTTTTGGCTGCATTGGGTCGTTGTTGCTGTGCACGGGTTTTCTCTAGTTGTGGTGAGCGGGGGCTACTCTTTGTTGTGGTGCGTGGGCTTCTCATTGCAGTGACTTCTCTTGTTGTGGAGCATGGGCTCTAGGCACCCGGCTTCAGGAGTTGTGGCTCGCGGGCTCTGGAGTGCACACTCAGTAGTTGTGGCACACGGGCTTAGTTGCTCCGTGGCATGTGGGATCTTCCTGGACCAGGGCTCGAACCCATGTCCTCTGCATTGGCAGGCGGATTCTTAACCACTACACCACCAGGGAAGACCTCTTTCTCTTTTTCAAATGTGTAAAATATATTATTAGAAAAACCTAGGTCTTTTTTCCATGGGACATTGCACAAATGTTAATGTAGTTTAAATTATATTTAAATTATTTTAAAATATTCCATATAAATATTGCACATATTTTTCTTAAAAAAATGTTGCAAATAGTATGCATGTTCACACACACACACATGCATACGCACACACACACACACACACACACACACACAAAACCCACAAAAAACTGTGAAATTGGCTTCAGTGGCCTTTTGTGATGGCTTACAATTGGCTCATCTACACAGGAGTTATTATTAGTTTACACACAAAATCTGTTTCTCTCTTTAACTGTTGTTTTTCTTCCTTGGGTAACCAAATGAAAGTTATATAATTAGAAACAGGCCAGTTCAAATAATGACATTCAAATACTTATTTTTCTCCTAGTGACAGTGTTTTATGGTGCTTGGGAAATGACATTTAGAAATATTCTCATATCATCACAAAGTTTAAATCATTCACTCTTTACAATTATAGTTTTTCCATATGGCTAGTGTCTTTTAATCATTTCACATTAAAAGGGAATATGTCAGTTTAATAAATATTGTTGAAATGGTGTATAATAAAGACTTCAGGCAGTTTTATAGGTTCTGGACAAGAAATTATTTTCTATTTTCACTGTTTCACCTCACATGCTTGGATCAACCCAGGCTAAGTTCATTGTTGACTAAGACTTGTATAATTTAGTCTATGAGTTTGCCTATATTCAACAGTGTCTTCTGACTCCAATATAAATAGTAATGAATAAGTAAGAAGTAAATATCTTTTACAATACAGTTGGCTTTATAAAATTACAGTACGTGTTTGATTGTGTATTACATAGCATTAGAACATTCCCTAATTACACTGTGCCTGTTAATGCCACCTATCATAGGTAACAGCTAATTAATACAATGTTTGTAAACTTTGAGATGATATTTAGATATTTAGATTTGTAGCAAAACTCTTTAGCCCTGTGTGGAAGGAACTAATCCAGGTCCCTCTCCTAGCTTCTGGTAGTCATGGTCATCCTTCCTTGTAGATGGGTATTTTCTTCCTGTGTCTTTCCACATGGTATTCTCCGTGTGTGTGTGTGTGTGTGTGTGTGTGTGTGTGTGTGTGTGTGTACGTATGTACAAAATTTCCCCTTTCTGTAAGCATACAGTCCTATTGGATTAGGGTCCACCTAAATGACCTCATCGTTTTTTCCAAATAAGGTCACGTTAACAAGTACTTCAACATTTTTGTTGGGGAACACAACTCAATTTACAACACCCAGGAATCATAAAATATGCGTGGTATGTACAAATCTCCTTCAGTTAAAGACTTTAGTGTTATCAGATACTTTGCAAGAGGAATCAGACAGACAGCAACAGGCCCCTGATTGTGTTGAGAACAGAAGAACATAAAAGTATCTAAGAGGTTGTCACTGAAAAGCATGTAGCATAATCTGAGCAAACAACTAAAACTGACAGAATTTTTCAAGTTCCAATTTATGGGTATTGTAAAGTAGGACCAGTGGTTTGGAAAGAGCAAAAACTGACTAGGGAATATGAATTCCTAAAACAAGCAAACAAAAGCTCCCTATGAGGACAAACTCCTGTCTTGAAGTGATATTGTTAGGAGTATAATCTAACTTTGATAGGACAGAGACAATAGGGGAAAGAAGAGAGATGGAACAGATAAATAATATGTCTTGTCATGTACCACAGTGTTCATTGTAGCACTATTTACAATAGCCGGGACATGGAAGCAACCTAAGTGCCCACCGACAGATGAATGCGTAAAGATGTGGCACGTATACACAATGTAATACTACTCAGCCATAAAAAGAAATGAAATTGAGTTATCTGTAGTGAGGTGGATGGACCTAGAGTCTGTCATAGACTGAAGTAAGTCAGAAAGAGAAAAGCAAATACCGTATACTAACACATATAATGGAATCTAAAAACAAAAAAATTGTTCTGATGAACCTAGGGGCAGGACAGGAATAAAGACACAGACGTAGAGAATGGACTTGAGGTTATGGACAGTGGGAAGGGTAAGCTGGGACTAAGTGTGAGAGTAGCATTGACATATATACACTATAAAATGTAAAATAGATAGCTAGTGGGAAGCAGCTGCATGGCACAGGGAGATCAGTTCGGTGCTTTGCGACCACCTAGAAGGGTGGGATGTGGAGAGTGGGAGGGAGATGCCAGAGAGAGGAGATATTGGGATATATGCATGCATACAGCTGATTCACTTTGTTATACAGCAGAAACTAACAAAACAATGTAAAGCAATTATACTCCAATAAAGATATTAAAAAAAAATTCAGTGTGAGTAGAATGCCACTCTTTACATAAAAACGCAAACCTAAAATGTAAATTAAAATAATAGCATATATAGAGGGTAATATGTTATAGAGTAGAAGCATAGAGGTTAAATTTTAGATATTTAAAAAATATTTTGTTTTCTTTTTTTTTTTTGCGGTACAGGGGCCTCTCACTGTTGTGGCCTCTCCCGTTGCGGAGCACAGGCTCCGAACGCGCAGGCTCAGCGGCCATGGCTCATGGGCCCAGCCGCTCTGCGACATGTGGGATCTTCCCGGACCGGGGCACGAGCCAGTGTCCCCTGCATCGGCAGGCGGACTCTCAACCACTGCGCCACCAGGGAAGCCCTTCTCTTTTTTTAATACATCTTTATTGGAGTAAAATTGCTTCACAATGCTGTGTTAGTTTCTGTTGTACAACAAAGTGAATCAGCCGTATGCATACATATATCCCCATATCCCCTCCTTCTTGAGCCTCCCTCCCACCCTCCCTATCCCACTCCTCTACATCTTCACAAAGCACCAAGCTGATCTCCCTATGCTATGCTGTTCCTTCCCACTATTATTTTACATTTGGTAGTGTATATATGTCAACACCACTCTTACTTTGCCCCAACTTCCCGTTCCCCCACCCCTGCTGTGTCCTCAAGTCCATTCTCTATGCCTGCATCTTTATTCCTGCCCTGCCACTAGGTTCATCAGTACCATTTTTTCAGATTCCGTATATATGTGTTCTTGATTTGGCTTTGGATCCATGTAAGCATTTTAGAAAAATATAAACAAAACTAATTTTCCAAAAACATCTAAAATTAAAAACTTTATGAAATTTTCAATAATTGATTCTAACAATAAGATACTGTTGTAAATCCAAATGGCAGTAAAATACAAAACATTGCTCAGTGACTTAAAAATACAGTAATTTGACTAAATATCCCTAATGGAATTTACCCTATGAAAATAGCCTGTGAAAATGATAATAAACATTTTTCAGTGATTATGTTGTTGAAGGTTATATCTGAATTGTTATGCTGAAACTGTAATATTAATATTGTAGAATAAAGAAAACAAATAGATATAATGAAATCTAAGCTATTTATTCATGGGAGAAAGGTGATAGTGGTGCAAGATTAAATATATTAAGTAAAAACTTTTACTATGAACTAGAATTAGAATTAGAAGTATGAGCTTACTAAGTTTTCCATGTTTGACAAAACATACATATTTCCTAGTTTTCTCCATGGGAAATGCTCATTAGTATCCAGAGTGTGGTATATAAACTTCCCAGAAGCATTTGGAGACTTTCCAAGACTTGGATGAAAATTATTGAAGAGTCAAGAAGTACCATGTCATTTAAGAAAGCAAGGAAGCTTTCAAAGACTGCTGGGTCATGTCAAAAGGCCTCAGGCATCATCTAAAAAAGGCTCCCATAGGCAAAATTTGGAAAAATGCACATCAATATGAATAATAAGTGCAATGGATTGACATATTAAATATATGTAAACACATTGCTGATATAAGGACAAAAAAAAATTCATTGCTTAACTTTGCAGGAATCTAGAGAAAGAGGAAAAGAGGGGAGAAAAAGAGAAAAAATAGAACAGAGTAAAAGAAGGAAGGGAGGGAGGAAGGAAAAAGAGGAAGAAAGAAACAGAATATTATCTAAGGAGTAGTCCTGACAAATATTAAGCCTGAATTTGATCATATCACAACAAATTTGCAGAAATGCAGAGATTAAAGGAAAATATTAAATGACACAGTGGGAATGAGATTAGAAAATTGCAGACTGTGGGGAACTCTTGAGGACAATCAATCCAATTTTGTCAGTAAATACATTTCAAGGAAAATCATGAAATGGAATTTACAGTTAAAAGAGACTAAGGAGATTGATCAAGTGACTATATGGCTTGGACTATATTTGAATTCTGATTCAAATAGGTAACTGTAAAAAAAATTTATGTGACAATTTGGAAAATTTTAACGATAATTGATATTTAATCATTTTAATGAATATTTTCAATTATTTATGTGTGAGAATCTGTGTTTGCACTGGGGGGGAGGAATCTGTATCTCTTCAAGATACATACCAAAATACTTACAAAAAATATAGGTTGATGTTTGGAATTCCTTAAAAATAATCCAGAAGTGAAATGGGTATTGGGTATTGTATAGATAAAATAATATTGCCATCAGCTGATAGTAGTTGAAGTCAGCTGATGGGTAAATGGATATTTATTCTATTAATGTTTCTAATATTTAATAATATCTGAAATTTCTTATATCACAAAGTTGACAATATTTTTCCAGAATTATAAAAATATTTTTATTTTGAAAGCAATATACAGTTGTATGACAGAAAAAATTGTCATTAGTTTAAAAGAATGGCTAATAGACACCAATGGAGAAATAAACTAATGTCTTTTGAGCCCCAGCTATATGCTAGTCATGAGACTATGTGTTATCATAGTCTATGATACATACACTATGGTCATGAGATTGTTGCAATTTAAACTATTCTACAATGTGGGAACTAAAATACTGAAAATTTTTGAACCAGATGGATACAAACCACATGATTTGAAGATTATATTGGGCCAGAACATGACATCTGCAAAGATATTGCTCTTCTGTTATATCAAGTGATGTTTTTGTCCTATATTTGAAGTGCTAATGGATTTAAAGGGTTGCATATCTCATTTCTAAATATATGCAGATATCTATCTGAATTTTGTTCACTGGGTAATATTTGAGTATCAGAATGTCAGGGAGGAAGAAATTTTCCTCTACCCTTCTAGGTTCTTCTGGCTGGCCTAAGAACTAAATTGATATGAGACAGATTAACAGCAGAAAATCAAACAAAAGTTTAATAACATACATACATGGGAGAGGCCCAGGAGAACTGAGTAACTCACCAAAATGACAAACCGTCCGCTTAAACACCATCTTCAACTAAAGACAAAAATGATTGTAGGGGTTAATGGTTTGGGACTTAAAAGATGAGAAAAGCAATTTACCTAGAGATGGAAAAGCAAACGTCTGTTAAACAAACGAACAAACAAACATTTGCAGGGTCAGGCCGAGACAATGGGACACAGAGAGGAATTTTAACAAACAGACTTCACTAGGTTGCTCCCTGTCTTCCACACCTAGTTCTCAATACAGTTGTCCATGGTGAGGGCTCCATTCCTGGGATGGGTCCTCTATCTGCATTCCTCTAGGCAGTTAGGGAGAAGGTCAAAGTTTCTTCCTGAATCTTTTGAGCCTTGATTGTTTTCAGCTCAAGGCAAATTTTTCTCCCCTATAAGAGTCAACTGAAAATTTTATTTCCAGGAAATAATTCAAGTAAACATAATTCAATTTTACACTATTCCGAGTAAAAGCCATCAAAGACAGAAAAAAGAACTTACACACTCTCAGCGGAAGATAAACCAGTAAAATCAGACATTGTGAAGAATAAGTTGTCACTATATAGTAAATATGGTAATGGGCATGCCCTTCCACTTTGAATTTCTAGTTGCATGTATGTATCCTATGTACATATATGTACAAAAATGACATGTACAAGTGTTTTAGTTGCGTTCATTGTTGAAATATTATCCATGAATAGAATAAGATATATATATTTGGCTTATCCAAATGAAGACTATAGAGGAATGAAAATTAATTTGATTTATATGTATAAGTACAAATCTACAAATTAATATTAAGTAAATACATACTTTGCAAAAATTTATATAGAGAAAGATACCATTTACACAGGTTTTGACTACATGCAATTAGCACTTGATACTTTTATAGCTATCTGACCAATGGAAAAATGTATGAGCAATGATGGAAAAGGACATATTCCAATTTAAGCATGGAGAAACTCTAGCAACATGGGAAAGGTAATAAAATCAGTGATGGACTGAAAAAAAATATTTTAATGGTGTCTGTAATACCCAGTACAGTGTTAAATAGAAAGGGAGAGAGGACATTCTTGCCCATGATCTATTAAGTATGATGTTAACAATGGGTTTTACAAAGGTGCCCTATATCAAGATTGAGGAAGTTCTCCTCTATTCCTATCTTTCTTAAATATTTATTTATCATGAAAGGTATTGGATTTTGTCAAATGCTTTCTCTTTTCCTATTGAGATGATCGCATGTTTTTTCTTATTAATATGATGCATTACACTACATTTTATCTTTTATTAATACAGAGTATTACATTGATTGATGTTCATATATTGAACGAATGTTGCATTTCTGGAATAAACCCTTCTTGGTTAGGGAGTCTAAACCGAATTTACATGTTAATGGACTTTTTTACATTTGTTATTATTTACTGAGATTTTGCATCTGTATTTAGAAAGAATATTTGTCAGTAGTTCTGATAATGTCTTTTTCTGGTTTTGGTGTCAGAGTCCTTACTCTTTTATTTTGTGAAAGATTTTTAAAGGATTTTTTAAAGGATTAGTCTTAATTCTTCTCTAAACATTTACTGGAATTTACCAATTACCATCTCGTCCAGGACTTTTTTGTGTGGGAATTTTTTATTTACTAATTTAGTCTCTTTACTAGTTATAGGTCTAGTTCTTCAGATATGAGTTCCTTTATTCTTTCAAAATATTTAAATGGCTCGTTTAAAATTTTATACAGTAAATTCAATGTCTGCACTTCCTCAGGGACAGTTTCTATTGACTGCTTTTCCAGTGTATGACACATACTTTCTTCTTTTTTGTAGGTATTGTAATTTTCTTTTGTTGAAAACAAATTTGTTGAAACAAATAATATATTGGGGCAACTCTAGCAATCAAATCCCTTCCCACAGAATTTGTTCTTATTATTGTCATTTGTTCCTTTGGTAAGTTTTCTTAGCTAATAAAATAAATTTTGTATTCTTTGTTGTGTGGTTATTGAAGCCTGAGCTTAGAGAGCTTTGTGTTCAGCTAATGATTGGTCAGAGATTTCCTTAAAGTCTTTGAAACAATAAGTCCCTGACGCTGTGCCAAGGGGATCTTTGTTTATTTGGAAGCTCACCTTCAATATTCTGTGGGAAGTTTAAAACTCTGCCTTAGTTTTCTCTTCCTGCTTGAGCAAAGCCTCATGGTTAGCCAGAAACAAAAGATGAGAAATATCTAAGGTCTAACCAGGGCATGCACACAGCCCTACATGTGTGTGTGTGATATTTTAGATTTTCAGGAATAAGTCAGAGCTTCTCAAAGCCCCCTATACACAGGTTTAGTGCTGAGTGTTTGGTCAGCTCTTGTTTGCCCCAACTATTACTGTATTAAGCATTTAGACAGCTGTGATGCTCAGCAGTCATCACTGATTATTTCTGACAAATACCCAGGCGGAAATTTGTTCATGGTGATCAAGTTCTGAGTCAGGTCAAATAAAATAAATTCTGTGGGTGGGACTTTCCAGGGAACTGCCAGGCAGGTCAGATAATGTAAAAATTTTCTGCACAGTGACTTTGTACAGTTCCAAACCCATATTGCTTCCTCCAGTGTCTGCTAGGCTGCTAGGTTTCACCAGATACTGTAGTTGCAAGGCTTTTGGGCTACAAGGTCACTACAAGACTAGGTGAGAAGGTGATGGGAATAAGCCAAGTTAAAAGGCCACAAAGATGATTTTGTGTGCTTGCTTATGGATATCTATATCTATAGATCTAGATCTATATATATATTGTAGATATATACACAGATATAGATGTGTACACACATATACCACAAATTCCCCTCAGAGCGTTGTGAGTCTGAGTTTAATGTTTAGAATTGTGGAAAAGTTTTTGATATTGATAATTTTCTAGTGTTGTTATTATTTTTATGGAGGGTTGGATGTTCCAAGGTCCTTACTCCACTATTTGCACTGACATCACTCATTTCCTTTCCTTTTAAAAAGAAAACTCTATTTGATTTACTCGAGCATTTTCTGTGTTTGGTCTTGCTGACAATTGGACCTAATATAGACAGTTTTCAGTACACTGCCCACACAGTTTCTTATCTTTGATCTCTCTCTTCCTTCAAACTTCACTATAATATTTTTCTCCAAGTGATACTCTTAAAATAAGTTATTTCTCCTAACAAATAAAAATTAAATGTCTGGGTTTGTTTTTGTTGCTGTTACTAACCAAGAGCATTTATTAGTACAAAAACAAAGTCACTGGGAGAAGTGAAGGCACTGGACCCTCTGGGAAATGGAGGGAAACTGGGGTTTGTTATTGAGCCTAGTCAGAAGTCTGATTTAAGAAATGAGGCAGATAATTAAATTATTCTCTGTGCTCAGCTAGAATCAAGTTATCATTGGAGTCAGGCTTTGGAAGAAATTCTGTATCAGCTACTGTAGAATAGATCATGGAGAAATCTGGGACTGCAACATGAAGTGGCATTTTTCAAAGGCACTGGATAGTTTAAGAAGGAGAATGACAGCCTGGGAGGCTTATATTCTGGATGAATGCATACTAAAGCCCAGGGACTTTCTAAGACAGTTCTAAAAGAATGTGTTAGTTGCAGCAACAGGGCTGAGATAGCTGAAAACAAAACATCAATTTTAATCCAAGGGTTAAGAAGAAGAGCCTTTGAAGGCACATTCTTGTCAGGGGAGTTTTGTGAAAATAAGAGTGTGTAAGAGATTCTTATGCTAATCCTGGGGATGTGAAAGAGACCTCAGAATAAGGAGGCTGCTCTGAATGCCCAACCCCTAGTGTACTATTTGTGACAACCAAAGACTCTCTCTTTCTTGCCTATTCGAGGAACCTGTTCCAAAACATTCCTTGAACAAAAGCACGATAAAGTCATTGAAAGGGGGCGCTCTTTTCCTTTTGCACTGTCCCAACAATCTACAACCTCTCCCAAGAAACAACTAGTCACATATCTGCATAACCTCAGGGCCACTGACTGCTAAACATGGAAGGATAAGCATTAGAGCGCATACTATTGCAAAACTTTGCTAATTTCTTTTTTTATATATTTTCAAGAATAGATTCTAAGATTGAATAAAGAAGGACTTGACTTTCTATTAGTCTGAAAATTTTATTTGTGCTTGTAATTACAAAAACTGTAGTGTGAAGGGAGAGAAGGAAGATGGCGGAAGAGTAAGACGCGGAGATCACCTTCCTTCCCACAGATACATCAGAAATACATCTACACGTGGAACAACTCCTACAGAACACCTACTGAATGCTGGCAGAAGACCTCAGACCTCCCAAAAGGCAAGAAAGTCCCCACGTACCTGGGTAGGGCAAAAGAAAAAAGAATAAACAGAGACAAAAGAATAGGGACAGGACCTGCACCAGTGGGAGGGAGCCGTGAAGGAGGAAAGGTTTCCACACACTAGGAAGACCCTTCACGGGCAGAGACTGCAGGTGGCAGAGTGGGAAAGTTTTGGAGCCGCGGAGGAGAGCGCAGCAACAGGGGTGCAGAGGGCAAAGCGGGGAGATTCCCACACAGAGGATCGGTGCCAACCAGTACTCACCAGCCCGAGAAGCTTGTCTGCTCACCCGCCGGGGCGGGCGGAGCTGGGAGCTGAGGGAGAGAACTAGGGTTGGCGGCGTGAACACAGCCTGAAGGGGTTAGTGCACCACGCCTAGCCGGGAGGAAGTCCGGGGAAAAGTCTGGAGCTGCGGAAGAGGCAAGAGACTTTTTCTTCCCTCTTTGTTTCCTGGTGCGACAGGAGAGGAGATTAAGAGCGCTGCTTAAAGGAGCTCCAGAGACGGGAGCAAGCCGCGGCTAACAGCTCGGACCTCAGAGACGGGCATGAGACGCTAAGGCTGCTGCTGCTGCCACCAAGAAGCCTGTGTGCAAGCAGAGGTCACTCTCTCCACCTCCCTTCCAGGGAGACTGTGCAGCCCGCCACTGCCAGGGTCCCGTGATCCAGGGACAACTTGCCTGGGAGAAAGCATGGGGCGCCTCAGACTGATGCAACGTCACGACGGCCTCTGCCACCATAGTCTCACCCCGCACTCCGTGCCCCTCCCTACCCCCGGCCTGAATGAGCCAGAGTCCCCGAATCAGTGGATCCTTTAACCCCGTCCTGTCTGAGCAAAGAACAGATGCCCTCAGGCGACCTTCACGCAGAGGTGGGTCCAAATCCAAAGCTAAGCCCCGGCAGCTGTGAGAACAAAGAAGAGAAAAGGAAATCTCTCCCAGCAGCCTCAGGAGTAGCGGATTAAATCTCCACAACCAACCTGATGTACCCTGCATCTGTGGAATACCTGAATAAACAATGAATCATCCCAAATTGATGAGGTGGACTTTGAGAGCAAGATTTATTATTTTTTTCCCCTTTTCTTCTTTTTGTGAGTGTGTATGTGTATGCTTCTGTGTGATATTTTGCCTGTATAGCTTTGCTTCGACCATTTGTCCAAGGGTTCTATCCATCCATTTATTTTTATTATATTTTTTCTTAAATTTTTTTTCTTAGTATTTTTTTATCTTAATAACTTTATTTTTTCTTACTTCATTTTATTTTCTATTATCATCTTTCTTTCTTTCTTTCTTTCTTTCTTTCTTTCTTCTTTCTTTCTTTCTTTCTTTCTACATTTTCTCCATTTTATTCTGAGCTGTGTGGATGAAAGCCTCTTGATGCTGCAGCCAGGAGTCAGTGCTGTGCCTCTGAGGTGGGAGAGCCAACTTCAGGACACTGATCCACAAGAGACCTCCCAGCTCCATGGAATATCAAATGGCAAAAATCTCCCAGAGATCTCCATCTCAACGCCAACACCCAGCTTCACTCAACGATGAGCAAGCTACAGTACTGGACACCCTATGCCAAGCAACTAGCAAGACAGGAACACAACCCCACCCATTAGCAGAGAGGCTGCCTAAAATCATAAAAAGTCCACAGACACTCCAAAACTCACCACCAGAAGTGGACCTTCCCACCAGAAAGACAAGATCCAGCTTCATCCACCAGAACACAGGCACTAGTTCCCCTCCACCAGGAAGCCTACACAACCCACTGAACCAACTTTAACCACTGTGGACAGATGCCAAAAACAACAGGAACTACTAACCTGCAGCCTGCAAAAAGGAGTCCCCAAACACAGTAAGATAAACAAAATGAGAAGAAAGAAAAACATGCAGCCGATGAAGGAGCAAGATGAAAACTCACCAGACCTAACAAATGAAGAGGAAATAGGCAGTCTACCTGAAAAAGAATTCAGAGTAATGATAGCAAAGATGATCCAAAATCTTGGAAATAGAATAGAGAAAATGCAAGAAACATTTAACAAGGACCTAGAAGAACTAAAGAGGAAACAAGCAATGATGAACAACACAATAAATGAAATTAAAAATACTCTAGAAGGGATCAATAGCAGAATAACTGAGGCAGAAGAACAGATAAGGGACCTGAAAGTTAAAAGAGTGGAAATAACTACTGCAGAGCAGAATAAAGAAAAAAAGAATGAAAAGAACCGAGGACAGTCTCAGAGACCTCTGGGACAACATTAAATGCACCAACATTCGAATTATAGGGGTTTCCAAAGAAGAAGGGAAAAAGAAAGGGACTGAGAAAATATTAGAAGAGGTTATAGTTGAAAACTTCCCTAATATGGGAAAGGAAATAGTTACTCAAGTCCAGGAAGCACAGGAAGTCTCATACAGGATAAATCCAAGGAGAAACACACCAAGACACATATTAATCAAACTGTCAAAAATTAAATACAAAGAAAACATATTAAAAGCAGCAAGGGAAAAACAACAAATAACACACAAGGGAATCCCCATAAGGTTAACAGCTGATCCTTCAGCACAGACTCTGGAAGCCAGAAGGGACTGGCAGGACATATTTAAAGGATGAAGGAGAAAAACCTACAAACAAGATTACTCTACCCAGCAAGGATCTCATGCAGATTTGATGGAGAAATTAAAACTTTTACAGACAAGCAAAAGCTGAGAGAGTTCAGCACCACCAAAACAGCTTTACAACAAACGCTAAAGGATCTTCTCTAGGCAAGAAACACAAGAGAAGGAAAAGACCTACAATAAGAAACTCAAAACAATTAAGAAAATGGGAATAGGAACATACATATCGATAATTACCTTAAATTTAAATGGATTAAATGATCTCACCAAAAGACACTGACTGGCTGAATGGAAACAAACAAACAAAAAAACCATATATATGCTGTCTACAAGAGACCCACTTCAGACCTAGGGACACATACAACCTGAAAGTGAGGGGATGGAAAAAGATATTGCATGCAAAAGGAAACCAAAAGATAGCTGGAGTAGCATTTCTCATATCAGACAAAACAGACTTTAAAATAAAGACTATTAGAAGAGACAAAGAAGGACACTACATAATGATCAAAGGATTGATCTAAGAAGAAGATATAACAATTGTAAATATTTATGCACCCAATATAGGAGCAGCTCATTACATAAGGCAAATACTAACAGCCATAAAAGGGGAAATCGACAGTAACACATTCATAGTAGGAGACTTTAACACCCCACTTTCACCAATGGACAGATCATCCAAAATGAAAATAAATAAGGAAACACAAGCTTTAAATGATACATTAAACAAGATGGACTTAATTGATATTTATAGGACATTCCATCCAAAAACAACAGAATACATATTTTTCTCAAGTGCTCATAAAACATTCTCCAGGATAGGTCATATATTGGGTCACAAATCAAGCCTTGGTAAATTTAAGAAAATTGACATTGTATAAAGTATCTTTTCCAACCACACAGCTATGAGACTAGATATCAATTACAGGAAAATATCTAAAAAATACAAACACATGGAGACTAAACAATACACTACTTAATAACGAAGTGATCACTGAAGAAATCAAAGAGGAAATCAAAAAATACCTAGAAACAAATAACAATGGAGACACGACGACCCAAAATCTATGGGATGCAGCAAAAGTAGTTCTAAGTGGGAAGTTTATAGCAATACAATCATGCCTTAAGAAACAGGAAACATCTCGAATAAACAACCTAACCTTGCACCTAAAGCAATTAGAGAAAGAAGAATAAAAAAAAAAACCCAAAGTTAGCAGAAGGAAAGAAATCATAAAGATCAGATCAGAAATAAATGAAAAAGAAATGAAGGAAACAATAGCAAAGATCAACAAAACTAAAAGCTGGTTCTTTGAGAAAGTAAACAAAATTGATAAACCATTAGCCCAACTCATCAAGAAAAAAAGAAAGAATACTCAAATCAATAGAATTAGAAATGAAAAAAGGAGAAGTAACAACTGACACTGCAGAAATAAAAAAGATCATGAGAGATTACTACAAGCAACTCTATGCCAATAAAATGGACAGGGCTTCCCTGGTGGCGCAGTGGTTGATAGTCTGCCTGCCAATTCAGGTGAAACAGGTTTGTGCCCCAGTCCAGGAAGATCCCACATGCCACAGAGCAGCTAGGACCATGAGCCATGGCCACTGAGCCTGTGTGTCCAGAGCCTGTGCTCCACAACGGGAGAGGCCACAAAAGTGACAGGCCCATGTACTGCACAAATAATAATAATAATATAAAAATAAAAATAAAATGGACAACCTGGAAGAAATAGACAAATTCTTAGAAATGCACAATCTGCCAAGACTGAATCAGGAAGAAATAGAAAATATGAACAGACCAATCACAAACACTGAAATTGAAACTGTGATTAAAAATATTCCAACAAACAAAAGCCCAGGACCAGATATCTTCACAGGCGAATTCTGTCAAACATTTAGAGAAGAGCTAACACCTATCCTTCTCAAACTCTTCCAAAATATAGCAGAGAGAGGAACACTCCCAAACACATTCTACAAGGCCACCATCACCCTGATACCGAAACCAGACAAGGATGTCACAAAGAAAGAAAACTACAGGCCAATATCACTGATGAACATAGATGCAAAAATCCTCAACAAAATACTAGCAAACAGAATCCAACAGCACATTAAGAGGATCATACACCATGATCAAGTGGGATTTATTCAAGGAATGCAAGGTTTCTTCAATATATGCAAATCAATCAGTGTGATACTCCATATAAACAAATTAAAGGAGAAAAACATGGTCACCTCAATAGATGCAGAGAAAGCTTTTGACAAAATTCAACAACCATGTATGATAAAAACCCTCCAGAAAGTAGGCATAGAGGGAAATTTCCTCAACATAATAAAGGCCATATATGGCAACCCACAGCCAGCCAACATCATCCTCAATGGCGAAAAACTGAAAGCATTTCCACTAAGGTCAGGAACAAGACAAGGTTGCCCACTCTCACCACTCTTATTCAACATAGTTTTGGAAGTTTTAGCCACAGCAATCAGAGAAGAAAAGGAAATAAAAGGAATCCAAATCGGAAAAGAAGAAGTAAAGCTGTCACTGTTTGCAGATGACATGATACTATACATAGAGAATCCTAAAGATGCTACCAGAAAACTACTAGAGCTAATCAATGAATTTGGTAAAGTAGCAGGATACAAAATTAATGCACAGAAATCTCTGGCATTCCTATACACTAATGATGAAAAATCTGAAAGTGAAATCAAGAAAACACTCCCATTTACCATTGCAACAAAAAGAATAAAATATCTAGGAATAAACCTACCTAAGGAGACAAAAGACCTGTATGCAGAAAATTATAAGACACTGATGAAAGAAATTAAAGATGATACAAACAGATGGAGAGATATACCATGTTCTTGGATTGGAAGAATCAACATTGTGAAAATGACTCTACTACCCAAAGCAATCTATAGATTCAATGCAATCCCTATCAAACTACCACTGGCATTTTTCACAGAACTAGAACAAAAAATTTCACAATTTGTATGGAAACACAAAAGACCCCGAATAGCCAAAGCAATCTTGAGAAAGAAAAATGGAGCTGGAGGAATCAGGCTTCCTGACTTCAGACTATACTACAACGCTACAGTAATCAAGACAGTATGGTACTGGCACAGAAACAGAAATATAGATCAATGGAACGGGATAGAATGCCTAGAGATAAACCCACACACATATGGTCACCTTATCTTTGATAAAGGAGGCAAGAATATACAGCGGAGAAAGGACAGCCTCTTCAATAAGTGGTGCTGGGAAAACTGGACAGGTACATGTAAAAGTGTGAGATTAGAATACTCGCTAACACCATACACAAAAATAAGCTCAAAATGGATTAAAGACCTAAATGTAAGGCCTGAAACTATCAAACTCTTAGAGGACATCATAGGCAGAACACTCTATGGCATAAATCACAGCAAGATCCTTTATGACCCACCTCGTAGAGAAATGGAAATAAAAACAAAAATAAACAAATGGGACCTAGTGAAACTTCAAAGCTTTTGCAGAGCAAAGGAAACCATAAACAAGACTAAAAGACAACCCTCAGAATGGGAGAAAATATTTGCAAATGAAGCGACTGACAAAGGATTAATCTCCAAAATTTACAAGCAGCTCATGCAGCTCAATAACAAAAAAACAAATAACCCAATCCAAAAATGGGCAGAAGACCTAAATAGACATTTCTCCAAAGAAGATATACAGAGTGCCAACAAACACATGGAAGAATGCTCAACATCATTAATCATTAGAGAAATGCAGATCAAAACTACAATATGATATCATCTCACACGAGTCAGAATGGCCATCATCAAAAAATCTACAGGGCTAGGGCTTCCCTGGTGGTACAGTGCTTGAGAGTCCACCTGCCAGTGCAGCAGACACGGGTTCGTGCCACAGTCTGGGATGATCCCACATGCCGCAGAGCGGCTCCGCCCGTGAGCCATGGCCGCTGAGCCTGCGGCAATCCCACTACTAGGTATATACCCTGAGGAAACCAGAATTCAGAAAGAGTCATGTACCAAAATGTTCATTGCAGCTCTATTAAAAAAAAAAAATATATATATATATATATAGGGCTTCCCTTGTGGCACAGTGGTTGATAATCTGCCGGGTAATGCTGGGGACACGGGTTCGTGCCCCGGTCTGGGAATATCCCACATGCCGCAGAGTGGCTGGGCCCGTGAGCCATGGCTGCTGAGCCTGCGTGTCCGGAGCCTGTGCTCTGCAATGGGAGAGGCCACAAGAGTGAGAGGCCTGTGTACCACCAAAACAAAACAAAACAAAACAAAAACACATCTTTAAAAATTATATTGGGTAAACTGATGTGCTCTAAGTCAGGGGTCCGCAACCCCCAGGCTGCAGACCTGTACTGGTCCTCAGGCTGTTATGAACTGGGCCGCACAGCAGGAGGTGAGCAGTGGGTGAGGGAGCAAAGCTTCATCTGCCGCTCCCCATTGCTCCCCATCGCTCTCGTTACCACTTGAACCATACCTCCTACCACCACCATCTGTGGAAAAATTGTCTTCCATGAAACCGGTCCCTGGTGCCAAAATGGTTGAGGACCGCTGCCCTAAGTAATATTACTTTCTAAACTTTGGACTCCCTCCCATTAAGTTAGAAATGCAATGCTTGAAAAGACTTGAGATTTTGAAAACCACATATGCAAAATTGGATATGCTTCTCCCCAAAATTTACTGAATGAATGGAAAAGTGTCTAGACTTGATAGGGTTCCAAACATAAAGAAGTTTCTTTTATTTTTTTACATGCATCATGAAATGTTTATTATAATAAGTTTAGTGAACATCCATCATGCCATAGATACAAAATTAAAGAAATAAAAACAAAATTTTTCTTGTGATGAGAACTCAGGATTTATTCTCTTAACAACTTTTATATATAACATATAGCAGTTAATTATATTAATCATGTTTTACATTACAGCCCTAGTACTTACTTATAACTGGAAATTTGAAGGTGGTCAAAAGTTACAAAAGTTAAGGAAGTTTCTTTATTTAAAGTAAGAATACATTCAGCTTCAAAACTCCGTTCTCTGCATTAGTCAATTCAACATTACATAGGATGTCTCAGACAGAATAGCATCATGTGTGGATATCCTGCGGTCAACCCTGAAATAAGATGTGCAAAAATAGCTCGCTACAGTTTTATTCTAAAACTACGTCTTTTTTGGCAAGTAGCTATTCTTCTTTGGGACATAACTCACAGAGTACTAACTTAGGTGGAGAATGAATATCTTTTTAAACATTGGGAAACACGTAGCTATGAGTGTGAGCTGTCTATCAGGAAGTAGGCTTTATCTTCTATACCTAGCCCCAAATAAGATAACTACCTGTATCTACAAATCAAGCATTGCTGGCAGTATGCCAAATCAAGTTCTGGAGATGAGGTGTGATTTTATCCATCAGGCACACTCTTGATCAAATTTATTAAACAGCTAATGAATTCATTTTATTTCTATAATTTTCTGAAAAAAAAAGCTTAGGATGCTTTACCAAAAAATAAATAAAGTACAAATTTTTGTAAACAAATATAAAGCATTAGGACTTTTCTATATATGCTTTGTTTTGCATAAGCGCTAATAGAGCACCTTAGGTTGGTTTGAACAAATGTGAAAAAAGATCATTTGTGCTGTGAATTCAAATAAAAGTAGTAGAGGTTTGGGTTGAAAAAATCTGATAAAATTTCATCAATAAAAATAAAATTTAAATTGGTTTTGAGGATTTGGTTTGGAGGAGGCAGACTATTAGATTCTGAGGACAAAATATTGAACAATGCATATAATGGTCCAGCTACTCTAAACTACTGTTTGATATAAACAAACAAATGGATTCTTAAAATACAGTATGGTAAAAAATTAAGATGGTAGAAACAGAGTGTTATGGATGCTTAGAAAGATGGGCATTTAAGCCAGATTTAGGGTGGTAGGAATAGACTATCTTTTCTGGGAAAATTTAAGTTTGTGTTGGTGCTTAAGAAGTGAGTTGGAATTAGCTAGGCAATGAAGGAAAAGAATGTTCCAAGATAATGGAATCATATGTCTGAAACCTGGAAGTGGGTTTATTCTTTGATCAGGAAATCAAAGTAATCAGTAGAATGGAGTAAGGTGGTTTGGATGGTAAGAGGTGAAGCACTAAAGCTTTCAGGGGCTATATTATGTGGGGCTTTGTAAACCAGGGTGAGACATTTACAGTGAGACTTATGGAGGGCAATTAAATTTATTATCTAAAGCAGAAAGAAGGAAAAAAAAACACTCAGAGGATTTTGCAGAAATCTAGATTAAACAATGAAAATGGGCAACAGCAGAGTAATGGTCAAGGGAAATGTAGGAATTTATACAGAATTGAGAGAATGTTATGAAGTCTGACTGGTAGCACATTATTAGATATAAGGTTGAGAGAGACAGATAAATTGATTACATTTCCACATTTCAGTATAACCTCCCTAATGTTTGGTTTAAATCATTGATCAGATCATAATGTCATTTATTAAGATACAAAACAGAGGCAGAGGTACATGTTTGGGGTAGAAAATTAAGAGTCCCACTGTGGGCATGTTATTTGTGAGATATTTATATTGTAGTCACAAATAGATGATTGGATAATCAGGTATATTTCTAAAACAAAATAAAGCTCAAGATACGATTTGGGAACCATCCTTCTGTTGATGATGTGTGAAGTCACCAGGGCTCGTGCTATCGACTATGTTTTTAGGCAGAATGAGAAAAGTAGAGGCATATATAGAGTTTCTGTAAAAGTCAACATTGCATTTGCTCAGCGAGAAAGTGGACGTTGATGAGGGGGCAGAGAAGGCATATGCAAGTGTAAAAATTAATAAATGAAAAACTCAATTGAATAAAGTGGACACACCAGCAGGGGGAGCTCTCACCCTGTGACAATAGTCAAGCCCAACAGGAAGACAAAATGCTCCCCTTTCCTGGTAAGGACTCAGCCAATAAAAAGCCATGGACTCTTCACTTGCTATAACCTTCCCAACTTCCTTTTTCCCTCTATAAAGGAGTATTCCTTCCCTTGCGGATGGGAGGACTTGCTCATGGCTCACCATTGTTGCAGATCTAGAATTGCAATTCTTTGCTGATCCTGAATAACTCATTTTTGCTGGAGAAATATCTGGCAGTCTATTTGTTTCAGGTCAAAATAACTGAGTGAGAAAAAAAAAACCAAAAAACAAAAAACAGGAAGGTGCAGTACCATGAAAGGCAGATTAGAAATAGTTCAAGATAAACATAGTGTTGTCATAATTAAAAAAAAAAAAAGTCAATGTGCTAGGTGGTTAGATAAGAAAAAAAATCAAAAAATGAACTGCAGATTTAGTAAAAGAAGCTCACCAATATTGGCAAGAAAAATTTCACTGGAATATTGAAGCTCAATAGAGAATTATAGACAACTTAGATGTGAATAAAAGGGAGTTAAAAGAGTAGAGACAGTGGGATGCACAGCTGTCTTAAGACTATATTGGGTATGATATAGGGTGGTAATTTGAGGGAGCAATATGATAAAAGTCTTTCTTTATGGGAGACACATAAGCACATTCATGCATGTAAATGCTGATTTGTTATTAGAGAGGGAAATAGTTAAGATATTAACAGGGTCATAGAAATTCCATATAAGTGAAGGTGTGTTAATTTACTGGGACTTCTAACTGATTTTCTCATCATTATATTGATTCAAACATATGAACCAGCATTTCTCAATCTCAGTATTGTTGGCTTTGGGGATTGGACAATTCTTTGCTGTAGGATGCTGTTTCTGTGACTTGTAGAATATTTAGAAGCACATTTGACCTCTATACCCTAGATGCTAATAGCACCACTCTCAGTCATGACAACTAAAAATAGCTCCAGTCATTGCCACTATACTTGGAGGAAGGGCAAAGTCACTCTATCTGGGAACTGCTGATCTAGCCTAAAGAATAAATTTTAAAACTAAAATTCTAACAATGTTTCAGTCTCTAGAATGCAATTATGAATGTGTATTAATTTTATTTTAATCACTCTGTAAACAGGAAAGAAACACATTCCAACATATATTTTATTTGGAGATATTTTAATGTTTGCATTCTAATAAAGTGAAATCTTTTGAAAATTAACATGGTACTTTAGATTTGTTATAGTTTGCAACTCACTTTAATTGAGTGAGTTTTACAGTGTGGAAACTACAGTTATCCTTTAAGAAACTAATTTAGAGGTTAGTGTTCAAGTTATGAACATAGCCTTAGGAAAAAATGGGGTGAAAAATGGGGCCCATCTTATAGAATTTAATATTACCTAAAGAAATGAGACTAGCTGGTGTAATTTGGAAAAAGGGAGTTTATAACTCAGAGTAGTACTTAGGAAGAAATAGAGAATTCAGAATGAGTAAATATACTAATAACACAAGTGATGTTTTCCACAAAATATCCACCATAGATTCTGTCAGATCCTTTATCAAAAAACACTGTTAGGCATGCTATGATTGAAAATGTTACTTTAAAAAACCACATATTTTTGAAGATATAAACACATGCTTTACTCTTCAGCCCTTAGGCTATTTTAGTGGGTTCCTTTAAATCAGGAATCCTGACTTATTTTGTATAACTTGGATCCCTTTGGCAGTTTGCTAGAGTAGTTCAGCAGTTTGCTGGATTCCTTCTCAGAGTGCCTATATTCGTTTTAAATCTATGAAATAAAATTACAAAGTAAACTAATTATATTGAAATATAGATGTCAAATTTTTAAAATATTGAATGATATAGTAATGTAAATACTTTTAAATAAATGCATTAAAAATGAATTGGTGGCAGGTATAATAATAGCATAATTTCACAGAATGGATAAGTCCATATGCTGTATTGCAATCTATGTAGTATCTGGTATGAAAATATTTATGGTTTCCATTAAGCCAAAGGTTCTGCTACTACTGTGATTTTCCACCTGTATTGATAAGTGAAAGCAATACTAAAATTCATTCAGAGGTTAGTTAAAATAAAGAAATATTTTTTTTTTTCCAAAATGAACTCATGGTTCACCGAAATTTTATCCTTTGGTTACTGGAGTTCTTTGGAAGAATGGATGCTTTAAAATGACATTTCAATGCTTCTTAGCCACTTTTTCTACTACTGTTTGCATAGTTTAAGAATAAAGAGAGTGAAAGTCAAAAATTGCATTTACAGTTTGTTATGAACACTCTTTTATTAATGATTAAAATGGAAGAATCTTAGCGCATGATCTGATTAGACATCAACAGTGTGTACCAAGTTCTTTGCTGTTCGATGATGGAAACAGTTATTCATTTGTTGTTCACCTGTAATGTAGCCAGCATGTTTAGTCACAAAATTCTGCCATCCTGAATCAGCTTGGAAACACCTTCCCAGAGCCTCCAGGTGTAAAATCTGTATTGCCATGGCATCATATTTATGACATAATTTAAATGAAAAAATAGCATAATATATGTGATGCAATTTCAATTATATAATCAGCACTTCCTAACATCTTTTAAGAATTTTTTTAATAATCTGATATGCTTTTTAAAAATTTTATTTTATATTGGAGTATAGTTGATTAACAATGTTGTGTTAGTTTCATAAATTGTTAGTGTCCTGAGATATAATTACATGTATTTTGAGAAAAACTATCTACAGATGTTGAAAGTTGAAAGTTAATTTTTCCTTTATTATTTAACATTGAGGCTGAAATTTAAAATAGTTGAAACTAGAACAATGTCATTTTTATAACCTTAAGCAGTGTTTAGTTAAACATATATATATTTATATATATTATATTATATTATATATATATATATATATATATATATATATATATTTCCAGTTAGAAAGGCAGGTAGCTGGATGAATGGAAGGAGGGAAGGAGAAAGAGATCACAAAGTGTAGATAGAAACATAAATATCAGGACAAATATTCCCCACGATGATAAACATGACTCCACTGACTCTCCTGCATTCAAACCAAGCTAAATTCCAGAATAAAATGTTGTCAATTTCATCCACTACCAACAAATATTAGTGTTGTTTCATTGTCATTTTGTCTCAGCCATCTCATTATTTGTTACCTTGGATCTTGCTATGTTTTGCTTAGTTTTGAGAGATTTTACAAAAATTATTTACTCTGTCATTTCTAAAAAGTGCAGATGCTGTGACAGCGATGAAAGCACTATTAAGAAGCCTCTAACTATGACAGTACTGAAAGTAGAATAAATTAAACTGATGGAAAGATGATTAAATGTGCCCATGTGAATGAAACAAATTATTCAGTAGGAAGCATTCTGAAGGACAAGAAATAAATAAAACAGAGCACAGAAACTGCTATGAGTATGCAATTGATAACAAGACAAATACATGATAAAAAGGAAAACATAAAATAAGAAAGAAAATACTGTATGACCAGGCATGAACCCTAAAATTTTACTAAACAAAGCAAAACACAAAAATATTGGTTACCCATTAACACAAGCAAAAGGACGCATAACATTACAAATTTGCTCCAGATGGCTCTGAAGATATAAAATTTATTGTAATCTGCATAATTTTCCTGTGTGTTGGTGGTAAATGCAAATAAGTATGATCTTTATTTAGGTGAATTAAGCCATCTCTATATGTGTTATTTTTTAACAATAGGTCACCCCTCAGAGATAATAACTACATTATTCCCATATTTGCACCATTCTTTATATTTAATGTTGTCCATTAATTTCAATCCATGCCAGTTTTTATTTATTCTAATTTTCCCATTATAAGTTAGTTATTTTGATTTATTTATAAATCAAGGAGTGATTTTATAATTTTTGTTTTCTTGAAGTGGCTTACCAAAGGTCTTCATGCAGCTGAAAAATGGCAAATCAAAGATTTGAACCCAGGTCACTGGGCTTCAGAGTTTGTTTCTGCAACCACTGAGCTGTGCAGCTCTATTAATTTGAAATCTGCCAGATCAGTTTTGTAGTCTTTATATGTGAATGACATCTTGTATGTATACAAAAAAATTAGTAATGCATATTATCTCTCAACACCCTTTGGTAGTGTAGAGCTTATGTCTAAAATACACTAATTTTGTTTTGTTTTTCTTTATTGTAAGGAAAACAACAGAAAAAAAATTTCCCTAGTTGTTTTTAGGGGAAAATGACTTAGAGTATATCTCTTTACTTTTCATTTCATATGCATTGATTATTATTCATGCACTTAAATAAGTTTTAAAAAGCTTTTATTTTATTTTGTGCTTAACATTTCTCAGTTTTAATGCAGAATCTTCACTTACCAATGCACAGTGTGGATGAAGTGTCATTTGCTCAACTATTGTCATGTGGGAACTCCAGCTTTCCTGGATTAGAAGGCTACACTTAGGCATGCTTATCTGTAGCAAGCAGTGCCATTTTATGGCTCTGATTGTCTGATGTTATATTATCTCACATTAGACTGCCTGGTCTTCTGGCTTACTTAGAGATTCAGAAATAGTGAGTTAAGTGTTAAAGGATCAGATATAAAATATTGCATTTGCATGACTTTTATCTCTAGCGTGGACTAAATTCAACAATTTTAGGGTTGATTATTTTTGTTATTTTCATAAATAATAATTTTTCTATAATACAATGCTATTCTAATTTCTTGATTATTGACATAGAGATTGGAGGTATCTGAATTGATGATTGAAAATTTGGAAAATTTGTCTTACAATATATTCCCACAAATTTGGGATAGCTACTTTTATTTATGTGTTTGCTTATTGATTTATTTTGCTTGACAGTAGAAGCCCTGAATGCTAGGATTAAGTCAGAGAGTAGAATTAATCCAATACCTTTAATATCTATATCAATATCTAGTAGCTAGCTGTGGTATTAGACTGTATATTTAAGATGATAAATGAATATACATAATATATAGCTGGCTATACTATTTTTATTTTGAAGGCAAAGCTTATGATGAATAGTGCAATCCTATCCTTCCAAATTAATTTTTATGGACAAGGCATTTAGAAAAAAAGGCCTGTCACTTGCACCAGCCCCTTCCATATGCCTCACCTTTATTCCACACACATATTCAACCACTGCCAACCACTCTTTATGGATTCAGGCTTATAAATTTCAGTTTGTTGGCTTTTAGTACTCTTGCATTTTTTTTTTTACTTTTTCAGTATTGCTGCACATATTTTAATGGGAAGTTAGTTATGTCGCCCATATAGCTTGAAACCTAGCAGTATTTTACAGATTGTATAGAATTATTTAAAATTCAATCTTGTAAAACAGTTTACCCTGACAACTTCAGATCCTGGCACATTCCATTGATGTTATATAGGAAGCTACCTTATTTCCATGGTTAGGAATTAAGTCAGTTCCAGATTTGGAGTGTTGCATTTAGATAACATATTTGCCTTGTGTAGCAGGAGCTCCCACTGATGTACACCTAAGCCAAAGCTTCCTTTCTACAATGTACACACAACTTTTTCCATATTTATTTCACATAACAGAACAGGATCTAGCATATGAATTAGGTCTACCATTTAAATTTGAAGCACAACATTTCTATTTAGGCCTCTTATTCTTTTTTTTTTTTTTTTTTTTTTTTTTTTGCGGTATGCGGGCCTCTCACTGTTGTGGCCTCTCCCGTTGTGGAGCACAGGCTCCGGAGGTGCAGGCGCAGCGGCCATGGCTCACGGGCCCAGCCGCTCCACGGCATGTGGGATCTTCCCGGACCGGGGCACGAACCCGTGTCCCCTGCATCGGCAGGAGGACTCTCAACCACTGCGCCACCAGGGAAGCCCAGGCCTCTTATTCTTTGATGGCCTTATGTATGTACTTCTTAATTTATTACACTTGGGAGAAATATGTAAATTCTCCTGAACCATATTGTGTTGACCCTCAAGTTTCCCTTTAATTTTTAAAGATGTAGTCATTACTCTCCAGCACAGAATTTTTTAAAATTATTTTTTATTGGAGTATAGTTGATTTACAATGTTGTATTAGTTTCTGCTGTAGAGCAAAGTGAATCAGTTATACATATACAGCACAAACTTTTATCTGTTCCTTAACATATTCTGTTACCAAGTAAATATTATAGATATAATATGATACATCTGTCCTAGTTGCTTCAAAAATTTGTAGATGAAATAGACAATCTTTGGGGCTCTCAAGTGTGATTTTACTGAACACTCACAAAATATATTAAATAAGATGAGAGAAATAGAGATAGAGATTAATAAAAACTCAAGTATAGAGTAACTCTACTCTGAGAGTTTAGAACAACTGAATGGTACACAGAAATTTTATTTTTAGAGATAATTCCTGCATTTGCTCCTGGTAGATGGATTGAATTTGGATATATGTCAGTGCCAAAAATAAGGCATTCCAAGTTTGTGAAGGGTTGATGACAATGGAAATACTTTGTTCAATATGCCTCATATGTCATTTATTCCCTTATTCACTGAGTATCACATTAGAGATACATAGCTAAAATAGACACAAAATTAGTATGCCTGAGATTTTTAAAAAATTGTATATTTTCCCTTTGTGTTACTATTTAAAATATTTGTTTAATGGTGTCCTATGTTCAGATGTGCTTAACAATTGTTATATTTATTGAGAAAAAACTGAAAACTCTCATAACAAGTAGCCTTGAAAAATAAGTATTTCATTATCAACTGGCTTATCCCAGATGGTCAATCATTGTTTCTCTAGTCTATTTGGTAATGAAGACTAACATGTACTTTGTTTTTATGTTGTTGTTATTTCTTTTTTCATATTGCGTATGAAAAATTACGTGTAGACAAATATTTTATGTCATGTTACATTTGTCTGGGCCTATATCACACTTGAAATATAAATGTCAATTTTAGAAGATTTTGTTAGTGATACCATAAGAGTTAATGACAGTGAAGAACATAGCTGAATATAATTCACTCCCAGAGTAATGTAGAAATATCATTGTCACCGTTAAAAACACGTCCTTTTAAATTCCAATGGAAAAAAATTTTGATCATTCACTTTGTTATAAAGCAGAAACTAACACACCATTGCAAAGCAATTATACTCCAATAAAGATGCAAAAAAAAAAAAAAAAAACAAATAACAACAACAAAAAAAACCCTTAAGGGAAACTAGATTGTCTCCATTATAAGTGGTTCTGGGGAAACAAATTTGAAATGTACACACTTTGTTCTACTGGGGCTTTGAATAACTCAACTGAATATTTCAGAAGAAGCCACAGGAGTGTTAAGAAAGGAAACTAATGCATGGTATAAGCCAGGCAAATCAAGGGAAACTTCTACATCATATGTTGTTTTCTCTGTAGAAAAATCCAAATGGTATATTCAGATAACTGAGACTGAAATTAATTTTATAGGCATTAACATATGTGGGTGTTTCACACATGCAAGTACAGAATAATTCGTGTGATGGTAAAAGAAAATGTGGGTATCAAGAGGGACATAAATTGAAACTCACAGCTCCTTACAATCAGTTGAATTTTACATCAACTTCATTTTCATTGTTCTCAGAAAATTTATACAGTGCTTTCTTACCAAAACATGTTAGTTAAAATAATAATAAATATTTTTAGACTAAATGGATACTAATATAACATTGTTCAACCATGAATTTAACTTCAAGAAGGGTCATACTGGCATACCTATAAGAATTTGCTTTCCATTCTCCACATTTTTGTGCTGCTTTGTAAAAGTAAAACATGGATTTATTTAAAAAAAATTGTTCAGTAAATATAAAAGGTTAAGAATTTAGTCTGAAAAAATATCAATACTCACCAGAGAAAGTGAATCATATATTTTAAATGTTATTCAATGTTTTATGTACTAATCAATTAGGAAAAAAACACTGTTTATGAAAAATACTGTAACATCTTGAGCATTAAATCTGATTTAAAACCTATCATTTGGATCTGTGATCAGAAGTATTTGTTTATTAAACAAGAATATATCTGTAAAACACTTAATATGAGCAAACTGTGCTAGAGATTCAGACACTTTTCTAGTCCTCTGTCTTATAAAATTTACATTGTATCCCAAAGGTTGACTTAATTGTGTCAGTTATAGTGCAACTAGGTCCATCTCAATATGGCAATAAATTTTGCAACTCATAATGTGTTGTGTACTTTGAGTTAAATAATAGAATTCACCTTAAAATTTCTTATATTATAATTTATTTTATTGAAATTCAAAAATGTGGGTGTTACCAAAAATATCCAGCTATAAATCACTTGCCTAAAATGTGATATTTGACTAGGTGATATTAAGGGTCTTTTATATTTGAAAATTTTCATAACATAGTATATCTCTATTTTATAGCAATACACTATTCCAACTTGATTTTAGTTTTAGTTTAGTTTAGGTTTTTTGTTTTTTTTAAAATACAGGATACTCTTTTGATGTATTTGTCTGTATTTCCTTGATGCTTTGTACTCACAAAATGATTTTCTGCTACTAAAGTTTCTTTTTCCTCTTAGCATTTATAGATACATATGAGCCACCAAATATGGAGCCAACAAAAATATTGCAAATATTGGACCATTAGGCAAAAAAAAAAAAAAAAAAATGCTTGGCCCAAATATAAGACCAAGATAATCTAATGACTATCAGAAATGTATTTTCCACATCAGAAGCTAAACTAATAGACTCTGAGGTTTTGAGAATGAGCTGTTTGTTGATGAGAGATGACATCATCTGAAAATACGTAAGGGTTAAGAAGAAATTACCTAGTGGAGCCAAGGTCAGTGCTCACCAGGTGTCAGCCAGCCACCCTTGGATTTAGGTCATTGGTTTTAGTTTATTTTTAATATCTTAGGTTTTTGGCTTTCTTTTTGTCTTATCTCAACTTTCTGTTTATCTGATTCTCTTATTTCTCTTTATTTGGATTATTATTTACATTAAATTTTTACCTCTACTTGTTAAAAAATTATGCAGTCTTTTATTAATATTTTATTTAGCCTATAAATTTTAATAGGTTTATTTAGCATATGAAATGAAAAGGGATCATAATCTCTAGCATACCTAGATCACATCACCCAACTTAGAATACTTTAACTTAGGTGTTTTCTTCTGTAATATATATGTTATTGCTGTGATGCATTTTAGTTGTACTGTGTTCTTATATATTGTATTGTTTAAAACAGCCCATGTTTGCTTAAAATTAACCACCTATTACCATCTTCACTGTTTATCATTTCCTCTGTCTTGTAGAACTTTGTGCCTAAAGAGTATTTTGAAGTGTTCTTAATTAAGCTTTATTTTTGGAAAACTGTCTATTTTTCCCCATTTTTATCTACACATGTAATATATGGGAATGCCAAGGACTTAAAATAACTGAGACAAATATAATTCATAACATAAAACTAGAAAATAATTTCTATCAGAGACAAGATATCAAAAATTAATAAAGTGTGAAGAAGGAAATATAGACCAATGAAACAAAATAGAGAGTCTAGAAACAGATCAACAATGCACAGTAACTTGTTTCTAACAAAGGACAAAGGCATCATTGTAATTGAGTGTGGAAATAATATAGTTCTGGGTTATTTGATTACCCATGCAATTTGGGTGGATTACATAACCTACATGTGAAAGGTAAAACAGTAAATCTTCTAAACAAAATTGGATGGAAATATATTTATGGATTTGCATTAAATAAATGTCTCTTAAACCTGATAGTATTAATTTCCAATTACTGTTGTAAAAATTACCATAAACATAGAGGTTTAAAACAACACAGATACATTATCTCACAGTTATGGAGGTCAGAATTCCTAAAATCAAGATATAGGAAGGATTGTGTTCTTTCTAGATATTCTAGGGAATAATTTGTTTCCTTGTATTTTCCCAATTCTAGTGGTCACTTGTATTATTTGGCTGATGGCCACTTCCTCCATCTCCAAAGTCATCGGAATAGAATACTTTAATTTCTCTCTCTTTCTGTGACCACTTAAATCCCTCTTATAAGGCCACTGATTATTTTATTGGGCCTACTGCATTATCTACAATGATCTCAGCATCTCAAGACCCTTAACCTAATCATATCTGCAATTTATTTTGTACCATAAGGTAACATATTCACATATTCAGGAAATTAGAGTGTGGACATATTTGGGGATGCCTTCTTGGTCTCTAAAGATTTACATCCATCTACATATAAATGCATTCATTGTATCCCAATATCCCCAAAACTCATTAAAACCTTGACTCATAATCCAAGATTTCATTTAATATTCATCAGCTCAAAAGGCTTAAATCTCATCATCTAAATCAGATATGGCTGAGACTCTGGTAAGATTGTTCCTGGGACAAAATTCCACTCCATATGTGGCTTACAAAACTAGAAAAATAGTAATATGCTCCCAAAATATGATGGTAGGACAGGCATTCTATGCATGGTATAGACAACACCCTTCCAAAAGTGAAAACAATGAAAGGTAAAAGGGGTCACTTGTCAAATAGTTTTGAAGTCAGCCTAGGCTAACAGTGTTAAGTTTCAAGGTTTGGTAATAATCTGTAGTTCATGGGTCCATACTCTGGCTCATGGTTTCACTCTTGGAATCTCCTTCCTTTTTCATGAAGATGGCATATATTTATATCAAAGAAATTTTATTCATCTGTTTCCTTCCTGTAGAATTTTGGGAATCTTATAGCCTTCTTTTGTTCTTCTTTACCTTTTAGTCCATGCTGGCAGTGTTTCTGTTGGTGTAGCATTTGCAATAACCCTGTGGGTTCCCTGTTTATTTCAGGGGAATTCATTGCATTGGGCAAAAGGCTCCTTCACAGATCTTTCCTGAATAAGCCTATCTCCATTCCTGGTTTCTATGTTGATGTGGCTGAGGGAATCCATGAATCATATGTTTAATTTTTTCAAAGAGACTTTTTGTAACTGAATAATCATTTGACCCTTCCAAGATACAAGCCAAAGATGTCCAGGCACACCCCAGCTTTATGACAGCAATTGTCTTAATTTTACCATCTTTTACAGTTTGGATAAGCTGAGAATTTTCATTATCATCAAGCCGTGATTGCTTTTTGCTTAACAGTTCTTCCACCTTTTCTGTGTAAGCAGCATTTTACTATAAGCAGCAAGAAGAAACTAGATCACACCCTTGAGGGTTTTCTTTGAAATCTCCTCAGCCAGATATCCAAGTTAATCACTTACAAGTTCCACCTGTTATCTAACTACAGGTTATAATTCAACAAAGTAAGATTTCTCCCATTGTATAATAGAGATTCCCGTTCATCCAGTTTCCAATAACATAATTCCTTCTGAGTCCTCACCAAATGCTCCTTTAATGTCCCTATTTTTACCAAAAGTCTGTTTATGCTGATGTAAGTATTCCAATATAGGTTTTTCACTACCATGCACCTCACTTCCTGAGATCTCCCTAGCAGAGTTCTTAATGTTCATATTTTTGATAACAATCTGTTCAAGTCAAGCAAAGCTTTTTCTATCATGCTCCTCAAAATTCCTCATGCTCTACCCATTACTCATCCTAAAGCAAATTTGAAATGTTTAGGTATTTATTATAGTAGCCCCACACTTCCAGGTACCAAAATATGTATTAGTTTTCTATTCCTACTTAACAAATTACTACAAATGTCATATCTTAAAAAAACACAAATTTATTATGTCTCCCTCTTATAAGGACCTATGTGATTACATTTGACCCTTCCAGATAGCCCAAGATAATCTTCACATCTCAAGACCTCTAAATTAATCTTAAATTAATCATATCTGCAAAGCCTTTGCAAGTAAGTAATATATTTATAAGTTGCAAGGATTAGGGTGTGATTATTTTTCTATTTTGAAGAGGGCATTGTTCTGCCTACCATATAGGCTAATTATTAGAAAAATTATGAACAAGAGGGGATACATTCAAATTTATTACAAGTAAGAATTTCTGTTAATCAAAAGACATCACAAAATGAATGCAAAAGAAAGAAACCAGAACATAAATGTTCAATGCATACACCGGATAGAGATTCACAACCAGAGTATGCAAAGAACTCTCACAGATTAATAAGAAAATAAACAAATTCTTCACAAAAGAATATTTTCAAATCAGAAACAAGCAAATAAGAACGACTCAAAATCATCAGACATCAGGGAAATGCAATTTCCACTTTGAGATATCCCTGTATACCCACAAATCTGGTTAAAATTCAATGGTTTGATTGTCAGTACAAAATCTAGGACTTTCATATTTTGTCATATTTTTTACTGTGGATTTTTTCAATAATTTTTCTTTTTAAAAAATGTTATATTAAAATATTTATCTTGATCACTGTGGAATTTGGAGTCGCAAGGCTTCATTTGCACCTCTCTAGTCCCAGCCCTGATTTAAAGTACAAAAACAGTAAAAACCAATCAATAGTAACAGAGATGAGAATACTGGTTACGTTTTGGGAACGTGGTATTGATCAGAAAGAAGTCTATGGGTGCTGGAAATGATCTATATCAGTACTGTGTGTGTTTTTTAGGTATAATAATTCATCAAACTGTTCAATCTGCATATTGTATAAAATTTATGATTCAAAATAGGTAAAAGAAGTAATTGCTGAGAAATTTCCATCTAAGAATCTGAATATTAAAAAAAATAGTTTTTCAATCTCTCTCTTGTTTTCAATTATCCATTCTATATCTCCAAATAAGTTAATCAGAATTTTCGTGTCTCCTATGAGGGAATACAATTATATTTTAGCTTACTTTTACACTGAGAATGTAGAAGTTTCATCATATTTCTGTGGGAGGTGGTTTCTATTAGACTCTAAAACTTGTACGGGCTCTGTAATTTGTTTCATGTTTCCGACTTCTATCAAGGTCACAGAAAACAAAACTCAAAATTTCTTATGGTGAAAATTGCCTTTAGTATTCTTCTTGCTTTGTAATGTTATTGACCTCCCTTAGTTCCTGGCATCTAAGAAATTCTTACTTTCCTTATACTTTATCAATGCATTTAAAAATAATTTTTAAAACATACAAATATATGTGGTATAGATTGAATTGTGCCCCCATTCATATGTTGAAGTCTTAATTCCCAAAATCTCAGAATGTGATTTCATTTGGAGACAGAGCTTTTAAAGAGGTAAGTAAGGATGAATGAGGTCATATGGGTGGGCTCATATCCAATATGACTGGTATACCTCTAAGAAAAGGAAGAGATACCAGGATTGCCTGCACATAGAGAAAACACCATCTGAGGACACAGTGAGAAGAGAAGAACAACCAAGAGAAACCAACCCTGCCAACACCTTGACCTTGGACTTTCAGCCTGCAGAACTGTGAGAAATAAATTTCTGTTGCTCCAATCCAAAAATGGGTGGAAGACCTAAATAGACATTTCTCCAAAGAAGACATATAGATTGCCAACAGACACATGAAAAAATGCTCAATGTCACTAATCATTAGAGAAATGCAAATCAAAACCACAATGAGGTATCACCTAACAGTGGTCAGAATGGCCATCATCAAAAATCTACAAACAATAAATGCTGGAGAGGATGTAGAGAAAAGGGGACCCTCCTACACTGCAGGTGGGAATGTAAATTGATACAGCTATTATGGAGAACTGTATGGAGGTTCCTTAAAAAACTAGAAATAGAACTACTATATGACCCAGTAATCCCACTACTAGGCATATACCCTGAGAAAACCATAATTCAAAAAGAGTCATGTGCCACAATGTTCACTGCAGCACTATTTACAATAGCCAGGACATTGAAGCAACCTAAGTGTCCATCGACAGATGAATGGATTAAGAAGATGTGGCACATATATACAATGGAATATTACTCAGCCATAAAGAGGAAAGAAATTGAGTTATTTGTAGTGAGGTGGATGGACCTAGAGTCTGTCATACAGAGTGAAGCAAGTCACTTCATTCTGAAGTAAGAGAAAAACAAATACCATATGCTAACGCATATATATGGAGTCTAAAAAAACGGTACTGATGAACTTAGTGGAAGTGCAGGAATAAAGACACAGAAGTAGAGAACAGACTTGAGGACACTGGGGGAAGGGAAAGCTGGGATGAAGTGAGAGTAGCACTGACATGTATACACTACCAGGTGTAAAATGGATGGTTAGTGGGAAGCAGCTGCATAGCACAGGGAGATCAGCTTGATGCTTTGTGATGACCTAGAGGGGTGGAATAGGGAGGGTGGAAGGGAGTGTCAAGAGGGATAGGATATGGAGATATATGTGTACGTATAGCTCGTTCACTTTGTTGTGTGGCAGAAAGTAACACAAAATTGTGAAACAATTATACTCCAATAAAAATGTGGGAAACAAAACAAAAACAAACAAACAAAAAGCAAAAAAAAAAAAATCTGTTGCTTAAGTGACATAGTCTGTGGTATTTTGTTATGTCAGCCCTAGAAAATTGATACAATATTGTTTTTGTTCTTTTGAAAGAAAGAGGCGTTTTGACTAATCAAGTGATTGATTTATGTGAAATTATGGAGTTTCAGTTTTGATAATATAAATTTACTATCCAAGCCTTACACTGTGATTGTGCTGAGAAAGGAAACAATGACACTGTCCAAGAGGATGAGGAAGGGAAATCATTATCCACTGACCACAGGATGGAAGTGTGTGAAGCTTTGTGTAAATGTAGTGTAAGACACTGCTCACTCCGTTATATAATTAATCCTTAGTATTCCCCATAATAGACAGCAAAATAATGATGGCAGTGTCCATTGATTAGGCATTCTATTTCCCCTTAGGCATATGAGTATATTTATAGCAGACTCATACTACTACACTTAAATTAAAAGGAATAAATTTCACTGTGTGTACTCTTAAAAGACCTTCTTATGTTTTTTTGTTTGTTTTTATGCCTGTCATGCTATAACAACTAACAGAGAGCATTTTTACGACAGTTAAAGACTAGAAAGATAAAAGCTCTTTCTCTGATTCCATTTTCCTCAGGGTGATCCAAATGTAAGATTATTCAAATTAAACACATTTTAAAAACCATAAACATGTTTCAAGAAAAAAAAAAGGATACAACAAGTGATGAATGTCAATCAAACGGCAAGCAAAGATTGAGAGGCAAGAAAATGAAATCAAATTTAAGTGCTTGTCTCAGTTATATTTATATAAGGTGTGAGAAACTGAAAAGTGAATGTTTCAGTTTTTACTCTATTAAATGCCAATGAACCTGCACATCTAAATTTACGTTGTTTATTCTAGTCTCAGAAATAATAATATCTTTTCAAATGTATTCAATTTTTCATCCATGAGATTAAATGTAAATGTTCTGTTTCATAGAAACATGTAAACCGGAGCCTGCATTCTAAGATCAATTAATAGTTTTTTGGTTTGTTTGTAGAAGGTAATTCTTCTGTAAACAAGGAAACTGAAATTTTATCCTGTACCTAATTTAGTGGTTATCTAGGTAAACATGTGTCATTCTATATTGTTTCATAACCCTTTCAGTTCATACAAAAGTAAAATATATAAAAGATTGTGCCCAATATTTATGTATACAGCTATGAATTGGAAAGTATCTTGACAATATCTAAGGTAAAGTAACTTTCAATTTTCAGAACAAAATATGAAGATTATAGATTATTAGATAGATACATAAGTAGATACATAGATGGAGACATTCATAGTATTTTGTAAAGTTATAGCCAAAAATATTGTGACTGAGAAAATAATTTTGCCTGAATCTTTTGCATACATAAATTCTGGATTACAAATATTCAAAATATCACTTTAAAATAGCATGTATATCCTTGAATGGTTATGATTCTTTTAAATAATAGCTAAATATTCTCTAATTTAATAGTATTCTAACCCTCAAGACCCCAATGTAATTTCAATAGCTCATACTATTTATAAGATGGCCACAGATGTGTATATTTCCCTTGTTCCAAAATCATAATGCAATTTAACTCATCTCAGCTATCAAGTACCTCCTGATTAAATACAAATAATAAAAGCTTTTGCACGTGTGCCACTTTTGAAATACAATGCATAATAACAAGAGAACTCTCTCTGTCTTACACTCATATACGTATATACACAACAATTTTATAACATTTAAAATATGTTCTGTTGATTTGGATATCTGCTTTATTTGAGGTTAGCCTAAAACTATAAATTGATAGGACTAGTGTAAAATTATACTTTAGATTATTGTCATTATATAAAGGAAAAATGAAACCAACATGTTAAATGTCATCATTATATCTTTTATGTAATGTTACCTGCTGTAAAAAGACTGCTACATTTAAACAGTTTAGTGCGACAGTTTTAATAATTGCCCTTATTACAGCCACATGAGGTTCTGTGGGTTTTCAGCAAAGAGGTAAGAGGTGAATTCTGCCCTGTTCAGAGTTGTAAACTGCCATCTACATCACTTGACCTACAAGGTAGTTTTATGCAAGAACATTCAGCTGATGCACTAATGACGTGCTGATGCCTGGGACATAGACTTGACATCATCCTCAGCTTAGACGTGAAACACATCACTTCTGCATATATTCCATGGCATCAGACTAGTCATTTGACCCCGACTAAAGGCAGGGGTGTGAGGAGGAGAAAGTCAAGGCTGGGAAAAGTAGTTCCTGGTTGGTTAGTTGTTTACAGGAAAGAATTATATTCTATGGAAAAGAAATTACAATTTTTGGTGGGCAATTAGTGTCTGCTATAATCTGCCTTCTATTCTACAAATATCCTAATGTGCCCATCGTTTTGTGTTTAGAACAATCTCAAACCCTCTCAAAGGAAATACCCCAAATCCTATTCAATCAATACAACATTCATTCATTCCAGAATCTCCAAACATTCTCTGTCAGTTCCAGATGGGTTTTTCTGTGGTCTCACAAACTCTGAACTGAAATACACACCCCAAAATGAGGTGAAGGGATAAAACAGAAGCACTAAAAAATTTCAATCCAAAAGAGAAACATGGAAGACACAGAAAATTTTGTCCAAAAAATGGGTGAAATCTTACGTATTTGATCATCAAATCTTCTGTCTTGAAGAAGAAAAGGTTTCTTAAATAGAACATTATCTGATCTCTGGGAGGGACTCCCCTGTCCATGGTCCCTGGAACCCAGTTGGGAAGCAAATAACTTTCTTGTTGATTATTTCTTATGATCACTATTCTATTTGCTAGTTTCTCAGTTTGAGGATCCATAAGTTATTTTGACATTCCCACAGAAAATGGTAATTTTAAGATAGGTATTTCATTGGCAATATGTCATTCCTTATATACTTTTGGGCTCTTCCTTAATTGCTTCCAGTCAGTTCCACATGACTGGAAACATACTCAAAGTTCTTTTCTTGGCATAATTACTAAGACTAATTTATTTGTCATTTTGCTGCAAAGCCTCAAATCTTAAATTAATGGGAGTTAGTTTGAGGACTGAAAAAAGTTTGGATGGAAATTTAATAGCTTTAGTCTGAACTTTGGGCAACAGTGAGTTTTTGTATTTGACAGAGAATTCTGAATAGACCTTTATTTTCAAAGTTTCTTTGTTTGTTTGTTTTTTAAAGAAACGTAGACTGTTTGGGATCCACAAAAGTTTTCCTTTTACAAATTTTTGAGTTTTTAAGCTTTGAGAATCTTTCTACTTCCTTTCAATTCTGCTCTTGAATATAACAACTATCTTTTGAGTTTTCTTCTTGTACAGGTATTCAGGTTATAATGCAACATACTGCATTTCTGAAAAACTTTTTATTTTCCAAAATTAAGTGGGAGTTGAAAAAACTTTGGCAGAAAAGACAGGCTAATCAAAATTTTTGCGGCTTTGTAATAAAAAGAGTTATACTAATTTTTAAATTTGTTAAAAATACAGCAAAGTCAAAAATGTTGTAAGGTACTAATGATAAATTTTTTTGGTAAATACATTAAGTTCATTTAAAAATTTTGGAAAAGGTAAATTGGTGGAAATGGATGCAAAGGATTGAGAAAACTTAATATTCCAAATATTCCAAATATTCCAAATATTCCAATATTGACAAATATTCCAAGATCTTACATTCCATGTGACAAGCACTACAAAACACATGGCCAAAATGAGTAAAGAGGAAGAAAGTGGACTGAAGGGGTATGATGAATAACTTTGTATTTCTGCTATATCAGCATTGTTAATACACTCTGTAGTCAGTTACTATCATTAGGAGTTTCAAGATATTAACATGCTAGAAAATAAAAATTATTATCCAAATGTTTTCTACATTATATTGACACCACTCCCCTATTCATCATTTATATATGAGATAATTTACATAACAGAGACACATGTTTCAGCAGAAAATTTTAAATTTTAAAATTTGTATGGAAACACAAAACACTCCAAATAGGCAAAACAATCTTGAGAAAGAAGAATGAAGCTGGAGGAATCACACTCACTGACTTCAGACTATACTACAAGCCTCCAGTAATCAAAACAGTATAGTACTGACACACAAAAACCTGACATATAGATCCATGGAACAGGATAGAAAGCACAGAAATAAACCCACACAGCTATGGTTAATTAATCTGCAGCAAAGGATGTGAGAATATACAATGGAGAAAAGACAGCCTCTTCAATAAGTGGTGCTGGGAAAACTGGGCAGTTACATGTAAAAGAATGAAATTAGAACATTCTCTAACATCATATACAAAAATAAACTCAAAATGGATTAAAGACCTAAATGTAAAACCAGATACTATAAAACTTCTAAAGGAAAACATAGGCAGAATGCTCTTTGACATAAATTGCAACAATATTTTTTTTGGATCCACCTCCCAGAATAATGGGCATAAAACCAAAAATAAACAAATGAGACCTAATGAAATATAAAAGCTTTTGCACAGCAAAGGAAACCATAAACAAAACAAAAGACAACCTATAGACTGAGAGAAAATATTTGCAAACAATGCTACTGACAAGTAGCATTAACTTCCAAAATATAAAAATAGTTTATACAGCTCAATATCAAAAAACAAACAACCTAATCAAAAAAAAAAAAAAATGGGCAGAAGACTTAAATAGACATTTCTTCAAAGAAGACATATAGATGGCCAACAGGTACATGAAAAGACACTCAATATCACTAATTATTAGAGAGATCAAATCAAAACTACAGTGAGGTATCACCACACACTAGTCAGAATGGCCATCATTAAAACGTCTACAAATAATAAATGTTGAAAAGTGTGTGGAGAAAAAGGAACCCTCCTACATTGTTGGTGGGAATGTAATTTGGTGCAGCCACTATGGAGAATAGTATGAAGGTTCCTTAAAAAACAGAGTCAACATATGATCCAGCAATTCCACTCATGGGCATATATCCGGAGCAAACTCTAACTAGAAGAGATATATGCAGGGACTACCCTGGCAGTCTGGTGGTTAAGATTCCACACTTCTACAGCAGATGGCATGGGTTTGATCCCTCGTCAGGGAGCTAAGATCCCACATGCTACACATGGTGCAGTCAAAAAAACAACAAACCAAAAAAGAGAGAGAGAGAGAGAAGATACACATACCCCAACGTTCATAGCAGCACAGTTTACAACAGCTAATACATGGAAGCAACCTAAATGCCCATTGACAGAGGAATGGATTAAAGAAGATGTAGTACATATATACAACGGAATATTGCTCAGTCATAAAAAAGAATGAAATAATGCCATTTGCAGCAACATGGATGAACTTAGTGATTAGCATATTAAGTGAAGTAAGCCAGACAGAGAAAGACAAATGTCATATGATATCACTTATATGTGGAATCTAAAAAACGACACAAATGAACCTATTTACTAAACAGAAATAGACTCATAGACATAGGAAACAAACTTACAGTTACCAAAAGGGATGGCGGGGAAGGGAGATAAATTAGGAGTTTGGGATTAAGATATACACATGACTACACATAAAATAGGTAAATAAGGACCTACTGTATAGCACAGGGAGCTGTAGTCAGTATCTTGTAAACTTTAATGGAAAATAATCTGAAAAAGAACAAATATATGTATATATATATAACTGAATCACTTTGCTGTATACCTGAAACTAATACAACATTGTAAATTAACTAGATTTCATTAAAAATTATATTAAAATTCAACTATAAGAAAGTAACACAATTATACAAGTGGACAAAAAAAATAGAAAATTCCCCCAAAGAAGATATATGGATAATGAATAAGTGCATGAAAAAGTTGCTGAACATAATTTGTTATTTGAGAAATTAAAATTAAAAACATAGTGAGATACCACTGCTCACCAATCAAAATGGCTAAAATACAGAAAACTGACAATAACAATTTCTGGAACAACAAGAACTCTCATTCATGTGGGTGGAAGTGTAAAATGGGACAGCTACTTTGCAAGACAGCTTGGCTTTTTCTTATAAGCGTTTAAATTTACTATATAATCCAGCACTCTCATTCCTAGGTATTTACCAAGTGAGTTAAAAGCTTATGTTTATGCCAAAGCCAACTGGAAGCAAAAAATATATCCTTCAACAGGGGAACAAACAGCAATATATCTGTGTTATGGAATACTATTCATCCACACATAAGAATGAGCTTTTGAGTCACACAACGTGGACAGATCTTAAATGCATTTTACTAAGTGAAAGAAGTCAGGCTGTATACTGCGTGATTCCATTCATATTTCTGGAAAA